>NC_044586.1:70335409-70678068 GCF_901933205.1 Camarhynchus parvulus
GAAGGTTGTGGCAGGCAGGGAGAGGGCGGCAAGAGGATTCCTCACGGACTGGGACACTGGCACAGCCGGGGCAGCAAAATCCGGGAGCGGGACGGCCGGGACCCCCGGGAAAGGGGCGGGGGCTGCACCGGGACCTGCGCGCGGGGCCGAAACGGGAGCGAGCGCGCTCGGGGAAACATCGGGATCACGGGGAAACATCGGGAACACGGGGAAACATCGGGAACACGGGGACAACATCGGGAACACGGGGGAAAACATCGGGAACACGGGGGCAACATCGGGATCACGGGGAAACATCGGGATCACGGGGAAACCATCGGGAACACGGGGAAAACATCGGGAACACGGGGAAATATCGGGAACACGGGGACAACATCGGGATCACGGGGACAACATCGGGATCACGGGGACAACATCGGGATCACGGGAAAATATCGGGAACACGGGGAAAACATCGGGATCACGGGGACAACATCGGGAACACGGGGAAAATATCGGGAACACGGGGAAAACATCGGGGAAAACACGGGAAAAAATATCATAGGGTGGGAAAACGTGCCGTGCCCAGCGGGAGACGCCGGCGGGGCGGATTCCCGTGGGCTCCAATCGCCCCCAGGTGAGCCCCGATCGCCCCCAGGTGTGTGCTGATCCCCCAGGTGTGCCCTAATCGCCCCCAGGTGAGCCCCGATCCCCCCCAGGTGTGTGCTGATCCCCCCAGGTGTGCCCTAATCGCCCCCAGGTGAGCCCCGATCCCCCCCAGGTGAGCCCCGATCGCCCCCAGGTGAGCCCCGATCCCCCCCAGGTGTGCCCTAATCGCCCCCAGGTGAGCCTCGATCCCCCTGACCCCCAGGTGAGCCCCGATCGCCCCCAGGTGAGCCCCGATCGCCCCCATACTCGGGGGCTACACCCGCGGGACACGGGGCCCCCTCCCATCCCGGTGTGCGGCGCCGGGGCCGCTCCGTTCCCGTTCCCGTTCCCGCTCCCTGGATTCCGTCCGTGGCCGCTCCAATGTCCCCTGCCACCCACGAGTGACACGGCTCCGCTCGGGGCCGTCAGAGGTGGCACCGGGAGCGGCACCAGGAGCATCCCGAGGGGTGGGGGCTTGACCCGGTGACACGGGACACGGCGGGAGGGTTTCCCGGGAGAATCGGGATCACCCACGGACGGGAGGGACCCCCGGAGGGGCGGGCAGTGCCAGTGTCCCCTGAGGGGGGACAAACCGGGCTGTGACCGAACCGCGGGTGTGCCCCCAACCCCGGGGCCGGACCGAGGTGGGTCTGGGTGCGCGCCGCTGACAAAAAGAGGCGTGTCCCCACCAGGTCCCGCCCCTCGATGACGAAAAGGGGCGTATCCCGTCTTGGCCCCGCCCCCGTCGCGGCGCGAGGCCACGTGTGCGCGCGGGCGGCCTTTGCCGACGTGTCCCTGGCGCCGCGCGCCCCGGAAGTCCCGCCCCCCTCCCGCGCGCCGGGCTGGGGCGGGGCCGCGAGGAGGCTCGACGTCACCGGCAGCGCGCCGCCATTGGCCGAGGCGCGGCGGGGCGGGGCGGCGCGCGCGGCGGGAGCGGCCGCCCGTTGGCCGCCGGCCGCGCGGGGGGGGCGGAGCCGCGGAGGCCGCGCCCCCCTCCTCGGCTCAGGCCCCGCCCCGCGGTCCCTTCCGCGCTCGCCCCGGGCCCCGCCGCGCTCCCGCCGCCCGTGCCCGGCCCGGCCCGACCCGGCCTCTCCGCCCGCCCGGCCCCGCCATGGCCTCCGCGGCCAACCCCGGCCAGGGCGGCTCCGCGCCGCCGCCCGTCGTCCAGCGCGGCATCGTCAAGATGGTAAGGGCTGTGCCCGCCGCTCCCCGCACCGACCCCGCGCCTCCGCTGACCGACCGGGGACCCCCATCTCCCGCACACTCCTCCGGGGCCTGGGCCCCGCTCCGCTGCCCGCCTCCCTCCCCGGTAACCGGGAGCCTGTCCGCTCCCCGCGCGGTGCCCGGCTCCCCGTGCCCGGTGCAGCCCGTCCGGTGCTCCCGGGCCCCGGCGGGCGGCAGTTGCTGATCCGTTACCGCCCGCTGCCCGGCACCTCTCGCTGCACCCTGGGATCCCCCTGCAGCCCGGTCCCCCACGCCGCCCCGGCACCGGGCACTGCGCGCTCCGGGTGCCGTGCCGGCTGCTGGGATGGGCAGCAAGAGTTTTGGGTCCCGGGTGCCGGAGCCGCTGCTCCCGCTCCGCTACCGGTCCCGGAGCCCCCGGTGCCCCGAGCGGTGGCGGAGCAGCGGCCTCGCGGTGCCGCCGGCGGCGGGGCCGTCCCGGGGATGCCGCACGTGCTCCGCTCGCGGCCCCTCCCGGGGCATCCCCGGGGCGGGGCCGGGCGGGTCCCGACCGGACAGCGCGGGGATGGGGTCCCCGGGCCGCTCCGGGTCCCCGGGAAGGGTCCCGGTCCCCCGCGCCAGGGCCCCACGTGTGCCGGCAGCGGGGCCGCGGGAGCGAAGGTCGGGTTCAGTCCCGGGCGCCGTGTCCCCGTCCCGTGTCCCTGTCCCGTGTCCCCGTCCCGTGTCCCTGTCCCGTGTCCCCTCCCGGTCCTGTCCCGCCCCAGCCCGTTCCCCGCCGTGCCCCCCCGATTGCCGTGCCCGAGCCCGGGTGGATCCGGTCTCGGCTGACCCCTTCACCCCCCGCTGCCTCCGGAGTGAGACCTGTTCCCGCTGTCACTGCAGCCCGAGCCGGTGGCCGTGCTGGGGACAGGGCTGGGGACGCATGACAGGGATCAGGGATGGATCCCAGAGGTTTGGGATGGACGGTGGGCATCTGGGGGTGGACACTGAATCTGGGGGTGATAACTGGGGGTCTGTGGTCAGGCACCGGGGGTCTGGGGACACCGGGGCTTTGGGGACACTGCAGGTCTGCTCTGGCACCATGCCCGTGCCGTGTGTCACTGGTGACAGGGGGATCTGCTGCTGCCACCCTGCGCTGGCTCCTGCGCACCCTGCAGATTTTGGGATGCTCAGGACACCCTCCCCTGGCTGCGTGTCCCTGCCTGATCCATCCACGGGGACGTGGATCCACAGCAGGGTTTTGGGGAGGATTTGGGGGGCTGCTGGCTGGGAGGCAGCTGTGCCTGTGCCCCATAGCCCGGGGTGTGCTCTGTGCTCCCTTCCAGGCCAGGCAGCCCAAATCCCCCCGGGAGAGGGTGTCCCTGGCTCTCTGTGGTGCCAGCCACGTGCTCTGCTGTGGCTCCGTCACAGCTTTGAGGTTTTTGGGGTTTTTTGCGCCTTCCTGTTGCAATCACAGTGCAGCTCCCTGGGGTCACAGTGAGACTACCAGGTTGGAGAGCAGGAGTTTGGCAGCAGGATGGGGATGAGGAACAGGAATTTTCCTCCCACTCCTGTCAGGATTTTTAACCCCTTGTGCCCCACAGGGGCAGCTCTGGATTCTGGGTGTGCCCGTGGGATTTCAGTGCTCTGGAGCCGCCTTGGCAGCACAAGCTGGGCCTGTGCACCCCGTGTGCCTGTGCTGTTTCCAGGCTGGATTGAGCCTGGTTTAAGCTCAGGTTTCTCTGATGGAGCCCTCAGTGGGACAGGTGACTCTTGCTGGCTGCTGGGACAGTGTCCCGATCCCATTGCCATCCCTGGAGCAGTTCCCCAGCTGGGATCCCGACAGCCACATGGGCGTGTGGCCACTCCGTGGGCAGGGACAGGGCCACGGGGCTCAGGAGCCGGGATGGAATGTCCCCCAGGGCGCTGCACTGACCCTGGAACACGGGATGGAATGTCCCCCAGGGCACTGCACTGACCCTGGAACACGGAGCAGCTCTGCCAAGAACCCCACCCCGGGATCCAGGGCTCGTGCTGGGCATTGAGCAGAGCAGCTCCAGCATCCCCGTGCCCTATGAATTAAAGATTGAGGTTAATTACAGCCATGAAACCTCTGAGCCTTAGGCACAGGACACTGAGCCTTTGCTGGGATCGCTCCGGGTGCGACTCGGCCACAATTCCCCGTGGCTCCCGCAGCATTCCGGGCTCTGCTGTGGCTGCTGGGGGGTGCAGGGGCACCCTGAGCCTCAGGGTGGGCTCTGGGGGCTCATCCTGAGGGGTTCAGTGTCCTGGGCACGGGGCTGGGCTGGCTCTGGTGGTGGGACAGAGCCGGAGGGGTTTGGGATCCCTGTGAGCATCCCTGGGGGATTTCAGGTGTGGGGAGCCAGGGCAGGCACTGGGGCTGAGCCCAGGCTGGGTCAGAGAGCTGGGAGAGGGGACAGGGAGATCCTATTGGGAGCAAGGAAATCCTTGGGAACAGGGAGATCCTGGGAACGGGGAGATCCTGGGAACAGGGAGATCCCAGCACACTCTGGCTGCTGGCCCAGAGCCCAGCCCTGCTGCAGGACCTGGGCAATGTGGCTGGGGGTGTGAGGGAAGCCTGGCAGAGGGCATTGGCTGGCAGTGCCCAGCCTGGAGCTCTCAGAGCCAAAGCTGTGCTGGGACATGGCCCGGCTGGGCTCATCCAGCCGGTGTAAAATCCCGATTTTCCAAATCCTCCTTGGTGTTCTGTGTGCACGGAGGTGAGCCCGTGTCTGGGTGTGCTGAGCTCTGAGGGACCCCAGAGCCCCTGCAGTGCCAGCCCTGCCATGGCAGGGACACCTCCCACTGTCCCAGGTGCTCCAGCCCCAGTGTCCAGCCTGGCCTTGGGCACTGCCAGGGATGCAGGGGCAGCCCCAGCTGCTCTGGCAATCCCAGCCCAGCCAGGAATTCCTCATTGCCAAGATGCCATCCATGCCTGCCCTCTGGCAGTGGGAGCCATTCCCTGGGTGCTGTCCCTGCAGGCCTTGGCCCCAGTGCCTCTGCAGCTCTCCTGGAGCCCCTCAGGCCCTGCTGGGGGCTCTGAGCTCTCCCTGGATCCTTCTCCTCTCCAGGTGAGCACCCCCAGCTCTCCCAGGCTGGCTCCCTGGGAACTGAGGGGCTCCAGCCCTGGAGCAGCTCCGGGGCCTCTCTGGGCTCTCTCCAGGTGCTGCTGCTGTGTCCCCAGGGCTGGGGCAGCTCTGCAGGTCGGGTCTCACAGGGGCAGGATCCCCCTGCCCTGCTGGGGCTCAGCCCAGCACATGGATTGTGCCCCATTTCCAGCTGGGGCAGCTCCTGGCTCTCCAGGCCGGTGGCACTCAGTGGTGCCGAGTTCCTGAGCCTTGCCAGGGCAGGGCATGTCCCTGGAATTCTGTCCCTGGAATTGTGCGTGTCCGTGCAGTGTCACCGTCCTGTCCCCACTATCCCTCGCTGTGCCCAGGGCTGCCCCGCTGTCCCCCCTGAGCCCTGCTGTCCCCTGCTGTCCCTGCTATCCCCTGCTGTCCCCTGCTGTCCCCACTGTGCCCTGCTGTCCCCACTGTCCCTGCCGATCCCAGTGTCCCCTGCTGTCCCCACTGTCCCCTCTGAGCCCCGCTGTCCCTGCTGTTCCCCCTGAGCCCCGCTGTCCCCACTGTCCCCACTAACCCCAGTGTGCCCGGTGTGCCCGCAGGTGCTGTCGGGCTGTGCCATCATCGTGCGGGGCCAGCCCCGCGGGGGGCCGCCCCCGGAGCGGCAGATCAACCTCAGCAACATCCGCGCGGGGAGCCTGGCACGGCGCGCCAACGCCAGCCAGCCCGACAGCCGGGACACCCCCGACGAGGTGAGGGACACAGGGGACACAGGGGACAGGGATGGGGACAGGGATGGGGTGGGGCAGCCTCCACCGCCTCCGCCCGCCAGCCGGACCAGCCGGGACACCCCCGACGAGGTGAGGGACACAGGGGACACAGGGGACAGGGATGGGGACAGGGATGGGGTGGGGAGCGCGCCAACGCCAGCCAGCCCGACAGCAGGACACCCCCAACAAGGTGAGGGACACAGGGGACACAGGGACAGGGATGGGAAGGGATGGGGTGGGGTGAGGCAAACCGCCAGCCCGACAGCGGGACACCCGGCAGGGTGGGACAAGGGAAAGGGCAGGGATGGGGTGGGGAGCCTGGCACGGCGTGCCAACGCCAGCCAGCCCGACAGCCGGGACACCCCCGACGGGGTGAGGGACACAGGGGACACAGGGGACAGGGACAGGGATGGGGTGGGGCAGGGAACCTGGCGTGGTGTGCCAATGCCAGCCAGCCCGACCGCCGGGACACCCCCGACGAGGTGAGGGGACACAGGGCACACAGGGGACAGGGATGGGGTGGGGAGGTGGCCCGTGGTGCACTTGCCAGCGTGTTGTGCGGGACACCCCGACGAGGTGAGGGGACACAGGGGACAGGGATGGGGTGGGGCAGGGAGCCTGGCACGGTCGACACGCCCTGCGCGGGACACCCCTGGGGTGGTGGTGGGACAGGGATGGGGTGGCCTGGCAGGGACACACGGGGGGACTTGGGGGGATCTTCTCCTTCTTTGCCCCTCTGCAAAGGGGGGCTTTGGGGGGCTTTGCCCCTCTGGGGGGCGGCTTGGGACTCACAAGGGGTGGTTTGGGACTTGGGGGACGGTTTGGGGCACATGGGGTGGCTGGTTTTGGGCGCACGGGGTGGTTTGGGACTCAGTATGGTTTGGGGCACATGGGTTGGCAGTTTTGGGGCACACAGGGTGGTTTGGGCCACACGGGTTGGCTACTTTGGGGCACATGTGTTGGCTGTTTTGGGGCATGAGGAATGGTTTGGGGCATATGGGAGAGTTTGGGACACAGGACAAGGTGGTTTGGGGTACATGGAAGAGCTTGGGACACATGAAGGGGTGGTTTGGGGCACGTGGGGTGGCTGTGTTGGGGCATGGGAGGCGGTTTGGGACTCGGGGGATGGTTTGAGGCAACACAGGGGATGGTTTGGGGGGTGGTTCAGGGCACATGGGGTATGGCTTGGGACAGTGGGAGGGTGGATTGGGGCACATGGGGTGGCTGTTTTGGGGCACACCGGGGGTGGTTTGGGGCACACAGGGTGGCTGTTTTGGGGCACACCGGGGGTGGTTTGGGGCACAAAGGGTGGCTGTTTTGGGGGCACACGGGGTGGTGTTTTGGGGCACACACCGGGGGGTGGTTTGGGGCACAAAGGGTGGCTGTTTTGGGGCACACCGGGGGTGGTTTGGGGCACACCGGGGGTGGTTTGGGGCACAAAGGGTGGCTGTTTTGGGGCACACCAGGGGTGGTTTGGGGCACACCGGGGGTGGTTTGGGGGCCCGGGGCGGTCCCGCAGCCGCTCGCTGCCGGTGCTGGTGCCGGCGGGGCCCGGCCCCCCTCCCGCGGGCCGGGGGCGGCGGGAGCAGCGCTGGCAGATAGATAATTGCTCTCCCTGGGGAGTTTTGTCTTCCCAACAGCCTCTAAATGTCACTCTCTGCCAAAGTGACGCCTGTCAGCCCCGCTAATTGTTTATGAGCGCGTCATGTTCCCGCCTCCGGCCGCGCTCCCGCCCACCCGCCGGGCCGGAGCGGGAGCGCGCCCCGGGAGCGCGCTCCGGGAACGGGAACGGGAACGCGCTCCCGAGCGTGCCGTGCCCCCAAACCCCGGCGGGGCTGCGAGAGCCACAGACCCCGCTGCCTTCCCGGCCCGGAGCTGCGGGACGAGCCCTCGGTGCCCCCGTGGGAGCCGCCCCGGGAGCTCTTTGGGCGCCCCTTGGTGGGGTGCTCCTCCCCACGAGTCGGCTCCTCGCGGGGTTTTGGGGGAGACGGGGGCTCCGGGGCACCTGGGGGCTGCTGCCCCTGCCCGGCTCACGGCGCCCCCCTCCGTCCCTCCCGGCAGCCCTGGGGCTTCCCGGCCCGCGAGTTCCTGCGCAAGAAGCTGATCGGGAAGGAGGTGTGCTTCACCGTGGAGTACAAGACCCCGCAGGGCCGCGAGTACGGCATGGTCTACCTGGGGAAAGGTGAGATGGGTGACCTGGGGAAAGGGGAGCCTCGGTGGGGCACCTGGGGAAGGGGAGGATGGATGGGGCACCTGGGGAAGGTGAGGATGCATGGGGCACCTGGGGAAAGGTGAGCCTCGCTGGGGCACCTGGGGAAGGGGAGGATGGATGGGGCACCTGGGGAAGGGGGAGGATGGATGGGACACCTGGGGAAAGGTGAGCCTCGGTGGGACACCTGGGGAAAGGTGAGCCTCGGTGGGACACCTGGGGAAGGGAGATGGTGGGGCACCTGGAGGTGGCGGTTGCGGTACCTGGGGAAAGGTCCGGTGGGACACCTGGGGAGGGGGAGGATGTTTGGGGTACCTGGGAGCTAAAAGGGGGCACCTGGGGAAAGGGGAGGATGGGTAGGTTAGGATGGATGGGTTACCTGGGTCTGGATGGGGTACCTGGGAAAAGGTGGCTCAGGGTGTTTTACCTGGGAAAAGGTGGCTCAGGGTGGTTTTACCTGGGAAAAGGTGGCTCTGGATGGTTTACCTGGGAAAAGGTGGCTCTGGATGGTTTACCTGGGAAAAGGTGGCTCTGGGGGTAGCACAAGGGGAGGTTTGGGCTGTGTTGGGCTGTGCCATCAGCAGGAGGATGCCTGCCTGCTTTCCCATCGCTTTTCCATGAATTTCCACGGCCCTCCAGCTCTGAGAGGGCAGTGAGGGGTGCCTGCTCCAGCCCCCCAGGTTTCCACAGCTCTCCCTGCTCTCCCTGCTCCAGGAGCGTTCCTGGGCTCAGCCTGGAATGCCCTAAGCACAAATCCAGCTGGGAACCCCCTTTTGGGGGGATGCAGTGGGGAGTGGGGGTGTTGGGGCACGCTGTGGCAGCAGCAGGATGCATTCCCACTGCTCCATGGATTCCCAATTTTGGGAGGGGGGCAGTGCCCGGTGCTGATCCCAGCTGAGCTGGAGCTCATGGACACAAGGAGCAGCTCTGGGTGAATTCCCACAGCTTTCCCTTCCCCATCCTTTTCATTGTTACAAATCTCTTGCCTGTCTGTGGCTGAGATCCCAAAAGGAATTCACCCCGAGCATTCCGGGTGGGTTTTGGGGCTCTCCCTCCTTGTGTCCCATCAGCCATGGCCCTTTGGAGGCACCAGCTTTGTCCCTGCCCTGGGGATTCAGGGGATGAGCTCTGGGCTCCCAGCTCATCCTCCAGAGCCTGGCTGCTGCTGGGCTGGGGGATGCTCCATGTGCAGCTGGGCCAGCCCTGCCGTGGGATATTTGGGATGGCAGGGGGATGTGGCTGGCCTTGCACACAGCTCCCAGGCACTGCAGTCCCTTGGGAAGGAGGGAAGGACCAGGCACTGGGAAGGGGCTGCTGAATTTTGGGAGAAGTCCCTGGGGAGCCCCAGTGGGGTCTGGGGGGTTGGGTGCCCTCAGCCCCACATCCCTGCGGACTCGGCTGTTTCCCATGTGGGAGTGGGCTGGAAAGGGGGAGCAGCTGCTCCAGGTGTGCTCCCTGTGGCACTCAGAGCATTCCTGTGGCACTCAGAGCCTTTCCTGGCATTCCCATGGCACTCAGAGCATTCCCATGGCACTCAGAGCCTTTCCTGGCACTCCCATGGCACTCAGAGCATTCCTGTGGCACTCAGAGCATTTCCTGGAATTCCCGTGGCACTCAGGACATTCCCATGGCACTCAGAGCCTTTCCTGGCACTCCCATGGCACTCAGAGCATTCCCGTGGCACTCAGAGGCTTTCCTGGCATTCCCATGGCACTCAGGACCTTTCCAGGCATTCCTGTGGCACTCAGGACCTTTCCAGGCATTCCTGTGGCACTCAGAGGCTTTCCTGGCATTCCTGTGGCACTCAGAGGCTTTCCTGGCATTCCCATGGCACTCAGAGCTTTCCTGCTTCCCATGGCACTCAGACCTTTCCTGGCATTCCCATGGCACTCAGGACCTTTCCTGGTATTCCTGTGGCACTCAGGACCTTTCCAGGGCACTCAGAGGCTTTCCTGGCATTCCTGTGGCACTCAGAGGCTTTCCTGGCATTCCTGTGGCACTCAGAGGCTTTCCTGGCATTCCCGTGGCACTCAGAGGCTTTCCTGGCATTCCCGTGGCACTCAGGACCTTTCCTGGCATTCCCATGGCACTCAGGACATTCCCATGGCACTCGGGACATTCCCAGGGCAGGAGCAGGGATGGGCTCATCCAGCCAGCCTTGCTGACATCCCGGGCAGATCCCGAGGCCGGCAGGATGGGCAGTGGGCTCTGCAGGGGGAGGGGGCCCAGGTGGGCAGTGCCTGCTCGGAGCCCTGCCCAGCGGCCCCTCGCTGCTCCCAGCCCATCCCGGGCCATCTGCTGCATCCTGGCACATGCCAGGGAGCTCCTCCCGTGCCCCAGGCTGCCCCTGGGCCCCACAGATCCCGGGGTGTCAGAGTTACCTCTGTGCTGCAGGAGCGTTTGGACAGCGCCCTCCTGCACGGGGTGGGATTTTGGGATGTCCTGACTCTGGATTGGTGATCCCTGGGGGTCCCTTCCCACTCAGGACATGCCATGATGCATTCCTGAGCCCCTGGTGTGCCAGGGAGGCCCTTTGGGATGGGGATCCCCTGCTGCAGAGGGAGGGATTGGAATCACAAACATTTTGGCTGGGAAGGACCCCTGAGATCCAAGACCATGGAATCCAGTGTTTGATTTGCACCCTGGATTTGGGGAGCTGCTGCTCTGCCCTGCCCTGAGCCGCCCTGCAGCCAGGGCCATCCTGGGGCCCGTGGGCAGGGAGTGAGGCTGGGAAGGGTTGGGGTGTTGGGGCCTCTCTGGAGCCGTCCCCATCCCTGCTCCAGCCCCGCCTGGAGCGGCGCGGGCGGGAGAAATGAGGCAGAAAATGTTTCCTGATGAAGTTTGTCAGGGTTTGAGCACCATTAATGTGGGAATGCTGTGACAGATTCCCTGCAGCAGCTCCTGCCTGGGGAGGATGGAGAGCAGGGAGCTCTGCAGAGGGATGGGGACAGGCTGGATCCGTGGGCTGGGGACAGCAGGGTGAGGGACAGCCAGGCCAGTTGCAGGTGCTGCTCTGGGGTCAGCCCAAGCCCCTGGAGCATTCCAGGCTGGGACAGGGGGGCTGGAAAGCTGGGAAAGGCCCTGGGGGTGCTGTGCCAGCGGCTGGACACGAGGCCAGGGTGGCCAGGGGGCAGGAGGCCGATGGGCACGGCCCCAGGGCAGGGACTGTCCCCTGTGCTGGCCCTGCCCAGGGACCCCTGGAATCCTGGGGGCAGCTCCGGGCCCCTCCTGCCAGGAGAGCCCTGGAGGGGCTGGAGTGTCCCGGGAATGGAGCTGGGAAGGGGCTGGAGAACCAGGAGGGGCTGAGGGAGCTGGGAAGGGGCTGGAGAACCAGGAGGGGGGGGCTGAGGGAGCTGGGAAAGGAGGGGCTGAGGGGCGGGGGCTGACCTGGAGCAAAGGAGGCTCAGGGGCCCTTGTGGCTCTGCACAAGTCCCTGCCAGGAGGGGACAGCCGGGGGGGTCGGGCTGTGCTCCAGGGAACAGGGACAGGAGCAGAGGGAACGGCCTCAGGCTGGGCCAGGGGAGGTGAGGTTGGACAGCAGCAGGAATTTCCCCGTGGAAAGGGGGTCAGGCCTTGGCTGGGGATGCCCAGGGAGCCCAGGCTGTGTCCCCAGGAGAGCTCTGGGGTTGTTCCAGCACTGCTTACCTGGATCACTGGGAATGCTGCCCCATTCCCGTGTCCCTCCAGCTCCTCTCACCTGTGCTCCTCTCCTCTCTCAGACACCAGCGGTGAGAACATTGCTGAGTCCCTGGTGGCTGAAGGACTGGCGTCCCGGCGGGAGGGCATCCGAGCCAACAAGTACGTGCTGATCCCATCCTGATCCCATCCCCATCCTGATCCCAATCCTGATCCCATCCCGATCCCAATCCCGATCCGGGCTGGTGCTCAGGCATGGAGCCCCTGGATCCCTCAGCTGCAGGGCCCAGGCCCTGCTCCTCAGCCCCAAGATGCCCACATCCCACAGGCATCCCTGGGGTGTCCCGTGGGCTTTGGGGCTGTGCAGGGGCTGGCAGGGGCTGCCCCCTTCCCTGGATGCCGAGGCACTGGAGCTGTGTCCATGGCTGTGGAGCAGGGACTCTCTGGGAGCCTCCAAAGTCGCTCCTGGGGTGGGGTTGAATCCCCTTCGTTCCCACTGGAGAGGAGGTGCTGGGACGTGGCTGGTGCTGGGTCTGGCTGGGTGATCCCTGTGCCAGCAGAGCTGAGGCTTTTCCAGGGCTCCCTCACATCCCTGGGGCTGCAGCTGTGGGGACAGGATCCATTCCAGAGGGGCAGGACACTTCAGGGCAGGGTCAGCCTCGTTTGTGGGGTCATGGAATCCTGGAATGGTTTGGGTGGGAAGGGACCCCAAAGCCCCTGCAGTGCCACCCCTGCCATGGCAGGGACACCTCCCACTGGCCCAGGTGCTCCAGCCCCAGTGTCCAGCCTGGCCTTGGGCACTGCCAGGGATGCAGGGGCAGCCCCAGCTGCTCTGTTTGGTGTCCCTGAGTTTGTTGTGGCAGGGCTGGGAGGGGATCGTGGGCACATTGGTGGCCCCTCAGTGGCCCCCTGTGCGTGCAGCGTTGGGCTGATCCCTGGATTCCCATGGAATGTGCCTTCCCTGCTCTCCCAGACTTGCTCTGCCCTGCTGGGAGCCGGGAACGCTGCTGCCTTTCCCTCGTGGTGCCCAGAGCAGCCTCTGGAGGGGTTCCTGGGCTCTCCTCCCCATCCGTGGGAGCAGGAGGCGCTTCCCGCTGCATTCCCACTGGGATGGGCGGTGAGAGGAGCGGGCTTGGCTCAGGCAGGATGGCCCTGGAGCCCCCGAGGCTGCGGGGCTGAGCGCACCGTGCCCTTAGCCCCGAGCAGAGCCGGCTGGCCGAGCTGGAGGAGCAGGCCCGCAGCGCCAAGAAGGGCATGTGGAGCGAGGGCACGGGCTCGCACACCGTGCGCGACCTCAAGTACACCCTGGAGAACCCGCGGCACTTCGTGGACTCCCTGCACCAGAAACCCGTCAATGGTGAGGTGGCCCCGTGGCCCTGTGTCCCCCTGTCCCCCTGTCCCCAGCCCAGCAGGCTGAGCTCCCGTGTCACTCTGCAGCCATCATCGAGCACGTGCGGGACGGCAGCGTGGTGAGGGCCCTGCTCCTGCCCGACTTCTACCTGGTCACCGTCATGCTCTCGGGCATCAAGGTGAGCCCCATTGCTGCTGCCCCATTCCTGTGCCCCATTCCCTGTGCCCCATTGCCTGTGCCCCATTCCCCGTGCCCCATTCCCCGTGCCCCATTCCCCGTGCCCCATTCCCGTGCCCCATTCCCTGTGCCCCATTCCCTGTGCCCCATTCCCTGTGCCCCATTCCCCGTGCCCCATTCCCCGTGCCCCATTCCCCGTGCCCCATTCCCCTTGCCCCATTCCCCGTGCCCCATTCCCTGTGCCCCATTCCCCTTGCCCCATTCCCCTTGCCCCATTCCCTGTGCCCCATTCCCTGTGCCTCATTCCCCGTGCCTCATTCCCCGTGCCCCATTCCCTGCCCCATTCCCTGCCCCCTGCCCCATTCCCCTGCCCCATTGTGCCCCATTCCCCGTGCCCCATTTTCCCCATTCTGCCCCATTTCCCCTTCGTGCCCCATTCCCCACCCTTGCCCCATTCCCTTGCCCCATTCCCGTGCCCCATTCCCGTGCCCCATTCCTTGCCCCATTCCGTGCCCCATTCCTGTGCCCCATTCCCTGTGCCCCATTCCTGCCCCATCCTCGCCCCATTCCCTTGCCCCATTCCCCTGCCCCATTCCCGTGCCCCATTGCCCCATGCCCCATTCCCCATTCCCTTGCCCCATTCCCCTTGCCCCATTCCCCGTGCCCCATTCCCGTGCCCCATTCCCCCTGCCCCATTCCCCGGGCCCCATTCCTGCCCCATTCCCACTGCCCCATTCCCCCTGCCCCATTCCCACTGCCCTGTTCCTTCCCTGTCTGACCTCCTTGGCTCCTGCCATGCTCTGGGTCCCAGGGATGCAGCAGGGAGGGGTGGAGGGACATCCTTGTCACCTGCTGCACCTGCAGTACCAGGCTGGGAGCAGCCCGAGGTGTCACCAGGGGTGGGGACAGGTGTGGCTTGGGTGGGGCTGTCAGACACCCTGGTCAGGATTGTGCTGGGAGATCATGGGATCCCGGGATCTCTGAGGTTGGAAAAGCCCTCCCAGCCCATCCAGTCCCAGCTGTGCCCGATGCCCACCTTGTCCCCAGCCCAGAGCCCTGAGTGCCACCTCCAGGAATTCCTTGAACTCCGTGGGCAGCCCCATCCAACGTCTGACCACCCTTCCCATGGAGAAATTCCTGCTGTTGTCCAAGTTCAAGGAACCACAGACTTGTTTGGGTGGGAAGGGACCCCAAAGCCCCTGCAGTGCCACCCCTGCCATGGCAGGGACACCTCCCACTGTCCCAGGTGCTCCAGCCCCAGTGTCCAGCCCGGCCCTGGGCACTGCCAGGGATGCAGGGGCAGCCCCAGCTGCTCTGGCAATCCCAGCCCAGCCAGGAATTCCTCATTGCCAAGATGCCATCCATGCCTGCCCTCTGGCAGTGGGAGCCATTCCCTGGGTGCTGTCCCTGCAGGCCTTGGCCCCAGTCCCTCTGCAGCTCTCCTGGAGCCCCTGCAGGCCCTGCCAGGGGCTCTGAGCTCTCCCTGGAGCATTTCCCTCTCCAGGTGAGCACCCCCAGCTCTCCCAGGCTGGCTCCCTGGGAACTGAGGGGCTCCAGCCCTGGAGCAGCTCCGGGTCCCTGTGCAGGCGTCCTTGAGCTGGAGTCAGTCCCGGTTTCCCAGGGCAGTCACAGGGCTCTGTCCTTACACAAATTCCCCAATTGCAGTCCCCAAAACACCCCTGGAGCTGGGGAATGGGGGCAGCCTCAGGATTTGGGCCCATCCCGTGCCCTGACTGTCCCTGTGTCCCGCAGTGTCCCACCTTCAAGCGCGAGGCCGACTCTGAGGTCCCGGAGCCGTTTGCGGCCGAAGCCAAATTCTTCACGGAGTCCCGGCTGCTGCAGAGGGACGTGCAGATTGTCCTGGAGAGCTGCCACAACCAAAACATCCTGGGCACCATCCTGCACCCGGTGAGAGCCACCACGGGCTGCCTCCGGGGGCTGGGGATGCTCTGGGGGTCACAGGCTGCTCCCAGTGGGGGAACTGGGACGTGTGGTGGGTTTGGGACATCCTGGTCCGTGTGAGGAGGGCAGAGCCTGGGGTGTCACTGGTGGGGTCTCCAGTAGCACTGGGAGCTCAGGGGACATTGAGGGGGCTCTGCAGGTCCCCCCCAGCAGGGGGATCCTGCTGACCCTGGGGGATCCTGCTGACCCTGGGGGATCCTGCTGACCCCAGGGGGATCCTGCTGACCCCGGGCCTTCTCCTGCTCCCCGCAGAACGGGAACATCACGGAGCTGCTGCTGAAGGAGGGCTTTGCCCGCTGTGTGGATTGGTCCATCGCCGTCTACACCCGCGGCGCCGACAAACTGCGCGCGGCCGAGAGGTGGGATGGGGATCCTGCTGATCCCAGTGCTCCCAGCTGATCCCTCTGATCCCTGTTCTCCTGCTGCTCCCAGTGCTGCCAGCTGATCCCACTGATCCTGCTGATCCCATCTGCTCCCACTGTTCCCTCTGCACCCAGCTGATCCCAGTGCTCCTGCTGATCCCACTGTTCCCATTGCTCCCTGCTGATCCCGCTGATCCCATCTGCTCCCACTGCTCCCAGCTGCATCCATGGGGTGCCCAGAGCAACTCCAGCCCCCTATAGCCCCGTGTGGCTGATCCGGGGTGGGATTGATGGGATCTCCCCTCCATCTCTCCCCGGGGCTTTGCTGGGAGTGCCACCCCCAGCACGTCCAGGTGTCCCAGCCCCGGTGTCCCACTGTCCCCACCCCTCCAGGTTTGCCAAGGAGCGCAAGCTGCGGATCTGGAGGGATTACGTGGCCCCCACGGCAAACCTGGATCAGAAGGACAAACAGTTCGTGGCCAAGGTGAGTGGGGCTGGGAAGGGACAGGTGGGGACCAGGGGCACAGCACGGCGTGCCCAGCTCCCAGTCTGGCCTCTCCATGGGTGTGCACAAACCCCAGAGGGGTTTCCTGGGCTGGATCCTGGCCGTGGATCCCCGGGTGCTCTGGGATCTCCAGCAGGGCTGGAGTGGGAAGAGGTGCCAGGAGAAGGGAAGGAGCCCTGAGAGAGAGGGGAGCTTTGGTTTGTGGGCACGGACTGCGGGTGTCCTGGCACCTTGCTCAGGTCAGCTGGGGCCACGGGGATGGGATTGCATCTCAACTGATTCCTGATTCTCCCGGGGAATGGCTGCCCATGGATCAATTCCTGATCCTCCCAGGGAATGGCTGCCCCATGGATCAACTCTTGATCCTCCTGGGGGAATGGCTGCCCCATGGATCAATTCCTGGTCCTCCCGGGGAATGGCTGCCCCATGGATCAATTCCTGATTCTCCCGGGGAATGGCTGCCCATGGATCAATTCCTGGTCCTCCCGGGGAATGGCTGCCCCATGGATCAATTCCTGATTCTCCCGGGGAATGGCTGCCCATGGATCAATTCCTGATCCTCCTGGCGAATGGCTGCCCCATGGATCAATTCCCAATGTTCCCAGGGGAATGGCTGCCCATGGATCAATTCCTGATCCTCCTGGGGGAATGGCTGCCCATGGATCAATTCCTGATCCTCCTGAGGGAATGGCTGCCCATGGATCAATTCCTGATCCTCCTGAGGGAATGGCTGCCCCATGGATCAATTCCTGGTCCTCCCGGGGAATGGCTGCCCATGGATCAATTCCTGATCCTCCTGAGGGAATGGCTGCCCCATGGATCAATTCCCAATGTTCCCAGGGGAATGGCTGCCCATGGATCAATTCCTGATCCTCCTGGGGAATGGCTGCCCATGGATCAATTCCTGATCCTCCTGAGGGAATGGCTGCCCATGGATCATCCTGACCTCCTGAGGGAATGGCTGCCCCATGGATCAATTCCCAATGTTCCCAGGGGAATGGCTGCCCATGGATCAATTCCTGATCCTCCCGGGGAATGGCTGCCCATGGATCAATTCCTGATCCTCCCAGGGAATGGCTGCCCATGGATCAATTCCTGATCCTCCCAGGGAATGGCTGCCCCATGGATCAACTCTTGATCCTCCTGGCGAATGGCTGCCCCATGGATCAATTCCTGATCCTCCTGGGGGAATGGCTGCCCATGGATCAATTCCTGATCCTCCCAGGGAATGGCTGCCCCATGGATCAATTCCTGATCCTCCCAGGGAATGGCTGCCCCATGGATCAATTCCTGATCCTCCTGGCAAATGGCTGCTCCATGGATCAATTCCCAATGTTCCCAGGGGAATGGCTGCCCATGGATCAATTCCTGATCCTCCTGGGGGAATGGCTGCCCATGGATCAATTCCTGATCCTCCTGAGGGAATGGCTGCCCATGGATCAATTCCTGATCCTCCCAGGGAATGGCTGCCCCATGGATCAATTCCTGATCCTCCTGGCAAATGGCTGCTCCATGGATCAATTCCCAATGTTCCCAGGGGAATGGCTGCCCATGGATCAATTCCTGATCCTCCCAGGGAATGGCTGCCCATGGATCAATTCCTGATCCTCCTGGGGGAATGGCTGCCCATGGATCAATTGCTGATCCTCCCGGGGAATGGCTGCCCCATGGATCAATTCCTGATCCTCCCGGGGAATGGCTGCCCCATGGATCAATTCCTGATCCTCCCAGGGAATGGCTGCCCCATGGATCAATTCCTGATCCTCCCAGGGAATGGCTGCCCCATGGATTGGTTCCCACTTCTCCCAAAGGCTGGAGATGCTGCTGGGCCCCTCTCCTGGTGGGTGCTGGTGTGTTCCCTGCCCATGGATGCCCAGGAGTCCCTGCCCATGGGTGCCCGGCAATCCCTGCCCATGGATGCCCAGGAGTCCCTGCCCATGGGTGCCCGGCAATCCCTGCCCATGGGTGCCCGGCAATCCCTGCCCATGGATGCCCGGGCAATCCCTGCCCATGGATGCCCGGGCAATCCCTGCCCATGGATGCCCAGCAATCCCTGCCCCGACACAGATCCAAGGGCACAGCCGGTGCGGGAGGGACGTGAAGCAGCGTGGGCCGTCCCGGGTGGGATGCGGGAGCTGCAGGATCCGGGCAGGATCCGGGCAGGGTCCGTGGGATCGGCCCCACTAGATGGAGCTGCCGCCTCGCCCAGGCAGCGGCCGCGGCTCCCGAGCCGCTGGAATTTCCCTGGGAATCGGCAGCAGCCACGTTTCTTGGAAAGTCGGCCTGGTCCTGCGCAGGGTCGGATCCTTCCAGCTGCTCCTGTCCTGCCGGGATCGGGATCGTGTCCGAGCGACCTGGCCTCGCCTGGGTGCTCCTGGGGATGCAGGAATGGCATCAAATGGGATCAAGCCTGGCAGACCCCGGGGGATGCAGGAATGGGATCAAATGGGATCAAGCCTGGCAGACCCCGGGGGATGCAGGAATGGGATCAAATGGGATCAAACCTGGCAGATCCTGGTGGGGGGATACAGGAATGGGATCAAAGCTGACAGATCCTGGGGAATGCAGGAATGGGATCAAATGGGATTAAGCCTGGCAGATCCTGGGGAATGCAGGAATGGGATCAAGGCTGGCAGCTCCTTGGAAAAGCAAGAATGGGATCAAGCCTGGCAGATCCTGGGGAATGCAGGAATGAGATCAAGCCTGACAGATCCTGGGGAAAAGCAGGAATGGGATCAAAGCTGGCGGCTCATTGGAAAATCAGGAATGGGATCAAGCCTTTGCAGACCTTGGGGGTCTCTTAGATGCCGGGGGTTGAACGGAGCAGAGATGGAAAAGCTCTGGGGCTGCCAGGACAGCCAGGAGCTCCTGTAGCTGCTCACAGCTGATCCCTGTGGCTCTACTGGCTCGTGTCCGCTGGGATGAGGTTGGGAATGGCTCCTGTGCTTGCTGGGGTGGCTCAGATGTGGCTGGGACAGGAACAGGGCTCCCCAAAACCTGCCCAAACCAGGAAGGGCATTCCCTGTGGGAGCAGTGCAGGGACACGGAGCTCGGAGGGGCTCCGGGAGGCCGGCACCGAGAGCCCATCCCTGGGGATGAGGACGTGGCGGTGACAAATGACACCTGGGCAGGTGTCCCGTGGGCACGGCAGGGCCGCGTGCCGGCGCTGGAACGCCGGGAAGCGCCGCTGGCAGCGGCTGCCACCGGAGCGGTGCCAGGAGCGGTGCCAGGAGCGGTGCCAGGGCGTCAGTCACGCTCCGCTCAGCTGCTGGAGGGGGCGGCTGGATGCTCCCGGCGCTTCCAAGATGCCGTGATTCTGTGGGATAGCAGCAGGCAGGGCCCCCCAGTCTCTGGAGAGGGATGTCCGGGGTGGCTTTGGGATGAGCAGCATCTCCCCCCATCCCCAGGAGGGACAGGATCTAGCTTTCCCCCGGGAATGGTGGGCGCTGACCCCCGGTGCTGTGCAGTGGGATGCCCGTGGGTTGGGGGGCAGAGTTTGCAGGATCCCCCCAGTTCCCCGGCTCTGCGGGGTCCCTGGGAGCCCCCAAAGGCAGCAAACACGGTGTCCTGCTTTTCGGGGAGGGGGCTGGAATTTCTCCGCCTGCTGGGTCGCTCCTGCTCTTCGCACGGGGCTCTGGAATTTGGCCTTTGGCAGCCGCAGCGCCCCCGCATTTGGGTGTCACTTTGGGGGCTTTTTGTTCTTTTTCCCCTTGCCCGGAATTGCAAGCGACAGGGGAAAGGAGGGCAGATGCGCGCAGTGGCAGCGCGGGGCCCGCAGCTGGGCACGTGCCCGGCTCCCCGGGGCTCGGCCCGTCCCGGTGCCGGTCTCGGAGCCGGTGCCGGTCTCGGAGCCGGGGCCGGGCACGGAGCGGGCGGGCAGGGATGGCGCCGGAGCCGCCTCCGTGCTCGGCACAGCGGGGCTCGTTCGTTCGCAGCGGCAGAGCTGACGCAGGAGCTGCTGGAAGGGGCTGCGAGGGGAGGGGGAGGAGGAGGAGGAGGAGGAAGATCCCAACCTGCCTTTGCACCGTTGATCAACCGCGGCAAATCGGCTCCGGCTGATTTTGGCTGCGGCTGCCGGCGATGGGGGCGCAGGGCTGGGGGAACAGGGCAGGCTCGGCCCCGGTTGTGGGTCTGGTGCTGGTGAGGGGAGAGAGGAAAGCAGAGGAAGGGAAATGTCAAAGGGGCTGAGGCTCGCTCCCGAAATCCCTACGTCAGCTGCTCTGGGAGCAGCGGGATTTGGGACACGCTGCGGAGCCGGAGCCGTGCCCGCTGGGCTGGGCTGGGCTGGGCTGGGCTGGGAGCCATCCTCTGCAGGGGGGGCTGCGGCAGCCCCCGGGCCCTGTCCCGCCCCTCTGCTGCCCTGCCACGCTCCGGGGGATGGGCTGAGCCCGGCCCCGCTCCTCTGATCCTGGGCTTCAGTCCCTGTGCTGGGAGCTCTGGTCGTGGCCGGATCATCCCGGAGCTCGGGGCGATGTGCCAGAGCCGAGCCCGGGAGCTGCTCCTGGGCTGAGCCGAGTGCCAGACCCTGCCAAAACCCCTCCAAAGGACATTTTTGTGATGGGGGGACACTCGAGCCTCTCCTGGTGCTGGGCTCTGGCTCCCCAAGTGCCACCATCCTTGCTGGGGTGCAGGAGGTCACCCTCAGCTTTGGGGGTGCTCTCTGTCCATCCCAAGAGTGGGTCCCAGGGCAGGGATGCTGTCCTAGGAGCACAGCACTCAGCAGCTTTGGGAGTGGGGACATGTCCCCATGGTCCCCAGGCATGGGGGTCCTTGTCCTCCCCAGCTCCCAGGGAAACCATCCCTAAAGGTGGAATCCCATCACAGCGGGGTCATCTCCCAGCACCCCAGGGTGACATCCCAGCACCCCAATGTCACATCCCAGCACCCCAGGGTGACATCCCAGCACCCCAATGTCACATCCCAACACCCCAATGTCACATCCCAGCACCCCAGGGTGACATCCCAGCACCCCAATGTCACATCCCAACACCCCAATGTCACATCCCAGCACCCCAATGTCACATCCCAGCACCCCAGGGTGACATCCCAGCACCCCGAGGTCCCCGGATCGCAGCCCTGTGGCTGCTCTGTGTCTGTCCCTGGCTGTTCCCATGGATTGGGATCAGCATTTGGGTTCAGCCATGCCTTTAGGGCACATCCACAGTTCGTGGGGGCAGGGTCCTGCTGCCAGAGGCCCCCCAGAAAGTGTGAAATTCCCAATCCTCAGAGGAAGAGCTGCTTCCCTCTGCTGCTTCCTCCTCCTCGGGCTGGTCCTGGCTCTGGGTCTGTGCCAGCCCTGCCC
This sequence comes from Camarhynchus parvulus, assembly GCF_901933205.1. Classification (NCBI taxonomy): domain Eukaryota; kingdom Metazoa; phylum Chordata; class Aves; order Passeriformes; family Thraupidae; genus Camarhynchus; species Camarhynchus parvulus. Next base: position 70,356,555 of record NC_044586.1, read on the forward strand.
GGGGCACTCAGACTGGGAGGTTTTGTGTCCTCTACTGGTCCCAGTTCTCCCTCCCTGTGTGCCCCCAGTACTGGGGACAAGCAAAGCCCGGGGTGGAAAACTGGAGGCTTTGTTGGGCCCAGCTCTTGCAGTGAGGAAATCTTCCCTGATAAATGTGGACAAGGGAGGGCTGCGAGCTCCGTGATGGGGGTGACCGGGGTGGCCGTGCCACAGGGACATTCCAGAGCTGCCCTCCCTGCTCCCAGCCCGGGGGACGTGGGAAGCCGCAGCCGGAGCGTGCTGGCTCTGCAAGAAACAGCTGCAGAGCTTTAAAAAAATAATCCTTCCAATCCCGTTATCAAAGGGCCTCTCGCAGGCAGGAGAAGCCACAATAAATATTGGATAAGGGAAGTGGCTGCAGCGGGCTGGCAACGTGGGGGGAGACAAAAGCCCCAGCCCCGGGGCGGTGCTGAGTTGCCCGTTCTGTCACCGTTCTGTCACCGTGTCACCCCCTGTGACCCTGCTGCCCTCCCTGCAGCTCCAGCAGGAGGAGGGAGTGGCTGCCCAGGGAGGGTGGGCACCTGGGCGTGCCCCTCATGCCACCCTGCTCTGTCCTGCCTGGGACTGGCATCCCGTGGGAGCCCTGGCCCCAGGTGCCGTGTCCTGCTGTGTCCCGTGTCCTCTGTTCCGTGTCCTGCTGTGTCCTTTGTCCTGCTGTGCCCCACGTCCTGCTGTGTCCCTTGTCCTCCAGCATCCCATGTCCTGCTGCATCCCATGCCCTGCAGGGACCCTTTGTAACTGGGTCAGGGCCCTGCAGGGACCCTGGAGGTCCCTCTTGGCTCCTGCTGCCACCCGGCTCTGTCCTGCCTGGGAGACACGATGTCCCTGCTCCAGGTGCCGTGTCCTGCTGCATCCTGTGTCCTACATCTGCGTCCTGCTAAGTCCTGCTACATCCCATCATGTGCTCCATCCGTGTCCTGCTGCCTCCTGTATCCTACATCCGTGTCCTGCTACATCCGTGTCCTGCTGCATCTGTGTCCTGCTGCATCCCATGTCCTACATCCGTGTCCTGCTGCCTCCTGTATCCTACATCCGTGTCCTGCTGCATCCCATCATCTGCTCCATCCTGTATCCTACATCCATGTCCTGCTACATCTGTGTCCTGCTGCTTCTTATGCCCTGCTACATCCCATGTCCTGCTGCATCCTGTATCCTGCTACATCTGTGTCCTGCTGCATCCCATGTCCTACATCCTGTATTGTGCTTCATCCTGTATCCTGCTGCATTCCATATTCTGCTACATCCATGTGCTGCTGCATCCCAAGTCCTGCATTCTGTGTCCTGATGCATCCATGTGCTGCTGCATCCCATGTCCTGCTACATCCTGTATCCTGCTTCATCCTGCTGAATCCCATGTCTTACATCCTGTGTCCTGCTACATCCATGTCCTGCTGCATCCCATGTCCTGCATCCCATATCCTGATACATGCCATGTCCTGCTGCATCCTGTGTGCTGCTGCATCCATGTGCTGCTGCATCCCGTGTTCTACCTCCTGTATTCTGCTTCATCCCATGTCCTGCTTCATCCCATGTCCTGCTGCATCCCATGTCCTGCTACATCCTGCTGCTCATCCTGTATCCTGCCTTCATCCCATATTCTGCTTCATCCCATGTCCTGCTGCATCCTGTGTGCTGCTACATCCCATGTCCTGCTGCATCCATGTGCGTACATCCTGTGACACCCATGTCCTGCTGCATCCATGTCCTGCTACATCCATGTCCTGCATCCTGTGTCCTACATCCCATGTCCTGCTGCATCCCATGTCCTGCTACATCCATGTGCTGCTGCATCCTGTGTCCTACATCCCATGTCCTGCTGCATCCCATGTCCTGCTACATCCATGTGCTGCTGCATCCTGTGTCCTACATCCCATGTCCTGCTGCATCCCATGTCCTGCTACATCCATGTGCTGCTGCATCCTGTGTCCTACATCCCATGTCCTGCTGCATCCCATGTCCTGCTACATCCATGTGCTGCTGCATCCTGTGTCCTACATCCCACGTCCTGCTTCATCCCATGTCCTGCTGCATCCATGTGCTGCTGCCTGCCTGCCGTGTCCCGCACCCCGTCTCAGCCGGCTCGCCCCGGTGCAGGCTCCCCCGAGTTGCTGCTGCCGGGGAGGGACGCCGGGGGCCGGAGGGGCCCGGCCCGTCCCCGCTGCCGCTCCCGCGCGGATCGGGGCCGCGCCTCCGGGAGCCGCGGGAGCCGCTGGCCGGCTGCTGCCTCCTGCTGCCAGGGAGCAAATGAGATGTGACCGCGGCTCCCGCGGCTCCCGGGGAAGCATGTGCTGGATGTGTAATGGAGCGCTGGATCTGCCCCCGGAGCTGACCCGCAGCGGCCCTGGCTGCAGCAGCTCCGCTTCGCATCCTGCTTTTCCCAAGTCTTGGGCGGCAGGAAGGAGAGAGGCCGCTCCCTCCTCGCCCCTGGATGCCCTGGAGCGTGAGATTGGATTACTCCACTTGGCAGGCACACGGCTTTGGGCTGCTCCTGCCGAGGAAACATGCAGGAGCTGCGAGCCGGGAGAGGCCGGGACATTCCCAGGGGCTTTGCTGTGCCCTGTGGTGTCTGCTCAGATCAGAATTCCTTAAATCCTGCTCTCCCTCTGGCCCAGCACGCTGGGAGGGGCGGGTGTGATTGCTGGGCAAAGAGGGCTGGAGTGGGCTCAGCTCCTGCCTCCCCCGTGGGGAGGGATGTGTGGGATCAGGATCCTGCTGGAAAAGCAGCAGTGGGAGCCTTTTGGGCTGGGGGCACTGGGCTGTGCTGGGAGCAGGCAGGGAAGGTTCCTGTCCTGCCACTGGGAATATCCAGCGGCTCCACTCAGCTGGGCTGGAGAGCTGGGAATGTTTAACCCGTGTGTCCTGAGCCCCACTGGGATCCTCCTGCCCCCTCTGCCTGGAGCCAGGCTGGGAGAGCTGGGGGTGTCCAGCCTGGAGGGGGGAAGAATCCAGGAGATCTCAGAGCCCCTGGCAGGGCCTGCAGGGGCTCCAGGAGAGCTGCAGAGGGACTGGGGCCAAGGCCTGCAGGGACAGCACCCAGGGAATGGCTCCCAGTGCCAGAGGGCAGGCATGGATGGGATCTTGGCAATGAGGAATTCCTGGCTGGGCTGGGATTGCCAGAGCAGCTGGGGCTGCCCCTGCATCCCTGGCAGTGCCCAGGGCCAGGCTGGACACTGGGGCTGGAGCAGCCTGGGACAGTGGGAGGTGTCCCTGCCATGGTGGCACTGCAGGGGCTCTGGGGTCCCTGACCACTGAAACCATTCCAGGATTCCCTGACTCTATGATCCTGATCAGTTTGCTCCCACCACGGGCTGTCCTTGCTCTCTCCTCCCTGAGCATCATCCCTTGTCCAGTGTCCAGCTGCTGCTCCTGCCCCTCTGGAATTGCCTCTGGAATGGAACCCAGGGCGCTGAGCCCTGGCACAGCACACACACGGCTGGCAGTGCCCTGGTGTGCCACGTGTCACCATGCCAGGAGCCACTGGTGCCAGCCAGGCTGGGGCTGGGGCTGCTTGCTGTGCTGGGGATGGCAGTCAGGGTGGCAGGGCCGGTGTCACGGTGGCACCTGGCCCTCGGTGTGCCCAGGTGGCCGCTGTCCCCACGCTCAGCTCTGTCTCTGTCCCCAGGTGATGCAGGTGCTCAACGCTGACGCCATCGTGGTGAAGCTCAACTCTGGGGACCACAAAACCATTCACCTGTCCAGCATCCGGCCACCGCGGCTCGAGGGGGACAGCGCCCAGGTGACACCGCGGGGACAGGGAGGGGACAGCGCCTGGGGACACTGTGGGGACAGGGGGGACAGGGAGGGACAGCGCCTGGGGACACTGTGGGGACAGGGAGGGACAGGGAGGGGACAGTGCCTGGGGACACTGCCTGGGGACAGGGAGGGGACAGGGAGGGGACAGCGCCTGGGGACACTGCGGGGACAGGGAGGGGATGGGAGCAGGATGGGAAGGGGCCGGGCAGGGGGCAGCATTGGCTCTGTGTGCAGCCCCCCCCACGTGCTGCTCCTGCTCCCCCTGGGATGCCCGTGCCCCCTTTCCTTCCTGCGGGAGCCCATCCCATGGGATGCAGGAGGCCTGGGAAGGGCTGGAGCGTGCACTGGTGGCTGCAGGGAGATGGCTCTGTCCCTCTTCTCCTGCCTCAGTTTCCCCTCTGCTCCGTGGGCGCTCCCAGCTGGTGGCATGTTCCTTAGGGATACCTGTGCCTGTGGCCTCACGCCCTCGTGTCCCCATCCGTGGGGCAGGCACGGGAGGCTGCACAGCTGCTCCTGAGGGGGTGAATCCTCGGTTTTCCTTCCCCTGGGCCGTGGGGCTGGCTGGGCTCTGTGACTCCCCAGAGGAGCAGCTGCCGTGTCCTGGGCTCTGAGGGACACCGGGGCTGGCTCGTGACTGGCAGCTCAGGATCGATGGGTTCCTGGCAGGCTCTGGAACGTTGGGAAAGGCTGGAAAAGTCACATTGTTCCTGCACAGCTTGGTCCCTGCTCTTTGTGTTTGAGGCTCTCTCAGGCCAGCACCGCTGGAGCCGGATCCGAGCGCGCGGCAGGGAGATGAAAGCGCCGGGATGAGCTGGGATTGGGCACGGGGAGTGCCCTTGACCCCGCTCAGAGCTGGGCCAGGAAACGGGACATGGCCCCGCGTGTGTGTGCGGCACACACTGAGTGCCCTTGGCCCTGCTCAGAGCTCCAGGGCTGTGCCAGGAAATGGGGCATGGCCCCGGTGTGTGTGCGGCACACACTGAGTGCCCCTGGCCCTGCTCAGAGCCCTGGGGCTGTGCCAGGAAATGGGATGAGGGATCAGTCCCTGTGTCACACACAGAGGGTCCCTGACTGTGCCCAGAGCTCAGGGCTGTGCAGGATGGGGATGGCCGTCCCTGTGGGCACACACTGAGGGCCCCTGACTGTGTCCAGTGCTCAGGGGGCTGTGCAGGATGAGGGATCAGTCCCTGTGTCACACACAGAGGGTCCCTGACTGTGTCCAGTGCTCAGGGCTGTGCAGGATGAGGGATCAGTCCCTGTGTCACACACAGAGGGTCCCTGACAGAGCTCAGGGCTGTGCAGGAAATGGGGCATCGTCCCCTGTGTCACACACAGAGGGTCCCTGACTGTGCCCAGTGCTCAGGGCTGTGCAGGATGAGGGATCAGTCCCTGTGTCACACACAGAGGGTCCCTGACTGTGCCCAGTGCTCAGGGCTGTGCAGGATGAGGGATCAGTCCCTGTGTCAGAGTCTCCCTCATCCCCTCACAGCTCCGGAGCTGCTGCAGGAGTTGGGATGAGGGATTGATTCCTGTCATACAGAGGCTCCTTGACCCTGCTCACAGCTTTGGAGCTGTTCCAGAAACTGGAATGAGGGACTGATCCCTCTTCACAGAGTCTCCATCCCACTCGAGCTCTGGAGCTGCTCCAGGAGCCAGGATGTGGCTCGGATCCCTGTGTCCCTTTCTGGGACAGCGCTGTGGGTGCGGAGCTGGGCACTCTCTGCTGTCTCTCGGTGATGCCAGTCCAGCAGGGGCTCCTCAGGGCAGGGATTTATCCCCACGTTGCTGCTGTTCCCTCTCTTATTGCGTTCCCTCCATGGCTGACGCACTCAGAGCTGTGGGATCATGGAGCTCCTGAGACCCTCGGAGCGCCTGCCTTCTTCCTGGCACATCCCTCCTCCTCCTCCTCCTCCTCCGGTGCCTCTGGAGATGCCAGGAAGGCTCCTGGGAAGGCTCCTGCCTGTGCACACGAGGGGTGCCGAGCCAGGATTGCTCCAAACCCGCCTTTTCCAGGCTGTTTTCCATCCTGGAGCACCACGGCCGGCCTGGCCGCGCCGGTGGGCGACAGCTCCCGAGGCGACCCCGCGTTGCTGTGGGAACGGGAATTTGGAAATTCCTGCCTCCCTGCACGCCGCCTTGTTCTAGCCACAAGGAATTATGGATGCCTTCCCAGATCGCCTCTTCCCGCTGCTCCTCTGGCATGGGCTGGCGGGGCTGGAGCTGGCGCCCGCCCCGCGCAGCGGCGCCGGATGGATCAGCCACTGCGAGAATGCCAGGGAGGCGCCGCCCGAACCCCGCCGGACCGCTGGGACTCCCCCGAATCCCGGGGCGCTCCCGGGCCTGGGGCCCCACAGCCTGGGATCTGTGCCCTGGGTCCGGGGTGTCCTTGTGCCTCCCTGGCACCCCAGGGTCACATCCCAGCACCCCAGTGTCACATCCCAGCACCCCAGGGTCACATCCCAGCACCCAATGTCACATCCCGGCACCCCAGGGTCACATCCCAGCACCCAATGTCACATCCCAGCACCCCAGGGTCACATCCCAGCACCCAATGTCACATCCCGGCACCCCAAGGTCACATCCCAGCACCCAATGTCACATCCCGGCACCCAATGTCACATCCCAGCACCCCATGTCACCTCCCAGCACCCCAGGGTCACATCCCAGCACCCCAGGGTCACATCCCAGCACCCAATGTCACATCCCAGCACCCAATGTCACATCCCAGCACCCCAGGGTCACATCCCAGCACCCAATGTCACATCCCAGCACCCCAGGGTCACCTCCCGGCACCCCAGGGTCACATCGTGCACCCCAAAGTCCCCGGCTCGCAGCCCTGTGGCTGCTCTGTGTCTGTTCCCATGGACTGGGATCAGCATTTGGAATCAGCTGCGCTTTTAGGGCACATCCAGGGGTTGTGGGACAGGGTCCTGCTGCCAGAGCCCCCCAAGGAAGGGTGAAATTCCCCCTCCTCAGAGGAAGAGCTGCTTCCTTCTGCCTCCTCTGCTTCCTCCTCCTCCTGCTCAGGCTGGTCCTGGCTCCAGTCTGTGTCACCCCTGCCCAGGGCACCCAGACTGGGAGGTTTTGTGTCCTGTACTGGTCCCAGTTCTGCCCCACCGGGGTCTCCTCGAGGTCCCTCTGGCCTGGGATGCTCCCATTAAATCCAATTATTTCTCCCTGGGTTTCATCCTTCCGTGGCTCCGTCATGTTTCCGTCCCTGGCGCTGTCATTAATTACCTGGCAGTGCAATTAATGATGGGCTTGCTCCTCCCTTCCACACCAGCAGTTAAAATTATGGAAAAAACATCCAGGAATTCCACAAGGGACCAAAGCCACCCTCGCTGGGGCTCAGGGTGGGGACCTCCATCCCGGCTGCCATTCCACAGGAGGATCTGGAGCTCAGGGAGTGTGGGCACAAATATCAGCATGGACATCTCTCCATGGGCACATCTGTGGAATGTGTCAGGATTTACAGAAAATCCACGGGAATGTTTATAATGTCTGAGCATTTATTGAAAATCCACCAGTGGAGGGGTTTGGGTTCTGCTCCCTGGGACAGGGACAGGAGCAGAGGGAACGGCCTCAGGCTGGGCCAGGGCAGCCTCAGGGTGACATCAGCAGGAATTTCCCCATGGAAAGGGGAATCAGGGCTTGGAAGGGGAAATTTGGAGTCCCCATGCCTGGAGGTGTCCAGGGAATTCCTGGATGTGGCACTCAGGGCTCTGGGCTGGGGACAAGGTGGGAATTGGGCACAGCTTGCACTCGGTGACCTTGGAGGGCTTTCCCAGCCTCAGCAATGCTGCGATCCATATCAATTCTAGGAACATACATAGCTTTATTTAATATAAAATATAAAATGTGTAAAATACAGCGCAGGGCTGATTCCAGGCTCCCCTGGAAGGCTGTCCCCCCCAGTGCCCCTCTGAGGGCTCTTCCCAGCCTCTCCTCCCTGCCGGAGCAGGAGCCCCGGGATATCGCAGCTCCGTCGGGAATCCCATCCCGACCTGCCGAGCGCTAATTGCTGCTCCCACGGCTCCGGGTGGAGGAGATGGGAAGTGACAGACGGAAAACGGAGCCTGATGGGATCCTGCAGCCTTTCATCTCCAGCCTTTCATCTCCCAGTGCTGGATGAATCCCGGAGTGCGACGGCCGGGAGCGTCCCCAGCACTCGGCTCTGTCCGGGAACGTCACAGATCGGATGGAGATGGATCTCCCGCTGCTCCAGGTGCTGCACTGCCACCGTGGACTGGGGGAACAGCTGGGAAACCTCACCTGGGTGCGTGGAATCTTCATCAAGATAGCTGGAAACTCACTGGAGTGGCTGGAAAGACTTATTGGAAGGGCTAGAAACTCTTACTGGGATGGCTGGAAACTCTTACTGGGAAGGCTGGAACCTCCCTGGGATGGCTGGAACCTCTCTCTGGGATGGCTGGAATCTCTCCCTGGGATGGCTGGAACCTCTCTCTGGGATGGCTGGAACCTCTCTCTGGGATGGCTGGAACCTGTCCCTGGGATGGCTGGAACCTGTCCTTGGGATGCAGCCCCCATCTGAGGCTGTGAATGTGGGATGCTCCAGTCCCTGGGATGCTCCAGGTGCCTGTGGATGCAGGGAAGCCGTTCCCAAGTGCACCCAGTGCTCAGCCCTGAACCCTGTGGTGGGGTTTGGGATCCATGCATTTTGGAGATGGATCCATCCTGTTCCCTGGAGCACTTTGCTGGCCTTGGATCCATGCAGAGGAGGAGCTGAGCCGTGTCTGGCAGTTCCATGGGATGGAGGAAGAGCCAATTCCTGGGCAGAGCGAGGAGGGCTCAGACCTGCTGGATCCAGCTGTGGTGATTCTGCCTCAGAGCTTCCCTGGGTACCAGCACGGTTCCCAGAGTTTGGGATATTTCCGTTCCCTTTTCCAGTCACCAGCTCGTTCCCTTGGACAGCCACGCTCCAGGCCCCGTCAGCCGCACCGGCGGAATTTTCTGGATTGCGGCAGTTGCAGCACAAATCTGCTCCAATCCCCAATTTATCTAAATTGATCTCTTAATTGGGAATTCTCCGGAGGAGGGGGAGCCGAGCACATGGATCCGGATTTAATGGGAGGAGCAGGGAACAGGCGGGCTGCTGGGGGTGGGCTGGGAGCTGGTGAGCTGGAACTGGGGCAGTGCCCCCAGCCAGAGCAGGGACCTGGGCGCTGCTCTGGGGTTTGGGAGCTTTTGGGAGCCCTGGAGGTGGGACTGGGAGCAGAGATCTCCCAGCTCCTTTCCCGGCTGCTCCAGCACTCCCTGGTCCCACCTGCACGGCCGAGATCAGGCTGGCACTGCAGGTGTGGGATTTCTCTAGGGACTGTCGGGATGGCCCTGGGACACTTCCAGACGTCTTTTCCAGGGATGCAGAGCTGAGGCTCTCTGGTTTTCCGTGTTTCCCCTGGATGGCAGCTCATTCCTGTCCCTCTGCCCCACACCAGAGCTGGGCAGGGATCCCGGGCCCCTCTGGCCAGGATTTGGGATGGGGGATCCTGGTGCTCTGCCTGCTCTGGAGCAATGGGAGCCTCCCAGAGCTGCCACCACCCCGGCAGGGAAAAGCTGGCAGCACAGGAAAGCTGGAAATGGCTTCAGAAAGAGGGAGAACAGATGGATTTGGGCTCGGATATTTTTTTCCCAGCTCTCAGTGGAGCTGCATGCAGGTTCCTTGGCTTTCTGCTGTGATTCCAAAGGCAGGGAGCTGCTGGATCATCCAGGCCCCGCTCCCATGGGACCCTGACCACCGGGGATCAGCATCCTGCTGGAATGTGGGGCATTCCAGGGTGCTCCCGGGGGTGGTGCCAGCTGGGATTCCCGTGGCTGTGTCTGGCTCTCTGGGCACTGTGTGTCCTGCAGATCCCAGTGACTCCAGGGCTCTGGGGTTCCAGTTGCTTTAGGAGGTGCCAGGGTTTGACTCCTGGATTCAGGATTTTTGTGTGCCGGGAATGTCGTGGCTGCTCCGTGTCCCTCGTTCCCTTGGGAGGGATGGTGGATGTGGCTGCTCATCCTGCCACATTCCAGCAGATTGCAGGGAATGTTTTACCCACATCCGTCAAAGCTCTCTGCTCCTTTCCCTGTACCTCGCTGGTTCCTGGGATATCTCTGTGGGGTTGGAAGAGCTCTGTACCAGCGACCTGCCTGGAGCTCTGCCAGCCCTGCCGGAGGCAGGAAGGGCAGGGAATGACCTTGGGGCCAAGGGCAGCCCGGCCCAGCCCCTGGAGCTCAGCTTTTGAGGCTGTTCCAGTTGGATTTATAACCCTGCGGGAGGGCTGGGAAAGGAGCTGGGAAAGATCCCATCCCACCCATTTTTAGCAATCCCAGCTGCTCCATCCCTGGAAAAGAGCTGCTGCTCCCGGCTCCGAGCCACCCTGGATACCCATGGAGAGCCTGGGGCCGGTCCCGTTCGGTGGGTGCCGCTCGACAGATGGTCTGCAGGTGTCCGCCGGGAGCTTTTCCAGGGAGCAGCCAGCTGGATTTTGGGAAGAGGGCGGCTGCACGGCTTGGCAGCGCCTTGCCGGGAGCTGGGAACGTTGCTGGGCCCTGCAGAGGCTGCGCTGGCACCCTCGGGAGCGCGGGCGATGCCACAGCCCTGCCAGGCGAGGGCTGGGAGGAGGGGCTGGCACAGGGAGCGATTCCCAGGCGGGAATGGCTGGGTGGGCTCTGCCAAACCCTCTGCAGGGATGGAGGCGCCGGCACAAATCCCCGGGGCTGCGAGGCTGCGGCTGCCCCTGCATCCCTGGCAGTGCCCAGGGCCAGGCTGGGCACTGGGGCTGGAGCAGCCTGGGACAGTGGGAGGTGTCCCTGCCATGGCAGGGGTGGCACTGGATGATCCCTAAGACCCCTTCCCACCCACAGCATTCCGTCATCCTTCTGGTAACGAGCCTGGAGAAACTGGGGATCCCCAGCTCGGCTGAGCCCCCCCACGTCCCCGCCTTGTTGTCCTTGTCCCTGTGGGTGCCATGAGGACAGTCCCAGGGGCTGTTCCTGGGGATGAATCTCCCTGTCCCTGTGGGTGCCATGAGGACAGTCCCAGGGGCTGTTCCTGGGGATGAATCCCTGTCCCTGTGGGTGCCATGAGGACAGTCCTGGGATCTGTTCCTGGGGATGAATCCCTGACCCTGTGGGTGCCATGAGGACAGTCCCAGGAGCCGTTCCCGGGATGCAGGGTTGAATCCAGGGCCGCGGCCCCGCTGGGAATGCCGGGCGGGATGCACGCGGAGCAGGTCGCGGCTGCGATTTGTGGCGCAGGGTTTGTACTACACAAATTGCTCCGCACTCAACGAGCATGAAAGATTAACGAGGAACAAAGCCATGAACTCATCCGGGCCCGCTCCCGCTAAATTACAGCTACAGGGATCATGGCAGCTCACCCAGGCTTGTGTAACCGAACTGATTTGCCGGCGTGGCCGGTGCGGAGCCGCCGCGGCTCCGAGTGCTCCGCACGCGACTTTAATGGATTCTAAATATTGGCAGAGCCGGGGAGAGGAGGCGCGGGGGCACCGGAGTTCCCGGATCAATATTTAATGGGAGCTGCAGTCGCTTCCAGGGAGAAGACGAGTGCAGTCAGCATGTTCTGGGAACCTGGAATGTGCCCTCCGGGCAGCAAGTGCTGCGCCGGGAAAACTGATTTGCTTGCATCTGCGGCTGCGGAGCCTCCTGCCGCTCCCAAAGTCATTCCTGCCTGGAAAGGCAGCCCTTCGGTGTTCAACCCGGCCTCTGGATTGCGGCACGGCGGCTCCCGGCAGCGCAGGGTGTTAAATTCCGGCTGGGGGGGTTCGGGGGAGGGCTCTGCTTTGCCTCGGGAGCGTTTTCCCTGCCCGACCCCGAGCAAATGTCCAAATTTGTGGAGCCGGCTCCCAGGGGAGCTGCCGGCGCCAGGTACAAGGCCTGCTCCGGGTTGGATTCATTTGCGAGCTGGCACAGTTGGGTTCCTGTATGGATTACAGCTGCTGGCATCCCAGGAAATTGCTCATGGCTCAGAGAGCAGCAGCTCGGCAGCGAAACGGGAGCAGAGTCGAGCCCGGAGCACTGGAGCGGCAGCAGCGGCAGCAGGAGCCGGGCTGGTGCTGGAGCAGCCGGCCAGCCCCGCAGCCGGCCGGGGAGCTGGGCAGGAGCTTGCCAGCAATTACGGAGCAGCTTTTGCATGAGGCAGCAGCTCCGGGAGGCCCCGGGGCCGCGCTGCTCCGAGCAGGCCGCGCTCAGCCCATCTGCTGCCGCCGACACCGGGATGTGCCGCGTGGCAGGAGCAATCCCCGGAGAGCGAGCGGGCTGCGCCGAGATCCTTCCCCAGCCGCTCCCGCTAAGTGCTGCAATTCCTCTGTTGTAATTCCTGCCTGGTGTTGTGACACCGATGCTTGGAGGGAGATCCAGGCACCTGCCAGCTCGCATTCCCGGGGATGCTGCTCCAGCCTCGCGCGCTCCGGGAGCCGCTCCAGAGGTTTGGTCCGTGCCCAGCCCCGGCTGTTTGTCGCTCGGCTGGATGAGCGTGAAAACGCTGCTGGGAGAGAGGAGCTTTGACCTTCTGAGCTCCTCGGGAGCTGCTGGAATTCCTCAGCGCATGGGAAATTGCGCTGAATTGGAGCAGCGCCTCGGTCCTGGCACAGAGCTGAGCTCTGCAATTAATGCTCCGGCCCTTGTGCCTCGGGAATGGATCCCTGATTTTAGCGTGGGATGAGCCTCTGCACTGGCTCCCTTCCCATCTCCCAGCTCAGGGTGGGAAGCAGGCACGGCTCCGGCATCGCCCCGGATCCTGCCCGCTCACCCGCAGGGGTGGCCGAGGGGACCCTGGGGACAGAGCTGGGCCACACGGTGCTGTCACCCAGTGGGGCAGGGAGGGGACAGGAGCAGCTCCATCCGCACAGGACAGGACAGGGAAGCTCCAGCCCCAAGGCCTGTCCCAGGCTCGCATCCCAGCCCCAATTCCCGGCTCGGAGTGGTCCCAGGGGGTCCCAGCGGGGCCAGGGCTCCATGTTTATGCCAGGGCACCCATCCCTCTGTGCTCACGAGCGGGAGCTGGGAGCCTCCCCAGCACTGGGGGGTTGGAGCCATGGGAGCAGTGGGAACACCCCCATTCCTGCACCTCTGCCGGCGCCGCTCCCAGAATCGGGAATCATGAATATTCCCCCTCCATTAGCACCGGCTGCATTCAGTGCCAGACATTTGGAGACGTGACGGATGGATGGGATGGAGGGGGGATGGATTGGGAACGTCCCTCACTGGGGGGCACCTGCAGCCCCCCCAGCCCCTTCCCCCAGCTGGAGTTCCTGGACTCTGGTGGCACCGGCCATCCTTGGTGACACTGGGAGCACCTCAGAACATCCCAAAATCCCCAGTGCAAGTAGCAAAGCTGTGGGGACCCTTGGAAAGGACTTTCCATGGAGGAGCTGCCCTGGATCTGCAGGGCTTGGTGGTGAGGAAGGGCTGAGCCCTGCTGGCACAGGGTGGCATGGCCTGGCACGGCCCCAGTGTCACCGTGGGTGTGCTGGAGGTGACCTGGGCTGTGCCAGGGGCTTGGGCTGGGCTGTGGATCCTGCCTGTGCCATGGATAATGGAACCATCCTGCCTGTGCAGGGATCCTGCCTGTGCCAGGGATAATGGATCCATCCTGCCTGTGCCAGGGATAATGGATCCATCCTGCCTGTGCCATGGATAATGGAACCATCCTCCTGTGCAGGGATCCTGTCTGTGCCAGGGATAATGAATCCATCCTGCCTGTGCAGGGATCCTGTCTGTGCCAGGGATAATGGATCCATCCTGCCTGTGCAGGGATCCTGCCTGTGCCATGGATAATGGAACCATCCTGCCTGTGCAGGGATCCTGTCTGTGCCAGGGATAATGGATCCATCCTGCCTGTGCCATGGATAATGGATCCATCCTGCCTGTGCAGGGATCCTGCCTGTGCCATGGGTAATGAATCCATCCTGCCTGTGCAGGGATCCTGTCTGTGCCAGGGATAATGAATCCATCCTGCCTGGGCCATGGATAATGAATCCATCCTGCCTGTGCCAGGGATAATGGATCCATCCTGCCTGTGCCATGGATAGTGAATCCATCCTGCCTGTGCCATGGATAATGAATCCATCCTGCCTGTGCCATGGGTAATGGATCCATCCTGCCTGTGCCATGGGTAATGGATCCATCCTGCCTGTGCCATGGGTAGTGGATCCATCCTGCCTGTGCCAGGGATGATAGACCCATCCTGCCTGTGCCATGGCTGACAGATCCATCCTGCCTTTTCCCCGGACCCGCCGGCACAGCGCAGCCCCCTGGAGTTGGCGAGGGGGTCTCAGAGTGTCCTGTGAGCAGGGCAGGGGTGACAGTGATGGTGACAATGACACTGGCAGTGACAGCTCGGGGTGTCCCCTGTCCCAGGCCCCGCAGAGGGGAAGGCAGCTCCATCCTTGCAAGCTCTTCCCTCGCTCCCGGCCCTGCTGTCCTACTTTTCTCCAGCTGCTTTTCCTCCTTCCCTCCGTCACGTGCGGGTGGGCTTGGAGCGCTCCGGTGCAGCTCCACCGGCTCTGGGCTGGGCTCTGAGCTGCTCCCGCATTCCAGCACTCCCCAGCGCTGCCCTGACCCTGCTCAGGGTCCCGGTGCCCGCGGGGCCGTGTGGGAGGAGGATCCACAGCAGCGCAAAACCCGCCGGGAGCGGGGACAAAAGGGGCCGGGAGTGAGTCCAGTCCCCTCCCACGCGACCCCAAATCCAGGGCAGGGAGGGCTCGAAGGGACAGCCCCGCTGTGCATCCCTCAGGCTCTGCAGTTATCCTCTGAAATCCGGGATAACAACGGGCACAGTGTGGAGGCTCTTCCCAGAGCCCTGAAATGGCCGTGCCTGGCAGCAGCTGCTGCCTCTGTCCTTGTCCCTGTCCCCGTTCCCGTCCCCTCGGTGATGGTTTTAGGAAGCAGAGGCATCTCCCCGTGTCACAGTGTCCCACAGCCAGACCCTGGGTCGGGATCATCCCTGTTCCAGGAACGCTGACCCCGTTTTCCCTCTCTGTGGGAGCAGAGCAGCCAAAACGCCGCTGGATTCCCAAATCCACAGGGCCCTCAGAGCCACATCCCCTTGGTGCCTGCAAAGCCACATCCCGAGGCTGCTCCAGCCAGATTCTGGGCCGAGGGCAGCCTGGAACCAGCATCTCCCACCATGGCAGGGGTTGGGATGCATCCCCCAATTCCAGGTACCTGGTTTGAGGTGCTTGGAATGCAGCAGCCCAATTCCAGGTGCCCAGTTTGGGGTGTCTGGGATGCAGTGCCCTGTTCCAGGTGCCCACTTTGGGGTGCCCAGGATGCCTCCCCCAGTTCCAAGGGCCCGGTTTGGGATGCCTGGAATGCCGTGCCCCAGTTCCAGGTGCTGCTGCTGAGGATCTGCATTCCTGCAGCCAAAGGGTATTCAGCATAAATCCAGCTCCTGTGATTGCCACCTTTTTGTGGGCAGTTCGTTCCTGAGGGGGCACAGGCTGAGGGTGGATGAGTTCCAGTGGCTGGGACAGGACCCCTGCAGCAGCAGAGCTGTGTCTCCTGTGTATCCAGGAGATCCTGGATGCCTGGAGCAGGGATGATGCTGCTGGCACAGCTCTTCCCGGGATCTCAGCCTCCCTGGGAGGGAGCAGCTCTTCCGGAGCTCCCGGGGAAGTCGGGCTGGTTTAACACCAAATTCCAGTGCTGCAGTGGGGAAATGAGGAAGGGAAAAGCACGAGGGATCTGTGGAAGGAGCGGATATTTTGGGATGTCTCAATTTCCTCATCAGCCCCGGAGAGGGGCACGGAGCCAAGCTCTGCTGGATGATGAGTCCCCCGGGAGCGGGCAGCGCCGTGCTCGGATGTTCCCCAGTAATTCCCTGCAAAGGGCCCTGCCCACCCTGCTGCCCCCACAGAGGGGTTTGGGGCCAGGCTGGGGCCAGCACGGAGCTGCCAGCGGGGTTAAAGCCCCTTGGGGAGCTCCTGTCAGCACCCCAGCCCAAATTAAGGGATTCTTCCCCAGTTCTTCCTCAGCCAGGAGTGTTGGGATCATAAACCGTGGGTTTGGGTGGGAAGGGACCTCAGAGCCCCTGCAGTGCCACCCCTGCCATGGCAGGGACACTTCCCACTGTCCCAGGTGCTCCAGCCCCAGTGTCCAGCCTGGCCTTGGGCACTGCCAGGGATGCAGGGGCAGCCCCAGCTGCTCTGGCAATCCCAGCCCAGCCAGGAATTCCTCATTGCCAAGATGCCATCCATGCCTGCCCTCTGGCAGTGGGAGCCATTCCCTGGGTGCTGTCCCTGCAGGCCTTGGCCCCAGTCCCTCTGCAGCTCTCCTGGAGCCCCTGCAGGCCCTGCCAGGGGCTCTCAGCTCTCCCTGGATCCTTCTCCTCTCCACCCAGGGACAGTGGGCGATGTCCCTGCCCACATCAGGGGTGGCACTGAAGGGGCTGTGAGGTCCCTCCCCACCCAGTTCAATCCCTGATTCCCAGATTCTATAATTTATAACTTTATTATTTATAGTTCTGCGTTGTGCTGAAGCAGCCCCGGTTATTTCCGTGCCGTCGCTTCCATCGTTCCCCGCCGTTCCCATTTGTCCTGCGGCGATCCTGCTCCAGCTCCCGGCGCAGCCCAGGCTCCCTGGCCCTTCATCCCTGCCCAGGATGATGAGGATGGTCGTGCACAGCGTGTCCTGGAGCGGGCAGGGAGCAGAGCCTGGCATGGGAGCACCAATCCCACTGGAGCTGGGGCTGTCCCACTCCGGGCTCTCAGGTCACTGTCCTGACCCCAACTTTGTCCTGGCCATGGGGTCATGTCCCCCCAGTTTGGGGTCCTGAATTCCCCTTTGGGGTCCTGTATCCCACTTTGGGGTCCTGTCCCCTCTGTTTGTGGCCCTGTACCCCTCTTTGGGGTTTCCCAGCTGGAATGTTGATGCCATGGAGTTGCTGGGGGAGGATTGGGGTGGCTCTGGTTGTGTTTGAGAGTGGGGATGGTTGGCACTGGGGTCATGGCCCTGGGACGGTCCCCAGAGAGGAAGCAGCCCCAGGCTGGGCCAGGGGAGCCTCAGGGGGGATTTTGGGGAAATTCCTCCTGGAAAGGGCTGTGCAGCCCTGGCACAGGGGTGGAGTCCCCACTCCAGGAGAGGTTTCAAAGCTGTGTGGATGTGGCACTTGGGGACAGTGTCAGTGGCGGCCTTGGCAGTGCTGGGAATGGTTGGACTCGTTGGGCTCTGAGGGTTTTCCAGCCCCAGTTATCTCATGGATCTCCAGCCTGTGCTGCCCTTGTCCCGCCAGCCCCTGGCCGTGCCCTCTGTCCCCCAGTGCCACCAGAGGCTCCAGCGCCGCCAGCTCCTGCCACTCGAGTGGCTCTCGGGGACTGCGGTGCCGGCTGCAAGTGGGGACAAGGAGAGGCTGGAGAGGCAGGAGAGGCTGGAGAGGCTGGAGAGGCCAACTGCCCACTTGAGGCGTCGCTCCTTGAGCAAGCACCTGCCTGGGGCTGCCTGTGAATGTCACCGGGATGTCACCGGGAGCTGCTCATCCCCGTCCCCATGCACGGCACTTCCCTGCCGTCCTCAGGGCTGTCCCTTGCAGCTGCCGGTGTCACTGCCAGCCCTGCCGGGCTGCCGGGAGGCCGGGAAGGAGCCGAGGGAGCGGTGCCAGGCCCAGGTGGAGCGGAGCTTCCCCGGGAGCAGCCGCTCCCCAGCGCTCCTGCTGTTGCTGTCACTGCCCTGCCGGCCCCGGGATGGATCTCCGGGATGGATTCCCCTCCTGGCACATCCCAGGCAGGCTCAGCCGAGGGTGAAGCGTGGCGTGACACCCTGATGAGCCATGGCCCCTTCCCTGCTTCGGGAGCAGGAGCTCCCTGGATCCCTGGGGCCTCTCCTGCTCCGGGTGGGATCGTTCCCCAGTGCTGGGCTCTGCCCCAGCCCGAGGCCCCACCCTGGGGGCTGCAGTGTCCCCGGGTCCCCTCCCAGCACTGGCGTTTCCAGCTGGCAGCTCCCGCTCTCCTCCCGCTCATTCCGCCCTGGCGCTGGGAGTTGATTAGCTCTGCTAATTACTTTACAAATAATGAGCTTCCCTAATTGCGCTGGCAGGGACGGGGGGGCTCTCCCCACCTGCCATCCCACGGTGCCACCAGGCTCTGGGTCCCGTTGGCTCTGCTGGGGACCCCCCTTGGGTATTGGCACCCAGAATTGTGGGAAAAACCCCAAATCTTTGCATGAGCTCTGGCTCATCGCGGGGGGATCAGGCCATTCCCCCTGCTCTGGGCGCCCCTGCATCAGTGGGATGCGTGTTCCAGACGCTGCCTGTTCCCTGTCACGGCCTCTGGGATGGATCTCCGGGATGGATTTCCCACCTGGCACATCCCAGGCGGGTTCAGCTGAGGGTGAAGCGTGGCGTGACACCGCTGATGAGCCATGGCCCCTTCCCTGCTTCGGGAGCAGGAGCCTGCGATTCCATGGATTCCCAGGAGCCACTCTTGCTCCGGGTGGAATCCTTCTCCCACAAGGGGAATGGAGCAGGCTCCCCCCACCCTGGGACCCCTCAGGGGCTGCAGAGTCCCTGGGGAGCGCTGGAATGTGGAGCTGGAATTGCCATCCCGGGTCTTGGAGCATTTCCTGCTGCTCCTGCTGTGCCTGCATCCGTCATCACCCCCACCCGGTGCCCTTGGGAAGGGGCTGGGGCTGGGAGCGGGACCCCGGCAGCTGGGAATGGCAGCACTCCATGGTCAGGCCCCCAGGAATTCTGGCAGTGGATATGGGCTGCTGCTTCCTTGGAGTAGACCTTAATTAGGCCCTGCCCTGTGTAATGCTGTTAATTGGAGAGGAGAGCTGGAATTCTGTCACCTGTTGGATGTTCTGGGCCGTGGGGGGTTGTTTTCAGGTGTCTCTCATCCCCCTCTGGAGCTGCTCTGTCCCTCACTGGAACCAAAAAGTCGCTTTCTTGCCCGTTTTCCCCAGCCTGGGATAAACCAGAGCATTCCCATCAGATTTGGGATTGAATTCTCCGTGTTCCAGGAGAATTCTCTGTGTTCCCCTCCTCCGGCAGCTCCCTGAAGATGCAGCTCCGACTCCGTCGCTAATGGAGCTATGTCCTCGCTGCTCACCTTTAATTAAGTGAGCCTCAGATCCCTGGGCTTAATTAACTTCTCAGTGGCTGATGACTCTCTCCAGCAGCTGAGGAGAGGCAGGACTGGCATTTCATGGAATCGTGGGATCCCAGAATGGGTTGGGATGAGTTGGGCTGGGTTGGAAGGCACCTCAGAGCCCATCCAGTCCCACCACAGGCAGGGACCCTTCCGCTGCCCCAGGCTGTTCCAAGCCCTGTCCAGGCTGGATGTGAACGCTCCAGGGATGGAGCAGCCACAGCTCACGAGGTGATTCATTGTTGGGATCCAACTCCTGCCTCAGAAAATGGGTTAGACCCAACAAAACCCCTCTCCGTGTCGGAAATTGCCGGAGTTTGCCGGCTGTGGAATTCCGTTAACTTCCCGCTGTTCCATTGATTTTTCGTGTTTATTTGCAAAAGCTCCACTGAGCGTCCGAGGTCTTGAACGGCTTCCCAGAGCCGTCAGCTGCCGCTTTCCCTGCGCTGGGAGTGTCACTGCTGTGGGACAACAGAGCCACATTTAATGGGGCTGACAGGGGCGGCGGGGCCTTTGGGCTGGGCACTTAAACGTTCCCATTATCCTGCTGCTGGCACTGCCAGGCCGTGTGGGGAGGATTCCCAGAGGGAATTGGCACTTTGCTGCTGTAGCAGCAGCAGCAGCAGGATGGGAGGGCTGGGTCAGCGCCAGCACATCCGGGGCTGGAATGGTGCAGCCATGGGTCCTGGCACAGCACCGGGGTGCCTGTGCTGGTGACCCCCTTTTTGGGGTCACCCCTTCTTGGAGTGACTCCTTTTTGGGATGGTTCCTTTTTGGGGTGACCCCTTCTTGGGGTGACTCCTTTTTGGGATGGTTCCTTTTTGGGGTGACCCCTTCTTGGGGTGACTCCTTTTTGGGGTGGTCTCTTCTTGGGATGGTCCCTTTTTGGGGTCACCCCTTCTTGGAGTGACTCCTTTTTTTGGGGTGGTCCCTTTTTGGATGACTCCTTTTAGGGGCGATTCCTTCTTGAGGTGACTCCTTTTTGGGATGGTCCCTTTTTGGGGTGACTCCTTTCTGAGGTGACCCCTTCTTGGGGTGGCTGCTTTTTGGGGTGTTCCCTTTTTGAGGTGGTCCCTTTTTGGGGTGGTCCCACACAGCTGCAGACCTGTGAGCTGCTCCGAAGGAGCGTTGGGGAGGGCTCAGATCCCAACTCCATGGCACATCCAGCACTGGCAGGATGGCCCCGTGGATCCCAGTATGGCTTAGGAATGGCACTGGTGCTGCGGGGTCTGTGGTGGTTATTCCTTTTTGGGATCATCCCTTTTTGGGCTGGTCCCTTTCTGGGGTGGTCCCAGTGGCTGCAGACCCCAAGGAGGTTTGGGGAGGGCTCAGATCCTGCCCCACGGCTCCCTCAGGAATTCCCTGCCGGCCCCTGAGCCCCCAGCACTGCCGGGAGGTGCCAGGGCCACCCAGGGCTTTGCCGTCCCGCTTCCCGCGCTCCGGCGGGATGGGATTAGGGATTTAACAGCCTGTGCCAGACAGACACTTAACTAAGCCATAAATTTGGAGTTCGTTAGTGAGGATTAATTAGTGTTTGCACAGGGCTTTGCCGCGCGGAGCCGCGCTCGGTGTCGGAGCTCCGCCGTGACCTTGGCGAGGGCGGGAGCATCTCAGGGCCCGGATCCATCAGATCCCACTGATGGAAGGGTCTGGGGTCACCCCGAGGATCTGGGGACTGGGAATGCTCCAGGAACCCATGAGCAGGGGCTGGAAGTTTGGAAAGGGGGAGCTGTGCTCCCCTGGGACAGGGCAGAGAGAGAGGCTGGTGGTGCCACAGTAGCTCCTCCGTGCTTGTTCCAAGCTTCTGCAGCTCCAGGGGCTGGAGCAGCACCTGGGATCTGCTTTGGGATCTGCTTTGGGACCTGCTGTGGGGGCAGGAGGTGCCAAAGTTCCCAGGGACCCCCTCGCGGGCTCCATCCCGTTCCCATCACCGGCACTGGCTGTGGGTTCCCGGGGATCCCCTCTCTGGATCCATCCCGTTCCCATCCCCAGCACTGGCTGTGGGTTCCCGGGGATCCCCTCACCGAATCCATCCCGTTCCCATCCCCAGCACTGGCTGTGGGTTCCCGGGGATCCCCTCTCTGGATCCATCCCGTTCCCATCCCCAGCACTGGCTGTGGGTTCCCGGGGATCCCCTCTCTGGATCCATCCTGTTCCTGTCACAGGCACTGGCTGTGGGTTCCCGGGGATCCCCTCTCTGGATCCATCCTGTTCCCATCCCCGGCACTGGCTGTGGGTTCCTGGGGATCCCCTCGCAGGATCCATCCCGTTCCCATCCCCAGCACTGGCTGTGGGTTCCTGGGGATCCCCTCGCAGGATCCATCCCGTTCCCATCCCCGGCACTGGCTGTGGGTTCCTGGGGATCCCCTCGCAGGATCCATCCCGTTCCCATCCCCGGCACTGGCTGTGGGTTCCTGGGGATCCCCTCGCAGGATCCATCCCGTTCCCATCCCCAGTCGATGCAGGCAGAGAAGGGAATGTCTCCAAGGAGCAGTCTGGGAATGAGCAGCGTCAAGGACAATAAACTCTGCCAAAGCCTCGTTCATTAGGGAGGAGCTGAGTGCCACCGCCCGTGTCCGCCCGCTCCTGCTCTGTCTGACTGCACTCCTCCATGTCCAGCTGTTTTGGCCTGATCTCCCTCTTTTCCAGGATTTCCTCCCCAGCTCGGGGAGCTGTGAGGGGGCCATGCCCACGGCACTGTGGTGGCGAGCAGAGCAGAGTCTGGGTTGGGTTGGATTGGGTTGGATTATGTTGGTTTGTGTTGGGTCACGTTGAGTTACACGGGGTTGTATTGGGTCACTTTGGGTCATGTTGGGTCACACTGGGTCACTTCAGGTCAGGTTTGGGTTGTGTTGGATTGCGTTGGGTGGAATCCCCGTTTCCTTTGGGAATCTCTCCTTTTTGCTCATCCTTTGCAGGGATGTGACTCCAGGAGATGCCCTTGGACAGGGGCTGGACACCCCGGGGGGGTCACCCTGCTCACCCCCACCCCAAATTCCATCATCCCGTTCCCTCCTGGAGCTGCTGCTCAGGGATGTCCAACCTGGCCCCACGAGGCTGCCGGCACCTCCTCCTGTGGGATGTCAGGATTATCCCGGGGTCCCCTCGGGGTTCAGCAGAGCCTGTACTGGGATGTGGAACTGGGGGGGCCCTGGGGCAGATTTGGGAATCCCCTGACCTGAGTCCCCTCTCTTGACAGGACAAGAACAGGAAGCTGAGGCCCCTCTACGACATTCCCTACATGTTCGAGGCCCGGGAATTCCTGCGCAAGAAACTCATCGGGAAGAAGGTACGGAGGGAGGGACGAGGCTGGGACGGGGCTGAGGATGAGGGGACAAGGGATGGGACAGTGAGGATGAGGGAGTGAAGGAGGGGATGAGTCTGATGCTGGTGCTGCTGTGTGGCTCCTTAGGACATTCCGGGATGCCCCCAAGCCTGGAGTGCGCCTCGAGGCGTTGCACTCCCCATTTCCCAGGAATTCTGCCTCACTTCTCCCTTTGTTTCCCTGTCTGTTTTCCGAGGCTGGTTCAGAGCAATTCCGGGAATGAGGAATGTGTTAACCAGCGGAGCGAACGCTCCGGATGCAATTTTCCAATGCTCATAAAACAGTCAAATAAAATCAATTCCCTTCATGGCGCGGCCGTCGCTGCTCGTCGGGGCTGCTCCGGTGCCTAATTGGATCTTTCCAGCTCGGAGCCTGCCCGGGCAGTCCGAAAAAATAGGGAAAGGGGAAAAGAGCAGCTTGGGAGATTTTTTTAATGGGAAATCTGGTGCTTCCCAGAGTTGGAAAAAAATGTGGGAGTGTTGGAGGGATTTGTGATGGAAGCGCCGGGTCTGGAATGGGATTCTGGCACCTCAGTGTGGTCCCAGTTTGAGCCATTCGGGGTTACTGGTGCCAGGTTTCTGCCGTCTGCCATTGCTGTGCCCTGTGTTGGATCAGGGATTGGAATTGGCTCTGGCACTGGGTGCCTTTGGAGGGTGACCTTGGGATTCCAGGGTGTTCTGGGATTAAGGAAGCTCAGCCTGCCCTGGGTGCCTGGCCTTTCCAAGGAGCTGTGGGATTCCAAGGAGTTCTGGAATTCAGGGAGCTCATCCTGCCCTGGTTCCTGGCCTGCATTGGAAGCTCTGTCCATCCCTATCACTCTGGGGCCCATCCTTACGGATCCTTTCCCTGTGTCTTGGGAGCCTCCTCGTGGACACATCCCACCACCCCACCCCATCCCACCCCATCCCATCCCATCCCATCCCATCCCATCCCATCCCATCCCATCCCATCCCATCCCATCCCATCCCATCCCATCCCATCCCATCCCATCCTGTCCTGCTGGAGCACTGAGTCAGCCCTGACATTGCTTTCCAAATTAATTCCCTCTGGAGAAAGCACCAAGGGGGGATGAGGAAGGATCCATCCCTGTTGTGGCTGCCATGGCTCCTTTTCCTCCAGCTCCAGTTGGGAGAGGAGCTGGGATGTGGGAATCCACCTCTGAATTCCCTGCTCCCTGGGAAGGGATGGAAGGCAATGTATTTTCCCTCCAGCCCTCTCATCCTGAGCAGCAGGAGTTTTCCAGGCTGGGATTTTCATGGCACATAAGGGCTGGATTTGGAGACTTTGGCTCTTGTGCCGGAGCCTCTCCCAGCTCCGCCGTGTCCTTCCCAGCCGCTGGAATTTGCCCGGCGGCGCGGGATGAACCGGGGCCGGCGCCCGGCTGCCCAGGCCACTATGGATTTGTGGAATAAATCCGTGGAGCGTGTCGGGAAGGGCCGGCTCCTCCGCCCATCGATCGCGCTGCGCCGCGGAGCGGCTCCGGATAATTGCGCCGGGCGCGGGAGATGGATCGTGGCTCTTCCCTAATTAACTCTGGGATTAATCGCTCGCATGGAGGGAGCTGGCAAGGGAGAACTCCGGGATGGAAATTCCCTGGGCATGGAAGCCGTGCCGCCCCATCCTTGCCAGCTACTCCGGGGGAAGAAAGGAGGGGCTCCCTGGCGTGTCCCAGGACCCTGTCCCTGTGCCCCATCCCTGTGCCCCATCCTGTTCCATCCCTGTGTCCCATCCCTGTGTCCCATCTCTGTGTTCCACCCCTGTGTCCCATCCCTGTGTCCCATCCTGTTCCATCCCTGTGCCCCATTATTCCCACCCCATCGCTCTCGGGAAGGCTGATTCCAGTTGGGAATGCTGCCCATCTCCAGAGCCCTGAGTGGTTTCCCGATGGTTTTCTAGGGCATTCACCTGTCTGGTCCCCTCAGATGCTTCCAGGGATTCTCCTTTTGGGGTTACAACAGCAGCAGTCCCGGTGCCAGCACTGCTGGGGACCAGGGCTGGGATAAAACGGGGATGGGTTTGAGCAGGGAAGACCTTTTCCCTGGGAACACCATCCCGGTGCCGGGGAGAGGGAAGGCTTTGGCAGACTGGAGGATTTTGGGAATGTCGGGCAATTTTTCCTGCGTCTCACGGGAGCTCTGGGGAGCTCTAGGAGAGCTCGGCACAGCAGCGATGCCCGGGGGGATTTTGGGAAGATCCCAGTTCTTGATGCAGCCGGGGCTGGGGGCAGTGGGGACCCATCCCTCGGGGAGCTGCGCCGTGCCCGAGCCGGGATCCGGGTGCTGTTCCCGGGAATGCGCCGGAGCCAGGAATGTGCGGGAGCCGGGGCGGCTTTGCCAGCTCTGGAGCGTCACGGGGACGGCTGCGTCACCCGCCGCTTCCACGTGTGGAGCTGGGCAGGATTTGGCTGCCGGGGAGGATTTGGCTGCTGGGAGCCGAACCGGGAGAGCTGTCAGGGAGCGCGTTTTCCCGCCCGGATTGCGCTTGGAATGCGCGGCTGCTGCAGTGGGCTGGGCTGGCCCCGGCACGGGAGGGGCAGGGGGCTCTCAGGGATTATTGCCGCTGAAACCGCCCCAAATCCAGGCCCCTCTCCTCTCCCTGCACCCATCGCCCTCCCAGCCCGGCGCTTCCATGGTTATCCCGCTGCAAGGTCAATCCTGCCCCGGGGGGCTCCGTGGCCCCTCCGGCAGCCGCTGGAGCGGGAGGGAGGAGGGAGCTGGGTCCTGCTGGATCCGCTCCTGGCGGTGCCGGAGGCGCTGGAGGCTCCCGGGGGCTGCTGTGGAGCATCCTTGTTCCACATCCCGGCCTTTTCTAGGAGGGATGAAGGGAGGATGGAGAGGTGGAGGGCGTTAGGGAAGCGCAGCCGGCTCCGCTCGCCATTCCCAGGAAGTCCCGCTGCCCGCAGCAGGATGCGTGCGGTGGGGGGCCTGGGATGAGCCGGCCCTCGGCAGGGAAACCGCTGATCCAGGGGGACAACGCTTCTCTGGATCTGCCCCGCGGTGCCTCCTGCAGCCCCCATCCCGCCGGGATCATCCCGCACACTCCGGCTCCCATCCCCTGGCCCCCGCCAGGTCTCCGGGAGCCTCCTCCCTCCGGCACGGGAGGGACACGGGGGGCACCCGCCGCCCCGAGCCCCCCGCCAGCGCCTTCCCAGCCCCCCCGGCCCTTCCACCCGGCACGAGCTGCCGGGGAAGTAAAAATATTCCCGGGAGCGGGTGACGCCGCCGGGCCGGGAGATCCGCGGGCTGGCGGGGTATTTTTAGCCCGGCAGGTCTGGGCTGCCACCCACCCCCCATCTGTCCCCCCCCGGCCCCCCCGTGTCCCCGCGGCCCCTCGGAGCCCCCCGTGGGATGAGGGAATAGCAGGGAACGGCACCGGCGCGGCCCGGAGCCCGCCCCGCCCTCCCCATCCCAAAGGTGGGGCTGCTCCCGGCCCTTCCCGGCGGGATGGGCGCCCATCCCCCCTCTTCAGGCAGCCCCCAGGATGTCCCCTCTGGGATGGGGACATGTCCCCGCCGCCTGGGGTCCTGAGGCTGGAGCATGGGATGTGCCTGGAATGTCCCATTGTGTCCCCCCAGCCCATGCTGGGGCTGGAACTGGGACAGGACCACGGGGGATGCCTCCCTCACCTTGGGACCAGCTGGGGACAGGGTGGCAGGGGCCACACCCTGGGGACAAGGAGCTGGAGACAACCTCGTTGGGACCCTGGTCCTGGGGACAGTGAGGCAGGAACCCCATCCTGGGAACAGCGTGTTGGGAACAACCTTGCTGGGACGCTGATGCTGGGGACAAGGCCAGGGACCATGTCCTGGGGACCCCATCCTGTTCCCCCGTGTCCCGGCACCCTCAGCTCTGTGCTGGTGAGCCCGGGCAGTGAGTGCCGGGCTGCAGGGTCCCCGTGGGGTGCCAAGTCCCAGTGGGTTCCAGGTCCCGGTGTTCTCTCCTGGGTGCTGGGTCCCGTGTTCCATCCCTGTGGGTTCTCGGTCTCCATGGGTGCTGGGTCCCAGTGGGTTCCAGGTCCCTGTGGGTTCAGGTCTCCATGGGTGCTGGGTCCCAGTGGGTTCCAGGTCCCTGTGGGTTCCAGGTCTCCATGGGTGCTGGGTCCCAGTGGGTTCCAGGTCCCTGTGGGTTCCAGGTCTCCATGGGTGCTGGGTCCCTGTGGGTTCCAGGTCCCTGTGGGTTCCAGGTCTCCATGGGTGCTGGGTCCCTGTGGGTTCCAGGTCCCTGTGGGTTCCAGGTCTCAGTGGGTGCTGGGTCCCTGTGGGTTCCAGGTCCCTGTGGGTTCCAGGTCTCCATGGGTGCTGGGTCCCTGTGGGTTCCAAGTCCCCTTGGGTGCAGGATCCCCATGAGTGCAGGATCCCCATGGGTTCCATGTCCCTGTGGGTTCCAGGTCCCTGTGGGTGCTGGGTCTCTGTGGGTTCCAGGTCCCCATGGATGCAGGTCCTGTGGGTTCCGGGTCCCCATGGGTGCAGGTCCCCGTGGGTGACATTGGCGGCGGTGGCCACTCGGAGCCCGTGCGGTGCCGCCGTTCCGGGCTGGATGCGCTCCCGGGAGCGGAGCTGCCGGAGTGATTTAATCCACCCTGACTGCAGCTGACCTTGGAAAGCCGCCCAGGCGCAGCTCCGGCTGTTCCGGGGGGAGCAGAGCCCAGGGGTGCCAGGGGGTCCCTGCACCCCCAGCCCTTCCCGACCCCTCCACGGGCACGTCGCCCTTGGATCCCAGGAATGCTTTGCCTGCTGTCCCCAGTGCCGGGGCTGTGGGGTGACAGTGCCACTTCTGGTGTCATGTGGAGCCCAGCCTGCCCTCAGATGATCCCGGGTGTTGTCCCTGCAGCTCCGTGTCCCTCCAGCTGAGCAGCACTCCCAGGGCCTTTCCCAGCTTTCTGTGTCTGGAGTGTTCCATGGGGGCTGATGTGATCCAAGGGGGAACTTCATGGGATCATGGAGTGGTTCCAGCCCTGCTGTGGCAGGGACACCTTCCCCTATCCTGAGTGGCTCCAAGTCCCGTCCAGCCTGGCCTAGAGCACTGCCAGGGATCCAGGGGCAGCTGCACCCTGTGCCAGGGCTCCACGTGGCCTTGTGGAACCTCATCCCAATGTCCTTGTCCCTCGGATCCAACCTGTCCAGGTCCCTCTGCCTCTGGGCACATCTGATGCAGTGGGATACAGTGGGACACAATAGAGGGCTTTCCTGTTGAGGAGTGACCCCATCCCATCCCATTCCATCCCACCCCATCCCATGGATCCCATCCCATCCCATCCCATCCCATGGATCCCATCCCATGCAATTATCCCATTATCCCATCCCATGGATGGATCCCATCCTATTCCATCCCACCCCATCCCGTGGATCCCATCCCATTCCATCTCACCCCATCCCACGGACCCCATCCCATCCCATTATCCCACGCCAGTCTCTCGTGACTCCTCCCCGAGCCCCGGGATCCCCCGTTCCCCCCGGCTGCTCCGCTGCCGCCTCTCCCCGTTCCCGGTGCCGCATCCCCAGCCAGGTGTTTCCCACGCCAGCCGCTCCTGAGCCAGACATCTCAAAAGCCCTGGAGCAGCTGAATTCCCAACCTGCCTCTCGGAGTAATCGGCGTCTCTTTTTCCCCTCCAGTGGTTCCGACGGGAGCTTTGCTGCGAGGAATCGCTGTAACCGCTCCCCTTAATTGGCTCTTTCCTGCTGGAGCCCCTCTCTGCGCGGAAAAGCCGCGGCTCCGGAGCCCTGCCAGACGCTCCGGCCCTGTTTGCATTTTGATGTTGGTTTAATGAGTGATTTTCGGGATGAGCCGAGGCTTTGGAGGGGCTCAGGGATGCTCCTGCCTCGCCTGTCTGGCTGCCTTTGGCTCAGCGCGGCTCCGGCCATGCGGAACGGGAACAGGAACAGGAACAGGAGCGGGAACGGGCCTGGGAAAAGTCCAGAGGGGCCAAGGCCAGCCCTGGGGCAGCAGCACTGGGGTGTCCCCAAAGATCCCCACATCACCCCCGTGTCACCCCAGTGTCACTCCCTCTACCCCAGAGCCTTGGGCTGTTCCAGCTGATGCCAGGAAAGCATCGAGGATGGAGCTTCCCTGGGGAGCAGAGGGGTGGGATTGGGTGAGATCTTCATGGAAATGGCGCCTGTTGCTGGGAACTGCTGGGGGGTGATGGCCTGGAGGAGGGAAGATTCCAGGGGGATCTTCCAGGGCCTGCAGGGGCTCCAGGAGAGCTGCAGAGGCACTGGGGCCAAGGCCTGCAGGGACAGCACCCAGGGAATGGCTCCCAGTGCCAGAGGGCAGGCATGGATGGCATCTTGGCAATGAGGAATTCCTGGCTGGGCTGGGATTGCCAGAGCAGCTGGGGCTGCCCCTGCATCCCTGGCAGTGCCCAGGGCCAGGCTGGACACTGGGGCTGGAGCACCTGGGACAGTGGGAGGTGTCCCTGCCATGGCAGGGGTGGCACTGCAGGGGCTCTGGGGTCCCTTCCCACCCAAACCATTCCAGGATTCCCTGATCCCTGCATGGCCCAGCTCACCCCAACCCTGGTGCAGTGGGAGGTGATGCATGCAGCAGGATCTGCCCCCGAGGGGTTCCCAGTCCCTGTGTGGATCCCGGAGGGTGCCAGCGTTGTTCCAATCCCTCCCTGATGTGTCAGAGCCGTGGGGGCACCGTGGGATTCCAGGCTCGGGGTGCTCCCTGCCCTGCCCAGCCCTTCCCATCCCTCCTGGAGACCCTGATTCCGGGGCACAGCCCTGGTGGAGCAGGAAGCGCCGCTCTCGTCCCCCTGTCCTGGCGGGAATGTCGCGTCCATAAACTGGGAACTGCCGGGGCCGCCGCACCTCGGGATCCCTCTGGAGCTCTGGGGACACCTGGCAGGTGCTGGGATCCCAGCTGGGATCTCGTCCTGCCTGGACGCTCCTGGCTTAATGAGCCTGGGAGCTCTGGTGGTGCCAGAGCCGCTGGGAAACGGCTCCGTTCCCTGGGCATGGAGAAGGAGAGGGGCTGGAGACTGGCAGTGGGAATGTGGGCACGGGGAGGATGGGGATGGGGATGAGGGCCTGGCTGTCTGATCCCGGAGATTTGGACATGGAAAGGATGAGGATGGGGATGAGGATGAGGATGAGGATGAGGATATGGGTGAGAATGAGGGTGAGGATGAGGATGAGGGCCTGGCTGGCTGATCCTGGAGATTTGGGCATGGAGAAGATGAGGATGGGGATGAGGATGATGGTGTGAGTGAGGATGAGGATGAGTCTGGAGATGAGGGCCTGTCTGGCTGATCCCGGAGATTTGGGCATGGAGAGGATGAGGATGGGGGTGGGGGTGAGGATGAGGATGAGGGCCTGGCTGGCTGATCTGGGCCCTGGTGCCAGCCCTGAGCCATTCCCTGTTCCAGGTGAACGTTTCCGTGGATTACATCCGCCCTGCCAGCAGCGCCACCGACACCGTGCCGGCCTTCTCGGAGCGCACCTGTGCCACCGTCTCCATCGGCGGAATGTGAGTCCTCCCCGGCCTCTGCCCTGCCCACCTGGCATTCCCACCCTGCCCGGGCTCTGTGGGGTCAGAGGGTGGCTCGCTCCCCACTTGGCTTGGGATCAGCCCCCATTCCCGGCATCCCAGCTCTGTGATCCTGTGGGATACATTGGGGTGCTGCTGTCTGGACCCACCACACCTGCCCCCCTACAGCTGCATCAGTTTTGGGGGATATCAGGATCAGGTTCCCCCAATCTGGCTGCCTCAGGGGTGGCTTTGGAGGAGTAATCCCTGCTGTGTATCCCGGGATGTTTGTCCTTCCCCTCCCTGGTTTCCCTTCTCCATGAGAACGTTCAGGAGTGGGGCATGTTCCAAAGCAGCTTCCCCTCAGCCAGAATTTGTGATTTTTCCCCCTCAGGGCACGGGGTTCTGGTGCCTCTGGCACATCCCTGTGGATAGGCCAGGCCTTCAGCACATCCCTGTGGATAGGCCAGGCCTCTGGCACATCCCTGTGGATAGGCCAGGCCTCCGGCACATCCCTGTGGATAGGCCAGGCCTCTGAGCCTCCGCACATCCCTGTGGATAGGCCAGGCCTCTGGCACATCCCTGTGGATAGGCTGAGCCTCGGCACATCCCTGTGGATAGGCCAGGCCTCTGAGCCTCCAGCACATCCCTGTGGATAGGCTGAGCCTCCGGCACATCCCTGTGGATAGGCTGAGCCTCCGGCTGGCAGCGGCTCCGGGAGCTGCGTAGGGAGGATTTGTCATAGGCCCTTGGTTGCTTTCCCAGTTTTTTTTCCCGGTAGCAGCTATTTTGGAAAGCGCCCAAAGCGCTGCAGCGCTGCCTTTCCCTCCCTGATCCAGGGGCTGCGAGAGCTGCACTTCCCTTCCTTCCCTTCCCTGCAAAACCTGGGAGAGCTCCTTCTCCTGCTCCCCAATCCCAGCGCTGGGAGAGCTGCCCCTGCATTCCCGGGATGTTCCACAGTGCCTGCACCATTCCCGGGATGTTCCACAGTGCCTGTGCCATTCCCGGGATGTTCCACAGTGCCTGTGCCATTCCCAGGGCTGCATCCCGGGATGTTCCACAGTGCCTGTACCATTCCCGGGATGTTCCACAGTGCCTGTGCCATTCCCGGGATATTCCACAGTGCCTGTGCCATTCCTGGGATGCTCCACAGTGCCTGTGCCATTCCTGGGATGCTCCACAGTGCCTGTGCCATTCCCAGGGCTGTATCCTGGGATGTTCCACAGTGCCTGCACCATTCCCGGGATGCTCCACAGTGCCTGTGCCATTCCTGGGATGCTCCACAGTGCCTGTGCCATTCCCAGGGCTGCATCCTGGGATATTCCACAGTGCCTGTGTCATTCCCAGGGCTGTATCCGGGATGTTCCACAGTGCCTGCACCATTCCCGGGATATTCCACAGTGCCTGTGCCATTCCTGGGATGTTCCACAGTGCCTGTGCCATTCCTGTATCCGGGATGCTCCACAGTGCCTGCACCATTCCCGGGATGTTCCACAGTGCCTGTGCCATTCCCAGGGCTGTATCCTGGGATGTTCCACAGTGCCTGCACCATTCCCGGGATGTTCCACAGTGCCTGTGCTAATCCCAGGGCTGCATCCGGGATGTTCCACAGTGCCTGTGCCATTCCCAGGGCTGTATCCTGGGATGTTCCACAGTGCCTGCACCATTCCCGGGATGTTCCACAGTGCCTGTGCCATTCCTGGTGCTGCATCCCGGGATGCCGGGGGTGGAACAGAGCAGGGTCTGTGTCCCGAGGCCTTTGCCAGGCTGGGATGGAGCAGGGAATAAAGCCTGGCTTGTCCTCCTGGAGTGCCCGCCCGGCATCTGGGCTGGGCTGAGCCTGCTTGGGATTCCGGGCGCGGGCACGGCGGCGCCGGGGCGGGAGCCAGGGCAGGAGCTGCAGCCCCAATCCCAGCTCTGGGCACTGGGACTGGGGGGGCTGGAGCACAAACCCAGCTTCTCCTGCTGGTCCCTGCTCATCTCCCAGCCCCTATCCCTGCCCACATCCTGCCCATTTCCCTGCCTGCATCCCTGCTTGTGTCACTCCCTGGATCCCAGGATCCCTCCATCCCACTTCTCCCTTCCATCTCCTCCAAGTTTTGGGCCTTGATCCCTGCCTAGGAATGCTGGTGCATTCCACAGCATCCCAGAGCATCCCATAGGATTCCAGAGCATCCCACAGTTCTCCACAGCATCCTCCACAATTCCACAGCATCCCACAGAATCCTGCATCATCCCCGGGAAAAAAGCTCCCTAGAAATCCCTAATCCCACATTTCAGGAGCACCCTGTGCTGTAATTCCAGGTGCAATTCCTGGCAGGAGTGTGGGGCAATCCCTTCCCTGGGGGCAGCAGGGCTAGATGCTGCAGTTTGGGGGGTGGGATGGATTCAACAGCCCTGATCCTGATCCTGATCCCGATCCTGATCCTGATCCTGATCCTGATCCTGATCCCGATCCTGATTCCGATCCCAATCCATGCTGGGCACCGGCTCTGGTGGGATGAAACCCCTCCAAAACTTCCTTTGGGAAAGGAAATATGGGAGGAGCTTAAAAATTGACATTTTTGGTTTGAAGTTCCCTAAATGGCATTTTTCAGCCTAAAGAAGATTTTTCCCATTGTATTCCCAGTCTTTAATGTGGGATCTGGGATTAACTGGGGGATGCTCCTTCCCTGCAGGCCACAGCTCCAGCTCCATTCCAGAGCTTTGCTGGGAGGTGGGAATGGGGGATTCTTCTGCTGCAGCTGGAATTCATGGGCTGGAATTCCTTCTCTGAGCCATTATCCCTGCCTCCCTCCCCCTCGCCCTCCTTCCCTGGGCGCCAGGATCAGTCCCCGTGGGAATTCTGAGCCTTAAAACCTCTGAACCCCGGAGGAATTTGGGCTTTCCCCGGGATTTCCAGCCCAGGGAAGTGTTCTGGCACTGGGAAGCAGCCAGATTTCATGGCTGGGAGTGCTGGGAACGCTGCAGAGCTTCCGGGCTCTCCAGTGGCCCAGGGAGGGGACGCTGTTCCACACCTTTTCCAGGATGCAGCTGGGATGGGGAATGCAATGTCTGGGATGAGGGGTGGGATGTGTTCAGGATGAGGAGCAGGATTTGACTGGGATGGGGATGGGATGTCTGGGATGGGGAATGTCAGGGAGCTCTGGGAGCTGCCCTGGCCCTTCCCTGGCCTCCCCCAGCTCCTGCTCCTTCCCCAGCATTCCCGGGGTGCCCGTTCCCAAGGTGCCCATTCCCGAGGTGCCCATCCCTAGGGTGCCCATTCCCAGGGTGCCCATTCCCAGGGTGCCCATTCCCGGGGTGCCCATTCCCGGGGTGCCCATTCCCAGGGTGCCCATTCCCGGGGTGCCCATTCCCGGGGCGCCCATCCCTAGGGTGCCCATTCCCGGTGCTCAGCATTCCCAGGCTGCCCGCAGGTGCTGTGCCCCTTCCAATCCCGATTTTGATTCCTCCCGTTCCCCTTGCCCCCTCCGGTGCTGGATTTGCCCTTCCCCCCACTCAGGAAGGGGCACACCCGGGATTCGGGCAGGGATCAGCCCCTCCATCCTCTGGATAGATCCTCTTTTTTGGGGATACTGAGGGAATTAGGAGGGGGGGCGGTGACTGGAGGAGAATTAGGGAAGTGCTGGCAAAGGAGAATTCATGGATTTGCTTAGAGCAGTGGAATGTGATGGATTCACCCCTGCCTGGCACAGGCCCCCCTTGCTGATCCCAGAAATCCCAGTTCAGTGGGAGAGGCTGCTCCCAGTTCCTTCCAGTGGAAATGGGGGTGGGGGGTATCCCTGTCCAAGCCCCCCCCAAACTGATGCCCAAATTACTTCCCAAAAAAAAGTGGGATGGTGGAATCAAGGAGATTCCCGTGGGCTGGGGGCCATCACCCCTCAGGTTTGGGGGGGAATCTGGGGGTGGTGCCCCCCCTCCCAAACCAGTGCCCACCCCCTGCTCCTGGAAAAAAGTGATGGCATTGGGAACTCCAGGAAGAGGCTCCTGTGGCCTGGGAATGCTGAGCCTGCTGGGTTTGGGGTGAGAGGGGAGGGGAGTTTTGGGGTGAGATGTTTGGGGTCCTCCTGGGAGGCTTCTCCCTGTGGCATGAGCCCAGTTTGGGTCCCCCACTGTGCCCAGAGGGCTGGGGTGTGTCACTCCAAGGCCTTCCCTTGGAATGGGATTGGGATGGAATTGGGATG
The DNA here is from genome assembly GCF_901933205.1 of Camarhynchus parvulus. Classification (NCBI taxonomy): domain Eukaryota; kingdom Metazoa; phylum Chordata; class Aves; order Passeriformes; family Thraupidae; genus Camarhynchus; species Camarhynchus parvulus. The sequence goes on from NC_044586.1 coordinate 70,390,432, forward strand.
GGATGGGATGGGATGGAATTGGGATGGGATGCAATTGGAATGGGATGGGACTGGGGTCTCCCTGCCCCATTCCCACCCATTCCCACCCCGTTCCCACAGCAACATCGCGGAGGCGCTGGTCAGCAAGGGCCTGGCCACGGTGCTGCGCTACCGGCAGGACGACGACCAGCGCTCGGGGCACTACGATGAGCTGCTGGCAGCTGAGGCCCGGTGAGCACGGGGCTGGGGGGCTGGGGGGCTGGGGGGTCCCCTGTGCTCTCCTTGTCACATCCTGTGTCCCCTGTCCTGTGTCCCCCTGCCCCATCCCTGTGGTTTGAGGTGATTCCCACACACAGCTGTCCGTGTCCCTCTGTCCCATCCCAGCCCATGTCCCTGTCTGTCCCCAGCAGTGTCTCAGGTACACCAGATCCAGGTGTGCACAGCCCAGCTCCCCATGCAGAGGATCCCATATCCTGGTGCCCCCCATGTCCACAGGGATCACCGTTCCCAGCCCCAGGAGCCCCCCAGGTGTCCCCATGTCCCTGTCCCTCATCCCACACTCCCACTGGAATGGCCATGGACACCCTTCTCTGCCCGACCCCGCTCTGGAGCCCCCCAGGTGTCCCCATGTCCCTGTCCCTCATCCCACACTCCCACTGGAATGGCCATGGACACCCTTCCCTGCCCGGCCCCGCTCCCTCCGGAGGCGGCTCCGTGGCGGCTGAGCCCGGTGGGGATGGTGGGATCTCAGCTCCTCCTTGGCAGCAGATCCCGGCACGATGCCGAGAGCCGGGAAGAGCAGCTTGGAGGGGGCTGCGGCGCCTCGCCGGGCAGGGCTGGCTGCTGGGAAAAGGCGGATCGATCCGGAGAGAGCTGCTCCCGCTCCCACCCAGCCGTGCCCGGGCGGTGGGCGGCCGGCAGATTGCTCGCAGGCTCCTTCCCGGCGCCTGGAATGTGCCTTTTGGGGAGCCTGGCAGGAAGTCAGCAGCTCCGAGCTGCAGAGGGGGCACCGGGATACCAGGATACAGGGCTGGGATGTGGCACCTGGAGCTGGATGAAGGGCTGGGATGTGGCACCTGGAGGCAGACCCACCCTCCAGGGTTGGGGTTCAGCCTGGATGTCACCAGGTGGATGTACTGGATGTTCCCACCCAATCCCAGAGCAGGGCCAGCAGTGGAGATGGCTCATCCATGCTGTTGGGAGCTTTGGCACATCCCAAATCCAGGATGGTGCTGGCACCAGGCAGAGGAGCCGGCAGCTCGGGGACAATGCCAGGAGCAGCAGGAGTGGGATGCTCTGGGATTTGGGATGAGGTTGTGGTGCAGGGCCTAGAGCAGTTTGGGGGATCCATTCAGCATTCCCAGCTCTTCAGAGAGCCTGGGATCTGTGGTCACACCCCAGACCATTGGCTCTGCCAGAATCCCAGCACACTCCAGCCTTTCCCAACCCTCCAGGCCAGGCCCTGGGGCACGAGGGGACGTTCCAGGTGGGGACAGAGAGCTTGGTGGCCTCGTCCCGAGGGGACATCCCAGGGGAACATCCCAGCCCTGCATCCCTGTGCCGAGACAAGGATCTGGATCCGAGTCCAGTGTTGGGCCTGGATGTGGCAGCAGCTCCAGTTTTCCATGTGTGTTCAGTGCCCTCCATGTGCAGCATTCCCCATCCCTTCCTGTGGGAAGCCCTCATTCCATGGCTGGGAGAGCCCCGGTGTCCCGGCGGGCACAGGGGAGGCTCCAGCTCCCATCCTGCTGCGGCAGGAGCTGATTCCCGGCTCTCCCTCTCCTCCCCAGGGCCATCAAGAACGGGAAAGGGCTGCACAGCAAGAAGGAGGTGCCGATCCACAGGGTGGCCGACATCTCCGGAGTAAGGATCCATCCCCTCGGGCATGGCATGGGCAGGAATTCCGAGGGGATCAAAGGGGATAGAACCCACCCCTGCCGCTGTTTTGGGAGCTGCTGGGGGGTTCTTCCCTTTTTTCCTCGGATAAATAAACCGGGAGTTGCCCCATAGCCTGGGAACCAGGAATGCCGGCGGGAATCCGGGATTGCCCGGCTCTGCTGAGGGAATTTGGGGATCCCCACACCTCCCAGCAGAGCTCATTACATTTTCCTCAATTAATTAGTATTTTTGAGGATTTCTGTGGAGCCCTTCGATGCTGGCATGGGGAGGGGCAGATCCCAGGAAAGAGGAGTGATGGGATGCTCCGATAGGGATGGGGGAAATGGAGAAATGGGGCCGGATCTGTCCTGCTGATCCAGGCAGCTGCCCTGTGGGGAGGGACAGGATGGGCTTTGGGATGGGTTTGGGGATGGGTTTAGGGATGAATTTTGGATGCATTTTGGCTGGATTGGGGATGTATTTGGGATGCGTTTTGGGATATATTTAGGATTTATTTTGGGACCTATTTGGGATTTTTGGATGTATTTTGAGATGTGTTCTGAGATGTATTTGGGATGTGCTTTGGGATATTTTTGGGATTTTGGGATGAATTTGGGATTTTTGGATGTATTTTGAGATGTGTTTTGAGATGTATTTGGGATGTGCTTTGGAGTATTTTTGGGATTTGGAGATGGATTTGGGATGCGTTTTGGGATATATTTGGGATTTGTTTTGCGATGTATTAGGGATGTGTTTTGGGATGAATTAGGGATTTTTGGATGTATTTTGACATGTGTTTTGAGATGTATTTGGGATGTGTTTTGGGATGAATTAGGGATTTTTGGATGTATTTTGACATGTGTTTTGAGATGTGTTTGGGATGTGTTTTGGAGCATTCTTGGGATTTGGGGATGGATTTGGGATGCATTTTGGGATATATTTGGGATGTATTAGGGATTTGTTTTGGGATGTATTTGGGATTTTTGGATGCATTTTGAGATGTGTTTTGGGATATATTTGGGATTTGGGCTGTGTTTGGGGCGCCCATTTCCAGCTGGAAGTGCTCAGCTCCCTCCATGCCCAAATGTCACACCCCAGCTGGCACAGGGGACAGGAGCAGCCCCTGCAGGTCGGGGTTCCGGGGTCCCTGAATTCCCGTTTTCCTGCAGGACACGCAGAAGGCGAAGCAGTTCCTGCCCTTCCTGCAGCGCGCCGGCCGCTCCGAGGCCGTGGTGGAGTACGTGTTCAGCGGCTCCCGCCTCAAGCTCTTCCTGCCCAAGGAGACCTGCCTGATCACCTTCCTGCTCGCAGGTACGGAGCCGGGAGCGCCGCCGGATCCCGGGATTGGCACCGTGGGGTTTGGGGATTGGGACTGTGGGATTGGCACTGCGGGGTTCTGGGATCGGCACTGCAGGGTTTTGGGATTGGGACCATGGGATCGGCACTGCCGGATCCTGGGATTGGCACCGCGGGGTTTTGGGATTGGGACCACGGGATCGGCACTGCGGGGTTCTGGGATTGGCACCGCAGGGTTTTGACACTGCCGGATCCCGGGATTGGCACCGCGGGGTTTTGGGATTGGCACCGCGGGATTGGCACTGCGGGTTCCGGGATTGGCACTGCGGGGTTTTGGGATTGGCCAGGATTGGCACTGCGGGGTTCTGGGATCAGCACTATGGGGTTCCTGGAATTGGCACTGCGGGGTTCTGGGATCAGCAGTGTGGGAGACTGGGATCGGCACTGTGGGGTTCTGAGATCGGCATTGCGGGGTTCCTGGGATCAGCACTGCGGGGTCCTGGGATTGTCACTGCAGGGTTCCCAGAATCGGCACCACGGGGTTCTGGGATCAGCACCACGGGGTTCTGAGATCATCGCCATGGGGTTCGTGGGATTGGCGCTTGGGATCCCAGAACTGGCACCACGGGGTTCGTTCTGGGATTGGCACCGGAACATCCCCCAGGCTGGCAGGGGAGCTTTCCCTGGACTGGGGCATCCCGGGATGAAGGGTCGCAATTAACGCTGGAGCTCTCTCAGGCCTGGCTGGGAGGGGTGGGAGACGTTGGGATTGGGAAGGGTGATCCCACCCAAAAACCTTGGGAGCAGGTGGGGAAGCACAGACTGGGGAGAAGAGAGGGAACGCTGGGGTGGGGATACAGATGGGGATAGGATGGGTTGGGAATGAGGAGCAGGATAGGGGTGAGGATGGGGATGGCAATGGGAATGGTGATAGGATGAGGATCAAAATGAGAGTGGGGATGAAAACGGGAATGGGATGAGGATGGGGATGAGGATGAGGAAGAATTCCATCAGCGTTTAAAGGATTCAATCCTAGGATCAAGCACTGGGAAAGGTAGGAGTGTTTATCCTGGGGGGACCAAGGATGGAGTCAGGGATTCTTTGTCCATCCCTTTGCTCCCAGAGTTGGGAATGTGTCCTGTCTCTGTCCCTCGAGGACACTGGCACCGGGATGGGCCTTTGGGAACTGGGGGCTCCATCCCTGCTCCCAGTGATGCTGCGATGTCTCCTGGTGCTGTGATCCCTGCTCCACAGGGGAGTCCCTATTCCATGGGAGTCCCTGCTCCATTGGGATTCCTGCTCCATGGTCCTGCTCCATGGGAATTCCTGCTCCACGGGAATTCCTGCTCCATTGGGATTCCTGCTCCATTGGGATTCCTGCTCCATGGTCCTGCTCTATGGGAATTCCTGCTCCATTGGGATTCCTGCTCCATTGGGATTCCTGCTCCATGGTCCTGCTCTATGGGAATTCCTGCTCCATTGGGATTCCTGCTCCATTGGAAATCTTGCTCCGCCCTGCTTTGTTCTAGAAGGGATTCATCCCCAAGACCATCCCATCCCATAGAATCCCACGATCCTGGCGGGACCTTCTGGCTTTTCTTTTCCCTGGTTTTTGTTGGATTTCTCCCCGGTGCCATTCCCAACCCTCCTCTGCCAAGCCAGGAATAGGATAAATATCCGCCTTTTATCAACGCCTGCCTTTTTTATGGATATCAAATGCAAATGAGCACCAGAAAGAGATGCCAAGTCCCTTAAAATGTGACTCCAGGGATGCTCCCGAGGGAGCTCATCCCGGCTTTCCAGCTAAAATAGATCCGTCAGAGCACTATAAATATGTGCAAATACAGGCGCCGGTTTAATCCCGAATTCCTCTCTCCCGGCAAAACTCTGGAGCCTGACGCCTTCCTGGAGCGGGGGCTGGGGTAGGGAGGATTCCCGAGGGATGAGGGGGCACCTCTGGGGATGTTGGAGTGGCCAAGTGGCTCCAAGGGGTCCAAAATCTTCCCCAGATTTTGTGGGATTGGGAGGCGGGGATGGGAATCCGGAGCTTTTCCGTGTGAGCATTCCCAGCGTGGGGCTGTCCCAGTGCTGCTCCCGCCGGGATCCAGAGTGGATCCTCAGCATTCCAGTCCCACTCCCGCAGTTCCTGGGTGTCCCCTCCCTCCGGCTCACCTCCCCTGCTCCCAAAATCCATAAATCCCATGGGAGATCGATTGATCCCTGGTGCTGGGCCCCAGCACAGCTGATCCCAGCCTGGAGCCATCCCAGATCCCGGTGCCGGCTGCGGCTCTGGCACAGCGAGGGGGCAAAGTGCTCACATCCCTGGAATCAAGGCTGGAAGGGTCCTGGCTCCAAGGGATTCTCCCTGAAAGATCTGTTCTGTCTGTTCCCACTGAGGGCCAGGGAGGATTTCCTCCTGGAATCCTGGGGCAGGATCCTGCAGGGACACTGTGGGATACTCTGGGATGCTTTGGGATGCTGTGGAATGCCGCGGGATGCCTTGGCATGCTTCAGGATATCCCAGGGCCGCTGTGGGGTGCCAGGAATGCTCTGGAATGTCCATGGGACACTGAGGGATACCTTGGGATGCTCAGGATGCTGCAGGGTACTCCGGGATGCTGTGGAATTCTTGCCCCCATGCCTCCGGGGCTGATTCCGGGATGGGAGCAGCCCCACAGCCGCCCCTCCATCCCTGGCTGGGCAGGATTGTGCTGGAACTCTCTGGGAAGCCCAGGGGAGCGCGGTGGCTGCAGCACTTGCAGCCGCATCCCTCATTAATCCGTCACGGCTTCCCGGGAAGCGCGGCACAGCCGCGGATTCGGGATTAGCTGCTATTTTTAAAGTGCTGGAGAACTTTTCCGGGTGCCAAGCGTCCCCTCCCCGCTCCCGCCAGCATTCCCGGGGGGATGAGCGCACCCAGCCCAGCCTTCAGAGCTTTCCCTCTTCCAGAACCTTCCCTCAGGTGGGCTTGGGAAGCGTCAGAGGCCGGAGAGGATCCGGAGCAGGATCGCAGCCCCGAGGAGCCGGGAGCTGGTGGAGTTTAAGGATTCCGGTGCTTCCTCAGCTCTTCCCTTGTTATTTTGAGGGAAAGAATTCCATCGTGGCCCATGAGCCCACCTGGCCCCTTCCATGGAGGAGGAAGGGCAGCTCCAGCCCCTCATTCCCATTCCCAGGGTGGCACTGGGGAATGCTCCTTGCTGGAGAAATTTGGGATCAGTGCTGGGTCAGGATCAGAGCCCGGGTCGGGATCAGAACCGTGCCAGAGCCCACCCAGTGCTGGAAGGAGAATCCTGGGGTGATCCCAGATCTTGGGGGAGCCTGGTGGTTCCAAATCACGAAAAAAGATCCCAGGATTTCCTGCTCCCCATCCCACATTCTGCTGTGCTTCTCAGAATTCCCCTTTTCCAGAAATCCCCCTTTCTGTCCCCATTTCTGGGGATAGAGCATGTGAGTGCCATGAAGGGCAGGGACAGGGCTGGGAAGCTCCTGCTGGATTCCCTGGAAATGGCTTTCCTTGGAGGCAGCACGGCCTGGGAATGGGGGCTGGGGTGGGATGGGATGGGAATAGAACAGGGCCAGGGATACGGATGGGGATGGGGATAAGGAGGGGCATGGGGATAAGGATAGGCATGGGGATGAGGATGAGGATGGGGAAGGACCTAGTGGCACAGGGACATTGTCCCTCAGGATGGGCTCTGGGTGCTGCCGGCTGCTCCGGGCAGGATCCGTGTCCTTGTGTCCCTGGGTGTTGGTGACACTGACATGGCCCTGGGGATGTGTCACCTCCTCGCTCATGGCTCCAGCTTGGAGCTGTATTCCCGGCACTTCATTCATTATGCAAATTATGTAAATGATCATTAATAATGCAGGACTTCCCTGTGCTCTGAGCTGGAGCAGGGGGATCCCGGGGGCAGCGGGAGAAGGGGGCAGGGGAGCGGCTGTGACAAAGGGATCTGGGTGGGGGCTGGATGTGTCCTTGTGTCCCCATCCCTGTTTGTCCCTGAGTCCCCATCCCTGCAGACATGTGCCCGTGTCCCTATCCCTGTCTCCTTGTGTCCCCATCCCTGTTTGTCCCTGTGTCCCCATCTCTGCAGACACATTCCTGTGTCCCTATCCCTGCTTGCCCCTGCATCCCCATCTCTTTTTGTCCCTGTGTTCCCATCCCTGTTTGTCCCTGTGTCCCCATCCCAGCCTGTCCCAGCCTGTCCCACAGCTGTGCCACCCCTGAACCCTGCTGGAGCTCCTCACATCTCCCTTTTTTCCAGTGTCCCCCTCCCTCCCAGCCATTCCCGGGGTGCTGTTCCTGGGGTGCCTTTCCCAGGGTGCCCTTCCCAGGCTGCCATTCCCGGGTGCCGTTGCCAAGCGCTGACCCTGCCCGGTTTTCCCCAGGGATCGAGTGCCCGCGGGGTGCCCGGAACGTGCCGGGGCTGACGCAGGAGGGGGAGCCCTTCAGCGAGGAGGCCACGCTCTTCACCAAGGAGCTCGTGCTGCAGAGGGAGGTACGGCCGGAGCCGGGCGCGGGCGATCCGGGGGGATCCGGGGGGATCCAAGGGCAGCAGCTGTGAGCTGCACCCAGAGATCCTGGGGATACCAGGAGTATCCTGTGGGATATGGAGATATCCCGGGTGGTTCTGAGAGATCCGAGGTGTCACCAGCAGATCCCAGGCGTTACTGAGAGATCCAGGAAATCCCAGGGGACACTGAGAGTGCGCTGGGCAGGTGCAGGATGGATGTGGGGTTGGATGTGGGGCTGGGTTCCAGATGGATCCCCCTGTTTGAAGCTGTTCCCATTAACGTCTCCGAATATTAAAATTCCCTGGAACTCCTGTGATTTCCCTGATTGCAGCTCCGGAGCTCAGGGCCCATTTTGGGTAATTTTTCCGTGATTCACAATTCCGAGGTGGATACGGATCCTTCCCCCTCCGACTGTCACAGTCCCGCTGAGCCAAAATTCAGGGACTGATGCTCCCATCCAGATGTTGGCACTGGTGCAGATGTGGGCATGGATAGAGATGGGAATTATGGATCCAGATGGGATTTATGGATCCAGATGTGGCTGTGGCTGCAGACACGGTTGATGCAGATGTGGACCCAGCTGCAGTTTTGGGCATGGATCCAGATGTGGGCAGGGATGCAGATGTGGACATGGGTGCAGCTGTGGGCGGGGATACAGATGTGGTTTGTGGACGCAGATGTGGCTGCAGAGATCCAGCTGTGGGCACGGTGACAGCTGTGGCCCTGGATCCAGGTGTTGCCATGGATGCCAGATGTGGTGGACACGGGTGCAGTTGTGGCTGTGGACCCAGATGCAGGCGTGGGTCCAGATGTGGCAGCAGCTGCAGGCCAGTGGTGCCAGCTGTGGGGACATGGGAATGCAGGGGCACAGGGATGTGGGACATGGGGATGTGGGGACACAGGGACATAGGGACGTGGAATGCTGGGACACAGGGACATGGGAACACAGGGAAACAGGGGTGTGGGAATGCAGGGACACAGGGGTGCAGGGACATGGGAATGCAGGGGCCTGGGGATAGGGAAACACAGGGACAGGAGGATACAGGAATGAGGAGAAACAGGGACACAGGAGGACAGGGACACGGGGACACGAGGACACAGGGACACAGGGTGTAGGGATACAGGAACGTGGAGAAACAGGGACACAGGGACACGAGGACACAGGGATGCAAGGGTGCAGGGATACAGGAACATGGAGAAACAGGGACATGGGAGTACAGGGACACGGGGACACTGCAGTCGTCCCCCTCCCTGCTCAGCATCTCATGCTGCCGGGAATTGCTGACCCGCATCCCAAGGGCTCCGCTCCGCTGCCTCGGCACATTCCGGAGGCTCGGGCGCTGCACCTGCCCAGGAATGCCGTGGCAGGGAGGCCAGATGGAGCCGGAGCTGCTTCCCAGGAACGCTGTGGCAGGGAGGACACGTGGAAGCCGGGACGCTTCCCGGGAATGTCGTGGGGAGGCCGTGGGAAGATGGGCTGCTGCCCAGGAACGGGGCGGTGGGGAGGCCACGTGGAGCTGGGGATGCGGGGCCTGAGCTGGGGATGCAGGGAAGGAGCTGGGGATGCAGGGAAGGAGCTGGGGATGCAGGGCAGGAATTGGGGATGCAGGGAAGGAGCTGGGGATGCAGGGCAGGAATTGGGGATGCAGGGCAGGAGCTGGGGATGCAGGGCAGGAATTGGGGATGCAGGGCAGGAGCTGGAGATGCGGGGCAGGAATTGGGGATGCAGGGAAGGAGCTGGGGATGCAGGGCAGGAATTGGGGATGCAGGGCAGGAATTGGGGATGCAGGGAAGGAGCTGGAGATGCGGGGCAGGAATTGGGGATGCAGGGAAGGAGCTGGGGATGCAGGGCAGGAATTGGGGTGCAGGGAAGGAGCTGGAGATGCGGGGCAGGAATTGGGGGTGCAGGGCAGGAATTGGGGATGCAGGGAAGGAGCTGGGGATGCAGGGCAGGAATTGGGGATGCAGGGCAGGAATTGGGGATGCAGGGCAGGAATGCCGTGGCAGGGAGGCCGTGGGAAGCCGGGATGCCGCCCAGGCTGATCCCTGGCTCCGGCTGCGGGTCCCAGCGCGGGTCCCCGCGGTTCCCACGGTGGCCCCGGCCGCGTTCCCGCCGGCAGCCGAGTCCCTGCCCACCCCCACAGCCGTGGGATATTTTTATCCGGCGGCTCCGGCTGCTGCTGACTCACGGGCCCGGAGCCGCCGCTGACGAACCGGCCCCGCAGCGTGGGGGGCAGGGGGTGCTGGGATGCTCCGGCGGGATCGCGGCTCCCGCAGCACCCGGGAAGGGCCCAGGGGACCCCCGGGAGCCCCTCGGCTCCTCCGCGGCCGTGCTGGTCCTGCAGGAGCTGCCGATCCTCCGGGAACACTGGGAAACTGCCCCGGCCCCCCCACATGTTCCAGTGCCTTTTGTCTGCTGGAGATGGGGATTCCCAGGGGGTCAGTCCTGCCCTGATCCCAGCACTGATCCCAGCCCTGATCCCACTGATCCCAATCCCAATCCCAGCCTGATCCCAGCACTGATGCCAACCCTGATCCCAGCACTGATCCCAATCCCAGCCTGATCCCAGCACCAATCCCAACCCTGATCCCAGCACTGATCCCAACTCCAATCCCAGCACCAATCCCAACCGTGATCCCAGGTCAATCCCAACACCGATCCCAATCCCAGCAGTGATCCCAGCACAAATCCCAATCCCAGGGCCGATCCCAGCCCTGTGCTTGGAGCATTCACTGTGTCCCATTGCATTGTCCCACATCCCATCCCACCCCATCCCACCTCACCCCGCTCCCTCCAGAGTCACCGATGCCAGGGGAGGCACGAGCAGAGCTCCAAATCCCGCTGCCATGGGGTCTTCCCTGTCATTCCCTAAAAATCCCTGGTCTTAATTTGTCAGTATTTGCCTTTCCCCACATCCCAGGGCTTGATTCCCACCCTGCTCCGAAGGAATCATTCCAGGGAAAGACCTGGGGGTGTTCCGGGAGTTGGGGGCCCTGGGGGCATTGTCCTGAGCAAGATGGATAGGATGGAATTCCTGAAAGTGGGAGCTGGGGGGGGTCCAGAACCAGAGGGGTTTGGAGATTGGATGGGATGGGGATGGGATGGGGTGGGATGGGGTGGGATGGGGATGGGGATGGGGATGGGGATGAGGTTGAGGATCAGGATCAGGATCAGGATGGGATAATGATGATGATGATGAACTCAGCTGCTCTAATTTTGGGCTAAAATCAGTGCTAATAAAATCCATAAATCCCTTCAGCCCCCTGCAGCATTCCCAGGATTTTTGGGACCACTCCTGTCTGTCCCCAGCACAGGGAGGAGGGGGGGTTCATCCCCCAGGATGAACAGGAGGTGTTGGCATTCCCAGTTTGGCCTGGGTGGGAGAATTCAGGAATAAAGGAAAAAGCAGGAATATGATTTTGGGAAAAACTGACCCGGATCCGCCAAAAATTGCAAAAATCCTAAAAATCCCCCAAATCCCAGCACTGAACCCTGACAGCTGTGTGGTGACCGGGGGAGGGGCTCAGCCCCCTGGATGTGGCGGTGGCACTGGGGTGGAGGTGGCACCTTGGGGACACTGGTGCCATCCAAGGTCCCTGTGTCCCCACTGCCAGAGGGACACTCTGTGTCCCTGCACTGTGTCCCTTGTCCCTGTGTCCCTGTCCCTTGTCCCTGTGTCCCTGTGTCCCTGTCCCGATGTGTCCCTTGTCCCTGTGTCCCCTGTCCCTGTGTCCCTGTCCCGATGTGTCCCTTGTCCCTGTGTCCCCGTGTCCCTGTCCCTGTGTCCCTTGTCCCCACCACCAGCACCCAGCACACCAGCACACCCCTTGTCCTGGCAGTGGCACCCGGTGTCCAGGCTGGGGTCCCAGTGTCCTGTCACCAGGGCTGGAGGTCCCAATGTCCCCACACAGCCGAGGCTCCTGGCGTCCCCTCAGTGTCCCCATTCACAGAATGGGGGATCCCGCTGTCCCCTCAGGCTCCGTGATCCCACTGTGCCCTCAGAGCGGGGGGGTCCCGCTGTCCCTCCTGGGCAGGGGAAGTGCCCCTCATTGATCCCTATCCCTCCTCCCTCCCTCCAATCCCAATTCCAGCCAAGAACCCCCAGCCTGGGGGGTGACCCCCAACACCCCCAGCCCCACACCAGGCCCCCCTGCTGGTGTCACCCCCAATTCTCACCACTCCCCCCAGTATCACCCTGTAATTGTCCCCCCATGTCACCCTCCGTGTCCTCCCCCGATTCTCATCACCCCAATGTCACCCCCTAATTTTAGCCCCCCCCAGTTCTTGTCACCCCAGCGTCACCCCCCAGTTCTTGTTGTCACCCCCATGTCACCCCCAGCGAGTTGTCCTGGCCCCCTCCCCTCCTCCATCCTCTCCCTCCATCTCCCTTTCCCGCTCCGCGGTTTTTCCAAAGCTTTTCCTGCTGAGAGGACAAAAAACCCCTTTCAGGCTGGCGGGGAGGGGGGGCCCCCGCGGCCCCCCCGAGCGCCCCCGTTTAACCCCTCGGGCACTCGGCGTTACAAATTTGGAACAATATTTATTAAAATACAAAAATACACTTGTTTTTTTTTTTGTTGGATTCGCGGTACAGTCGGATCCTTCCGGCGTTTACAGCCCGAGAGGGAACTTCTGCATCTCCTTCCCGCCTTCCTCCCCCCGGACACCCCCAAACCCTAAATTTTAGCTCAGCTTTGCCCCCCCCTCCGAGAACATTTTAAAGCTAAAACAAGAAATTAAAGTAATTCCAGTGCCCGAGCAACCGGGGGGCCCCCCCTCGCTGCTGCCCGACCCCCCGGCCCCCTCATCCCCTCGGGACCCCCACGAGGCACTTGGGGTCCCCACCGGGACCCCCGGCGCCACCTCCGATGCTGGTGGCCCCCCCATTGTCACCTCCCCCCCCTCCCCAAGCCCTTAATTTCTCCCAGCCCCCCCCGTTCCATGAGCAGCCCTTGGGGGGGGTGTCCCCATTGTCACCCCCTCCCGGGGACGGGGGGGTGTTTCCCACACCTCCCCCCCAATCAAATAAAAGGACTAAAAATGCCGTTTTTAGTGAAGGTGGTTACAATCATTGGTCAGGTCTCCCGCGGGGGCCCCCCCAGCCCCCCAGGAGCCATAGCCCTGTGCCGGGGGGTCCGGGAGGCCCGGGGGGGTGACAAACACCGTGGGAAAGGGGGTGCAGAGCAAAGCGGGGGGGCACCCGCTCTCCCCCCAGATCCCCCCCAAACCACCCCCCCAGGCGCTTGCGGGGTTTTTCCCCTTCCCGTGGGTTTTTGAGGAATTTTTTTGCTTGAATACATTGCAGACGTCCATCCCCAGCCCTCAGGCTGTGCCCCCCCCCCCCGAGCCCCCCACCCCCCAAAATCCATTCCTTTATTGCATTGGGAAGGTCTTGGCGCGGGGCCGAGATCCCGCTCCGGTGACGCCGGAGCCGCCGGCACGCAGCCAAGGGCAGCGCCGCGGGGTGGGGGGGCCGACCTCACCCCCTCCCCCAAGTAACCCCCAAAAACACCCCGAGCCCCCCCAAAAACACCCCGACAGCTTCTGCCACCGCTCCGGCGTCCCCCGCGTCCCCCCGCGCCACGGCACCGCCGCTCGTCCCCGAGCACGGGGATTTTTTCTCTTATTACCGATTATTTTTTTCCTCCTCTGTTTCTCCTGGTTTGTTTCTTTTTGTGTTTAAATAGAACCTGCGAGTTAGAAAATAGTGGTTTTTTGTAGGAGTTTTGGGTGGGTTTCGTTAAATTTTAATAGAATCTGCTGCTCTTCTCGGCCCCGAGGTTGGCTATAGAAGCATGTACACGAAAAAGAGTCTCTCCCCCCCCCTGTACAAAAGTTGTGTCTATTATTGAGGAATTCTCCTGGTTTTCCTTAGTATTGAGGAATTCTCCTGGGTTTCCTTCTTTTTGGAGTTCTGCTTTTGTGCATCTATTGCGTTTATAATAATTCGGGGCCAGGGTTGGAAGGGGGGGGGACAACGACCCAAAAAAAAGCAGGAAAAAGCCCCCAAAAAAGAGTCATATCTGGGTTTCCTGAACTTTCTCCTTGGGGTGGGTCTGGATTAAATAGGGGTCAGCCAGGGTGGTCCCAGGGGGGTGCAGGGAGTTGCCCAGCGCGTTCTCTGTCCAGTGGGCGCCGTGTCCGGCCTTGTAGGTGTTGTAGTTGAGGTGCTCGTGGATGTTGGGCAGCACCACGGCCCCCTCCCCTGCCCCGCCGGCCGGGGCGGCCGCGGGCGTGGCCGCGGTGGCTGGCGCGATGTCCTCGTCCACCTGGATGATCTCCACGGTGCGGGCGGCGGTGACGGTGCTGCGCTGCTGGTGGCGCTTGCGGAGCTTGTAGAAGACGATGAGCATGGCGGCGGCCAGCAGCGTCACGGCCACGAAGCAGCCGATGATGATCTTGGTGGTCTTCATCACCTCATCCAGGCTGGTCTGCAGCTTGTCGCCAGCGTCGGCCGTGGGCACGGCCACCTGCTTGGGCGGGCGCGTGGTCTGCACCAGCACGGTGGTGGTGGTGGTGTAGGCCGGCTGGTAGCCCGTCGACGTGGTGGGCACGGGCTTGGTGAACTTGGGGGACACGTCCTCGGGGGAGATCTCGGTGGTCTCCACCGTGACGGTGGTGAAGAAGCTGTAGTTGGAGGTGTTGAGCTCGGCCGTGCTGACGTTGAGGAAGGCCGAGGCGTTGGAGTTGCCGGCCACGTTGGTCACCATGCAGGTGTAGAGGCCGGTGTCGGTCAGCAGCACGTGCGAGAAGTTGAGGGTGCCGTCGTTGAGCACGGAGAGGCGCGGGTGGCTCGAGGCGTGGCTCAGCACCGTCCCGTTGGGCAGCAGCCACCGCACTGAGGACATGGAGGGCGTCCGGCAGCGCAGCTCGGCCACGCGCCCCTCCGAGATGTTGAGGTCCGCGGGCGCGTCCATGATGAAGGGCGCCGAGCACTGGAAGGAGGTCTGGTCCACCTCCACCAGGAAGCGGCCCCGCATGTGCAGCGGGGCGTGGCAGCGGCCGCAGCAGGTGGAGTTGGTGGGGATGTACTCCCGCAGCCACCACGACAGCCAGAGGATGTCGCAGTCGCAGTCCCAGGGGTTGTGGTGCAGGTGCAGCTCCACCAGGTAGCGCAGCGGGGCGAACAGGTCGTGGGGCAGGGACGACAGGTTGTTGTGGGCCAGGTTGAGCTCCACCAGCGCCGTCAGGTCGTCGAAGGCGTTGCGCTCGATCAGGTTGATCTGCGAGTTCATAATCCAGAGCTTTTTGAGGGATTTGAGCCCGTGGAAGGAGCCCGGTTTGATCTCGGGGAAGTTGTTGCCCGACATCTCCAGCTCCTCCAGGCCCACCAAGGGCGTCAGGTTGGGCATGTCCTTAATGTTGCACATCCCCAGGTTGAGGTACTTGAGGTTGTACAAGCCCTCGAAGGCGCCCTCGGAGATGTACTCGAGCTTCTTGAGCTCGCCCAGGTCGAGGCGCATGAGGGAGGGCACGCGGTTGAAGGCGTAGCTGGGGATGCTCTCGATGGGGTTGTTGCGCAGCCACAGCTCCCGCAGCTTGGACAGGTACTCGAAGGCCCCGCTGGGGATCACCGTCAGCCAGTTGTCGAAGAGCTCCAGGGTGTTGAGGCTGGCCAGGCCGTTGAAGGCGCCCACCTCGATCTGCCGGATGGCGTTCCTGCCCAGCTGCAGCACCTCCAGGTGGTGCAGGTGGCGGAACGTGTCCGCCTGGATCATCTGGATGTTGTTCTCCATGAGGTTGAGATAGCGGGTGTTGGAGGGGATGCCGGGGGGCACCTCGGCCAGGCCGCGGCGGGTGCACACCACCTTGCTGAACTGGTTACTGCAGGAGCACACGGAGGGGCAGCTCTGGGGGCCCGGCGAGGCAGCGGCCGTGGCCAGGAGCCACGCGTGCAGGGTCAGGGAGGCGGCCAGGAGCCCCGGCCAGGTGCGGTGGCGGCGGTGGCGGCGGAGGTGGTGCACAGTTACCTGCCACAAGAGCTTCATGGTGTGGCACGTTCATCATTCACCATCGTCTGGGGATGGCGGCGAGAACAGGAGAACGGGCTCGGGGCCCCCCCCTCTCCCGGCTCCCACGAGCTGGGGGGCCCGGCCCGGCCGGAGGGGAGGGGGGGGGTCGGGGTGCTGGTGTCGCGGGGGGGGCTCCGAGGGGAGCGGGGCTTGAGGAGGGAAAAATTAAAATTTAGGAGAGGGAAAAAAATCAGCGGTAGGTGCTGGGGGGGGGGGGGGGAGGAGAAGGAACCCCCCCCCCGCCCGGCCCCGCTCGCCAGTACCTACCTGGGGAAGGGGGATCGGGGGGTCCGGGGGCTCGAGGCGAGCGCGGGGGGCGCGGGACCGAGGGGGGGGCCGGTTCCCAAAAAAAAAAAAAAGACAAAATGGCTCCTGGAGGCTGCGGTGCAGGATGGGGGGGGCCGGCCCGGCTAAGCGGGGGCCCGGCAGCCCCCGAGCGCGGCCAACCCCGCGGCCTCGCACCTCCGCCCGTGGGGCCGGCCCGGGGGGCTCGGCGGGGCCGGCATGGCCGCCCCCCCCAGGCCGCGGGGAAACGGCGGGGGGGGAACGCGGGGAAAGTGGCGAAAAAGGAAATAATTAAAAAAAAGAAGCGGGGAGAAAAGGAAGAATTGGGAAAAGGGGAGGGAGCGGAGGAGAGAAAAAGTGGAAAAAAAAATGAAAAACGGGGAGGGAAATGGGAATGGGAAAAAAAAAATTGGCCAGGAAAGGGAAATGGAAAAGGAGGTAAAAACGGAATAAAAATCTAAAATCAAATCAAATCAAGATAGGAACGGAAATGAGGATAAAAGTTAAAATAAGGCTAAAATCGGATGAAAAACTAAAAATAAAAATTCAAAATATTAAAAAAAAAAACCCAAACAACCCGGACGAAACCTAAAAATAAAACAGGAAAATAAAGATTAAAAATAGGCCGAAATAAATAAATAAATCGCGGGGAGCCCCCCCCGGGAGAGGGAAAAACGCGGTTCGGGGAGGGAGCGGGGGGGAGGAAAGGGCGTCGGCGTGGGGGGAGATGCCGGCGGGGGCACCTCCCGGTAGCGGCGGCGGCTGCGCTGGTGGGGGGGGGGGGGGGTCCCGTCCCGTCCCCTCCCGCGTGTCGTTCCCGCGTCCCCGCGTGGGTGTCGCGTTCAGCGGCGGCGCGGGGCGATGGTGGCGGTGACAGCGGCGGTGACAGCGGTGGCGGTCGCGGTGCCGGCGGGCATCCTCCGGTGGCGGGGGCCGCGCGGGGCGGTGCGGGCGGTGCGGGCGGTGCGGTGCGGGGCGGTGCGGGCGGTGCGGGAAGCAGCCGCGCAGGCGGCTGGCTCATCCTTTTGTCCTTCAGTGCGAGCGCGGATGGATTGCTGCTGCCGCCGCTCCCGCTGCTCCTGCTGACGCATCCCGGCTCCGCACAGACCCCCCGCGCCCCCCGCACCCCCCACCCACCCACCCACCCGCCGCTCTCCGGAGGGGCCCCCGCCGGCCCCGCTTCGGCCGGTGCGGCGGCCCCGGAGCGGTTTTGTGCGCGGGGAGGGGGAGATGCGGGATGCGCC
Organism: Camarhynchus parvulus; assembly: GCF_901933205.1. NCBI lineage: Eukaryota > Metazoa > Chordata > Aves > Passeriformes > Thraupidae > Camarhynchus > Camarhynchus parvulus. Next base: position 70,407,639 of record NC_044586.1, read on the forward strand.
GCTTCCTCCTCCTCTTCCTCCTCCCTCCCGCCGCCTCCTCCTCCTCCCCCTCCCCGCAGCCCCGCTCGGGGCTTGTGGAGGGGGGGCCGCTCCCCGAGCGACCCCTCCCCGGGGCCGGGGGGACGAGCGGACGGACAGACAGAGGGACGGATGGACGGATGGACGGAGGGAGGGACGGAAGGGACGGGGGCAGCGCGGGGCTCGGCGGCTTCGAGGTGACGAGGACCGGGGGGACCCCGGCTCCATCCCCGGGCCCGACCCCCCCGCCGAGTGGGGACCCCCGAGACCCCCGGCCCTTGGGGCTGAGACCCGACCCGAGCTGTGACACCGAGGGTGAGCTCCAGCCCTGCAGGGGTGAGGGGGGACACGGGGTGACTGCCAGGGGATGGGACCACGAGACCTGGTGGCGCTGCTGCTCTTTGGGGCCCAGGCTGGGCACTGCACCCCCAGCAGTGCCTTGTCCCCTCCCTCCCCCGGGACTGGGGTGCACAACACCACCTGCAGCACCCTATGGCCCCCCTGCACTTGGTGGCACTGGTGGCACTTGGAGCTGTCACCTGAGTGCCGCCACTGGGTGATGGTGACCTCTGTGGGGAGGTTGGCTCCTCTGGGACATCCTGTCTGGCAGTGCACCAGGGCACCAGGACCCTCCTGTCCTTCCTCACTGGGGTCACTGTCCCCATGATGGTGGCACGTCCCCAGGGGGCTGCAGCTGTTCTGGTGAGGTCCCCCCCAGGAGCTGCAGGACCTGGTGGCCTCCTGCGCCCCACGGGTGGATCCCACTTGTTCCCTGTCCACTGCAGGGGCCACAACTTGTCCCTGAGTCCATCAGAGTCCTGCATGTCCCCTGGCCAATGACCCAGTGGTGACACGGGTGACAGGGACGCTGTTGTCACCCAGAGCATCACCTTTTGGCTTTGGGAGGTGCCACAGGTGTGCACAGGGCGCCGAACCCAGGGACCAGCCTGGCACTGGCAGCCCTGGGGACAGCGGGTGACCTGGGGCCATGTCCCTGCCACACACCGGCCTTGGCAAGTGCGGCGCCGTGTCCAGTGTGGTGCCATGGCCAGTGTGGTGCCATGGCCAGTGTGGTGCCATGTCTGGTGTGGCGCCATGTCCAGTGCGGTGCCATGGACAGTGCGGTGCCATGTCCAGTGTGATGCCGTATCCAGTGCAGTGCCATGTCCGGTGTGGTGCCACGGACAGTGCAGTGCCATGTCCGGTTCAGTGCTGTGCCCAGTGTGGTGCCATGGACCACAGTGTGGTGCCGTGTCCAGTGCAGTGCTGTGCCCAGTGTGGTGCCATGTCCAGTGCAGCGCCGTATCCAGTGCAGCGCCGTGTCCAGTGTGGCGCTGTGTTAGGTGCAGTGCCATGGCCAGTGTGGTGCAATGTCTGGTGAGGTGCCGTGGCTGGTGTAGTGCCACGAGTGTAAGTGTGTCAATAGGAGGTATGTTGGTAGGTAGATGGGATGGCCAGTGCGTGGCGTGTGCCAGTATGGTGAATTGAGGTGGGCCAGTGTAGCGCCATGTCCAGTGAGGTGCCATGGCCAGTATGGTGCCATGTCCAGTGAGGTGCCATGGCCGGTGTAGCACCATGTCCAGTGAGGCTCCATGACCAGCATGGCGCCATGTCCAGTGACGTGCTGTGGCCGCCACAGTGCAAGGACAGTGGGACACCTCCAGGCTTTGGGAAGCAGCAGGAGCAGTTGTGGTGGGATGGGTGGGCTCAGGGGTGGGACAGGCTCCGTGTGGCAGCACTGGCAAAGCCAAACCCCACTGACCACAGCAAAGGCCATGGCCGGGGTTTGAACCATCGTGGTGTGGCCCATCCGTCACCCTGCGCCCAAACCTCGCTGTCCCCCGTGCCTCGGCCACACACCTGGCGCTGTCCTGTGCCATATGCTGTCCCCAGGGCCACACTGGCCACGAGTCCAACCCATCCTAGCGTGGGGTGTGATTCCCAGGGTGTGATTCCTGGGGTGGGATACCCAGGGTGGGATATCCAGGGTGGGATACCCAGGGTGGAATGGGATACAGGATGTGGCAGGACCTGGTAGCTTTGTGTACCCCATGGGTGGGTCCCCCATGTCCCTTGTCCCCCACCTGAGGGGGACACGTTGGGCTGGCACCCTGGGGATCCCTGGCTGCGGGCTGGGTGCAGGGAGGTGACTGGGGGGGCCCCACCTGGGCGAGCTCAGAGTGCTGGTGGGAGGTGTCAGCTGGGGCAGGCTGGGGTGGGGACAGGGGCCCACAGCTCATGAGATTCCCGGGATCCCCCAGGTTGAGGTGGAGGTGGAGAGCATGGACAAGGCCGGGAATTTCATCGGGTGGCTGCACATCGAGGGCGTGAACCTGTCGGTGGCGCTGGTGGAGCAGGCGCTGTCCCGCGTGCACTTCACGGCCGAGCGCAGCCCCTACTGCAAGGCCCTGCTGGCCGCCCAGGACGCGGCCAAGCAGAGGAAGGAGAAGGTGAGGGGGGCCAGGGGACCCGCCCCAGCAGTGTCACCACCCCAGAGACATGGCCCCGTCCCAAAAGATGGCCCCACCACACCGGGTGTCCCTACCGTGAGAGATGTGCCCACCAAAGGATGTCCCCGTGTCAAGGGGTGGCCTCACTCAAGGATGTGTCTCCACACCGAGATGTTCCCACTCTGAGGGATGTCCCCACTGGAGGGATGTCCCCATGCCAAGGGATGTCCCTGTGCAAAAAAAAATCCCCATCCCAAGAGATGTCCCTGTGCAAAAGAATATCCCCACCCCAAGAGCTGATGGCCCCACTGCAGGGAATGTCACAACCCCAATTAATGTTCCCACACACTGAGTGCCCACACACCAAGAGGTGACCCCACCATGATGGATGTCCCCATCCCAAGAGATGTTCCACCCCAAGGAATGTCCCCACTCCTGGAGATAGATGTCTCTGCCCCAAGAGATGATGGTTGCATGCCAAGAGATGTCCAACCCCAGGGATGTCCCAGCTGAGGGATGTCCCACCGCAGGGATGTCCCAGCTGAGGGATGTCCCACTGCAGGGATGTCCCACCCCAGCGATGTCCCAGCCCAGGCACACAACCCCCAGGCTGAGGCCTGGGCATGTTCCCACTGCCGGGTCCAGCCCCCCACCCTCCCATTGCTGTCACCTGGAGCGTGGCCGGGGTCCCCATGTCCCCCCAGGTGTGGTCCCACTACGAGGAGACGCCGGTGGAGGAGGTGGTGCCGGTGTTGGAAGAGAAGGAGCGCACGGCCAACTACAAACCTGTGTTCGTCACCGAGATCACCGACGACCTCCACTTCTATGTGCAGGACGTGGAGACAGGTACGGGGGGACACCGGGGCACCCCAGCACCCAGGGCGCTCCCCAGACCAGTGGTGGGGCGAGTTGGATGGGATGAGGATCTGTGGGTTTGGTGGGTAATGCCCAAATCTGTGTATCCAGGGTGACGTGGGGTCACCCCTCCACCCCCCAGGGCCATTTCTGGGACCAGGGCAGGGGTCCATGATTGGAATCCAGTTTGGGGTCCAAAGGTCTTGGGGCAGGGTCTGGGGTTGAGGTCCAGGTTTGGGATCTACTGTTGAGGTCATTGCTGGGACTTGGGGTTCGGGCTCTGGGGCCACACTGAGGAGTGGGGTTGGGGTCAGGTTTGGGATGGGGCTGGGGGTTTATCCTGCATCGGGGCCCCGCAGGCGCCCAGCTGGAGAAGCTGATGGAGAACATGCGTGCCGAGGTGGGCGCCCACCCGCCCGTGGAGGGCTCCTTCGTCCCGCGCCGCGGCGACTTCTGCATCGCCAAGTTCGTCGACGGGGAATGGTGAGGAGGGGACGGGCTGACCCCATGGGCTGGGCCAGGGCAGCAGTGGGGTGTGGGGTGAGGACCAAATCCTCAAAATCCCTCCTGCTCTGCAGGTACCGTGCCCGAGTGGAGAAGGTGGAGTCAGGTGGCAAAGTGCACATTTTCTACATTGACTACGGCAACGTGAGTGGCACTGGGGAACATGGGGGGAAAAACAGCCCTCCATCCGTGGATCCATCCATCCGTGGATCCATCCATCCGTGGATCCATCCATCTGTGGATCTATCCATCCGTGGATCTATCCATCTGTGATCCATGGATCTATGGATCCATCCCTCCATGATCCATCCATCCATCATCCATCCCTCCATCCATCCCTCCATCCATCCATCCCAGTCAATCCATCCATCCATCATCCATCACCTTGGTGTCCCCCTCGCTGTCTGCCCTCTCTGATGTCCCCGTGGTGTCCCCCTGGTGTCCCTGCAGAAGGAGACGCTGCCCCCCAGCCGCCTGGCCCCGCTGCCCCCGGCGTTCTCCCCACGGGTGCTGCCGCCCCAGGCCACCGAGTACACCTTTGCCTTCATCCAGGTGCCACAGGACGTGAGTACAGGGGGGATCCTGCTGTCACTCCACACCTGGGCCCCTGTCGTGGCCCCTGACCTCGAGCCTCCACCCCATGTCCCACCCGTGGCCCCCAGACCCACACCCTGAGCCCCAGCTGCCACCTGTGGACCCCAGCGCCAAACTATCAACCCCAAACTGGTCCCAGTTGGGAACGCTGAACCTGGGACCCAGATGTGTCTCCTGACCCCAAACGCCAACCCCAGCTCCCCAGTGTGTGCCCTGACCCCACCCCTGACCCCAATCCCTAACCCTGATCCCAGGGTAACCCCAACATCCCCACATCCCAATCCCAGGGATACCCCAAGCCCTCAGTGGGTTGTGGGTGACCCCAAAACACCCGGGAGTCCCCGAGGTCTGAGGGTTGGGGGGATCCTTGGGGGTCTGGGGGGTCCCTGAAGGCCACAGGGGATCTCTGAGGGTTTGGGGGTCCCTGACAGACATGGGGGCTCCCTGAGGGTCTGGGGGTCCCCAAAGGCCATGGTGTGTCTCTGTGTGTGGGGGGTGTCCCCAGCAGCCCCGGGGGGCGTCCCAAGGTTGTGGGGTGTTCCTGGTGGCCCAGAGTGTCCCTGCTGGGCTGGGGTGTCCCTGAGGTTGTGGGGTGCCCCCATGGCTGGGGTGTCCCTGATGGGTGGGGTGTCCCTGAGGCTGTGGGGTGTCCCCGAGGCTGTGGGGTGTCCCCACGGCCGGGGTGTCCCCGTGGGGTGTGTGATGGGTGCGGGCGCAGGAGGAGGCGCGGGCGGACGCCGTGGACAGCGTGGTGAGGGACATCCAGAACACGCAGTGCCTGCTCAACGTGGAGCACCTGGGGCCCGGCTGTCCCCACGTCACCCTGCAGTTCGCTGACTCCAAGAGCGACGTGGGGCTGGGGCTGGTCAAGGAGGGGCTGGTGATGGTGGAGCCCCGCAAGGAGAGGCAGTTCCAGAAAGTGGTGGGTGCTGGGGGGGGCTTGGGGGGCTGGGGGCTGTTGGGTGGGTTTTTGGGAGGCCTGAGGTGGGTGCTTGAGGGGTGGGGGGATTGTTGGGGGTTGTGGGGTGGGTTCTGGGGGTGCTGGGGATGTCGGGTGGATCCTGAGGAGTCCCTGTCCCCCCCCACCGCTGGTGCAGACCCATCCCAGCCCAGCTGCTGCCCCATGGGGACGGTGGCTGGGGTCATTGGGACTATGGGGGTCCCCCCACCCCCAGTACTGCCCACCACCCCCAGACCCCCGAGTCCCCCTCGGGGCCATGCCAGGGGTGTCACCCCCCACCCCCCATCCCCGGCGGGCAGTGGGAGCCACAGAAGGCCCGGGGGTCCCAGTCCCACCCCGGGGGTGCCCCCATTGCCCCGAGGGCCGCGGGGTCACCCAGGGCTGTCCCCCCAGGTCACCGAGTACCTGAACGCGCAGGAGGCGGCCAAGAGCGCCCGGGTGAGTGGGGGGACCCCGGACCGGGGGTGGGGGGCGTTTCCTGGGGCGGGGGCGGCACCCTGGGGGCGCCCCCCGGGTGTGGGGGAGCCCCCCCCGTGACGCCGCCGTGTCCCCCCCGTGTCCCCCCAGCTGAACCTGTGGCGCTACGGCGACTTCCGCGCGGACGACGCCGACGAGTTCGGCTACAGCCGCTGAGGGGCCGGGGGGGCCCTGGGGGCGCCCCGAACCCCCCGGGCCCCCCGCCCGGCCCAGCCCCCGGGGGGGCGTGCTGCGGGGGAGGGGCGCTCTCAGCCCCCGGCCCTGCCTGTCCCCCCCGGCCCCCCAGAGCCTGGCCTGTATTTAACGCTGCAGAGGCCCAATAAACGTAGTGAAGCGTCCTGGTCTTTTGGGGTCCCTCTGTGCTGGGCTCAGCCCCCCCGGGTCAACTCCCCCCATGCCCTCGGACCAAGGCTGGGCATTGGGGGGGTTTCTCTCGGGGGGTGCAGCCAAGGGGGGCCCCCAAATCTGGACCCCATCCTGGGACCTCACCCTGGGTCCCACCTGCAGGTCCCACCCTTGGACCCCAAACCTGGGACCCAATTGTGGACCCCCCACCTTGGGACCCCAAACCAGCCCCTGACCTTGGACCCCCCCCGGCCCCCACATTTAGGGGTCCCAGAGTGGCTCCAGGCCCTGAACCTCAGCTCTGGGTCCCACTCCTGGCCCCCAAACCCAGACCCCTCCCCAGTGTGACCCCTGAACCCCGAACTGACCGGAGGGGGCAGCACCCCCAGACCAGAAGAGCCCCCCGGGCTCCCCCTGTCACCCCCGCACCCCACGCCAGGGTCACCCCAACGCCGCGGGGTCCCTGGCGGTGCCCCCCCCATCCCCGCTGTCCCGAGCCGCGGATCGATTCCAGGCTGGGAGGGGCTGGAGGGGGCAGCGCTAATTGAATCCAAAGCCAATTAACATGGAGCCAGCGGATCGATAATTAACGCCGGGCGACGATCGTAATTAACGGGAGGGGGAGGGCGGGGGTGGGGACTGTCCCTTGTCCCACATTCTGTCCCTGTCCCCAGCCCGGCCACCCTCACCTGCCCCAGCCGGGGCCCTGCGGGGACGGGCGGTCTCTGGGCAGGTTTGGGGGGGCTCTGGGCGGCTTTATGGGGCCCTCGGTGTTTCTGACTCCATCTGGGAGTGGGGGCCGGGAGATCTCTGGGGGTCTCTGGGGCTCTGCAGGTGCAGGGGTACTGCTGCATGGTACAGAAGGCCACTGGGCTCCACTGAGTGGTACTGGCCCGTACTGGAACCATTCTGGTCTGTACTGGGCCGTACCGGGCCCATACTAGTTCATATCAGGCCCGTGCTGGTCCGTACTGGTCCGTGCTGGTCCGTACCGGGTCCGTACCGGTCCGTACTGGTCTGTACCGGGTCCGTGCTGGTCCGTACTGGTCTGTACCGGGTCTGTACCGGGTCCGTACCGGTCCGTACTGGTCTGTACCGGGTCCGTGCTGGTTCGTACTGGTCTGTACCGGGTCTGTACCGGGTCCGTGCTGGTCCGTACTGGTCTGTACCGGGTCCGTACTGGGTCCGTGCTGGTCCGTACTGGTCCGTGCTGGTCTGTACCGGGTCTGTACCGGGTCCGTGCTGGTCTGTACCGGGTCCGTGCTGGTCCGTTCCGGGCCCGTACTGGTCCGTGCTGGTCCGTACTGGTCTGTACCGGGTCTGTACCGGGTCTGTACCGGGTCCGTACTGGTCTGTACCGGGTCTGTACCGGGTCCGTGCTGGTCCGTACCGGGTCCGTGCTGGTCCGTGCTGGTCTGTACCGGGTCTGTACCGGGTCCGTGCTGGTCCGTACTGGTCCGTACTGGTCCGTTCCGGGCGGGCTCTCTCGGCCCGAGCGGGAAGGGAAATGGCGCCACCTGGCGGGAATGGCGGGAACGGCGAACACAGAACAGCGCATCCCAGTACGGACCAGTGCAGTTACAGCCCATCCCAGTATAACCCATCCCCGTATGGACCAGTGCGGGTACAGCCCATCCCAGTACAGCCCATCCCAGTACGGACCAGTGCGGGTACAGCCCATCCCAGTATAACCCATCCCAGTACAGACCGGTGCGGGTACAGCCCATCCCAGTACAGTTTCGTCCCAGTGGAACGGAGAGTGTAACCTGTCCCAGTATAGCGCAATCCCCCTATAAACCCACCCCATTACAGCCCCACTCCAGTGCGGCCCCACCCCATTACAGCTTTATCCCAGTACAGCCCCATCCCAGTACAGTTCTATCCCAGTGGAACGGACAGTGTAACCTGCCCCAGTATAAAGCAATCCCAGTATAAACCCAACCCCATTACAGCCCCACCCCATTACAGCCAAATTACAGCCCCACCCCATTACAGCCCCACCCCTTTAAAGCCCCACCCGCGTACGGCCCGGTCCCGGTACGGCCCCATTGCAGCTGTGACTGCTCCTCCCCATCCGTCCCTGTCCCCGCCCGTCCCTGTTCCTGTCCCCTCGTCCTGTGCCCTGTCCCCTCTCTCAGTGTCCCAGTGTCACCATGTCCAGCTGTCCCAGTGTCCCCACTTCCTGGTGTCCCAGCGTCCCAGTGTCACCATGTCCGGCTGTCCCAGTGTCCCCAGTTCCCAGTGTCCCAGTGTCACCATGTCCAGCTGTCCCAGTGTCCCCAGTTCCCAGTGTCCCAGTTACCCCCATGCCCCGTGTTCCAGAGTCCCCATAATGTCCCGGTGTCCCCGTGTCTGCACGTCTCAGTGTCCTCACTTCCCGGTCTCCCAGTATCCCCATGTCCCTGTGGCCCGGTGTCCCAGTGTCCCCACATCCTGACGTGCCGCTGTCCCACTACCCGCATGTCCCCCTGTCCCTGTGTCCCCAGTTCCCAGTGTCCCCTTGCCCTGCCTCCCGGTGTCCCCATGTCCCGGTGTCCCTTGTTCCCCGGTTGCCGCCTTCCCCTATGGCGGTACCCGCTCTTCTCGCTGTCCCCGTGTCCGTCCCGCCCGCCCCGTGTCCCTCCCTTGTCGCTGTCCCTGTGTCCGTCCCTGTCGCTGTCCCCATGTCCGTCCCCCCGTGCCCCCATGGGGTGTCCGTCCCTGTCGCTGTCCCCGTGTCCGTCCCTCTCGCTGTCCCCGTGTCCGTCCCCCCGTGCCCCCATGGGGTGTCCGTCCCTGTCGCTGTCCCCGTGTCCGTCCCCCCGTGCCCCCATGGGGTGTCCCGGTGCCCGCCCCGTGTCCCGCAGCCCCCCCGCGGGGGTGTCCCCGTGCCGGGAGTGGCCTCTCGCTCTATATTTGTCGCTTTGTCCCCAGAATAGCGGCAGACGCGGGGGAGGGGGGCCGCCCCCCGCCCCGCCCCCCGCCCCCCCCGGGCTATTTTTAGCCCCCGCGTGTTTCCAGGGGAACCCTGATGACGCAGTGACGTCAATGCGGGTCAATCGCCGCCGCCGGGGCGAGCGCGGCCGCCGCGGGGCCCCCCCGCACCCCGGGACCCCCGGGCCCCTCCCGGGCCCCCTCGGGACCCCCGGGAGCCCCGGGAGCCCCGGGAGCCCCGGGCCCGCCCCCCAGCGCAGCGCGGCCGCAGCTCCAGGTAGGACCGAGGGGCCCGGGGGGGGTCGGGATCCCCCTGTGCCCCCCCCCCCCCCCCCGCTCCGCCCAGGGGGGACCCCCCACCCGGGACCCCCACCCGGGACCCCCGCACCCCGGGGACCCCCGCCCTGCCCGCTCCGAGCACAGCACGGGGGGGCCCCGCCAGAGCCCCCCGGGCCCCCGGGGCCCGAGCCCCGTCCCCGCGCCCCGGGAGCCCCCGGACCCCGCTCTGCAGCCCCCGGGACCCCCAGAACGCGGCACCCCCCAGCACCCGCTGGAAACCCGGGACCCCCGGACCCCAAACCCCCTGACCCACGGGAGCCCCCGCCCCACCCCAGCCCGTGACGCCCCCGCTCTGCCCCGGCCCCCCGGCCGTGTCCCCCCTCCCACGGCCCAGGACCCCCGAGTGTGACCCCCCAGACCCCCCTGTGCTGAGCCGGGGGTGCCCCCCCTGCACCCACAGCCCCCCCTCCACTGGGCCCCCCGTGACACCCCCGCAGCCCCTCCCTGCCCCCCCCATGTCCCCTCTGTCCCGGGAGCACCGGGGCTCCCTCAGCTCCAGCTGCCACCGGGGGGTCACACCGAGCCTCCCCCGGGGTGGCACCGCCCTCCCTGCCCAGGGCCCCCAAAACTGCCTGGAGATCTGGAAAGGTCTGTGCCGCTCACGCCACTGTCACCGCCGCTGTCCCCTTGCGGTCACCCACGAGCGCTGGCACCGCTCGAGGAGCCTCTGTGTCCCCCCCCGGTCCCCTCTGGGCCCCTCCCGAGCTCTGGGGGACCCCCGGGTGAGGGGGAGCCACCCCCAGGTCCCACCGGCACAGCCACCAGGGGATGTCCCCTGTGTCCCCTTCATCCCCCAAACGGGGCTCCCTCGGCGCCAGGGGGTGGCAGGGATGTCCCCCCGGGATCGGGGGGTGACAGGGCCCTGGTGGCCTTGGCCGTGTCCCCCCAGCCCGTCCTGCCCTGGCTGGAGCTGGCACGGGGGGACACAGGGATGGGGGTGGCAGCCAGGACAGTGTCACCGTCCCTGTCACCGGCGTGGTGGGGCTGCAGGGTGGGGACAGGGACACGGATGGGGATGGGGACATGGATGGGGATGATGGAGTTGTGGGATGGGGACGGGGACATGGGGGGGCATGGGGACATGGATGGGGACAGGGACATGGGCTGGGGATGTGGGATGGGGACGGGGACGCGGGAGGGGAACAGGGACACGGGGTGGAGCAGGATCGCGGGCTGGGGATGACGTGCACTGGAGCAGGGACACGTTCACTGCTGGCAGGTGATGGTGGCACCTCAGCCCAGCCCAGGTGACGTCGGTGAGGAGCCGCCAGTGGTGGCCTCAGAGCTGCTTCCTGCTGTCCCTGGGGTGGCACCTGAGGTGGCACCAGCCCTGGAGCTGCCCCGAGGATCCTGGAGTGCCACCAGCGGGGGATCCCCACAAAGGACCTTGGGGACACCCCTGCCACCAGGACCCTGAGCTGGGGACATCGCCACGGACTGGCCACAGAGCCACCGAGTGACCATGGGGACAGTGACCATCCACAGAGCCACGGAGCGCCCACAGGGCCATGGGGACACTGCCCGGCCATGGAGCTTCGAGCTTGTCCTGTCACCGGCCCTGGGACACGGCTTGGACACCCCGGATTCGGGCACTGCCACCCGGCCAGGGCCACCGAGGACAGGACCGGCCACGGCCCTGCAGTGCTGGGGACAGACAGACCTGGCAGCTGCGGTGACACCGAGCAAGGGTCCCTGAGGTGACACAGCACCGGCTCCTCTAGTGACACTGAGCAACAGCTCCTGAGGTGGCACTGAGCACGGCTCCACTGGTGACACCGAGCACCGGACCCATTGGTGACACAGAGCAATGGCTCCTGCAGTGACACTGAGCACCGGTGACACCAAGGACTGGCTCCTCTGGTGGCCTCCTGCCACCCCCGGGTGCTCTGGTGGCTGAAGGACAGGAGAGGAGCCTGGGGACACCCAGGATGTGCTGGTAGGAGTTGGTGGCACTGCTCTGTCCCGTGCCACCATCGCTCTGTGCCATGGTAATGTCGCTCTGTGCCATGTCCCAGTGTCTGTTCTGTGTCCCCAACACTCTGTGCCACATCAGCATTGCTCTGTGCCGTGTCACCTCACTCTGTGCGATGTCACCATCGCTCTGCGCCATGTCCCCGTGGGTCTGTGCCACATCCCTGTCCCTCTGTGCCATGTCACCTCACTCTGTGCCACATCATGTCACTCTGTGCCATGTCCCTGCCCCTCTGTGCCACACCCATGTCACTCTGTGCCACATCTGTGTCATTCTGTGCCATGTCCCTGTCCCTCTGTGCCACATCTGTGTCACTCTGTGCCACACCCATGTCACTTTGTACCATGTCCCTGTCCCTCTGTGCCACACCCATGTCACTCTGTGCCATGTCCCTGTCCCTCTGTGCCACATCCCTGCCATTCTGTGCCATCCCCATCACAGCCACATCTCCTCCACGCTGTCCCATGTCCCCACTGGGCTGTGCCACATCCCCATCACTCGGTGCCGTGTCCCTGTCACTCCATGCCACATCCCTGTCGCTCCGTCACCCCCCATCCCTCTGTGCCACGTCCCCATCACCGCGTGGCACGTCCCTGTCCCTCTGTGCCACCTCTCACGGGTGCCAGGGCCATGGCAGCGCACACGTGACAGGTGGCACATGGCAGGCGACGTGTGGCACACAGGGTGGCACACAGGGTGGCACACAGGGTGGCACACAGGGTGGCAGTGTCCCCAGCACGGGGGACAGCCTGGGGCTGGGGGGGCCCTCGGGGCAGGGGGGCCGTGTCCCACCTCAGGCCCCGCGTGTCCCCGTCCCTCCTTGTTACCTGCTCCCTTGTCACCGCGGTGCCACCGGGGGCCACCGTCCCTGTCCCTCTCGGGTCTTTTTGCGGTCTGGGCTTGCTGTCCCTCCCCAGCCAGGAAGCCCTTACCCCAAAAAGCATCCGCGGGGGGCCGAGCCAGCGGGGAGCCCAGGTGAGTGGGGGACAAGAGGGGACAGTGGGGACACGGGGGGCAGCGCTGGGGGAGACAGCCCGAATGGGGACACGAGGCCACCGGAGCTCCTGGCACGGCTGGGGACCTCGGGGGTGACACTGGGGACACCCAGGGCTGGGGGGAGGTGACATTGGGGGTGCCGAGGGGACACCAAGCCGGGGGGGCACAACAGGTCCCCAGTGCTCCCAGTTTGGGTCCCCATCGCTGCCCGGTGACGGGAGAGGGGCCCAAGGGCTCCCGGCGGCCGAGCCACCCCCTGGGGACACTGGGTGGTGGGGATGGGGACGGGATGGGGACGGGATGGAGACATGGGGGACAGCGGGGACAGGGCGCGGGACCGGGATGGGGACAGGGCTGGGGACAGGGATGGGGACAGGGTGCGGGACAAGGCTTGGGGACACGAGGGGTGCTGGAAGAGATGACGGGGAGCGGGACACGAGGGACGCCAGGTGGGAGGGGACAGGCCGTGACGTCACCCAGGTCACCGTGCTGGCACGCTGTGTGTCCCCAGAGCCCCGCGGCCCTGCCAGCGGCTGCCGGGCACTGGTGTCACCGGTGTCACCGCCGCCCTTCCCGGAAGGGCCACCGCGCTGTTTGCCGAGTGTCACCACCGTGGTGGCACCAACGGCGGCGTCACCAGCGCGGGGACAGCCCCGCCCGGGGACCCCCACGGGGACAGCCCTCCCTCTGGGGACAGCCCGGGCCCGGTGACAGGGACGGGCGGCGGGGACCGGACCCCTCTGCTCCCCCGGTGACAGGGTGGGGGTGGCCCGTGTCCCCGACAGAGCCCCCCGTGTCACCCTGGCGGTGTCCCCGGGGGGGGGACATGGGTCAGGGGCTCCTGGGGACACCTGGGGGACACCTGGAACCCTTGAGGACACCGGCGCTGTCCCTGTGCTGTCCCCATCCCGCGCCAGCTGTGTGAGTGCCACGCGCGGGGACTCCAGGGGGACACGGAGGGGACACGGAGGGGACCCGGGGGGCCAGGGGCGCGTGTGCGCGGTCACGGCGCGCGGGGGATGTGTCACCGCGGGGCTGCGCTCACCTGGGCACGTATGCGCGGGGGGGCGGGACTGGGGGGGTCAATGGGAAGCCGGGACCCCCCCCGGGCCCCCCCGGAGCCCCCGCGTGTCCCCGGGACCCCCCTGAGCCCTCCCGGTGTCCCCAGCTCGCCGCGGGACCCCCGCGCTCCTCCTGCTCGGGACCCCCTGCCCCGGCCCCCCCGGCCGCGCATCCCCGGGGCCCCCCCGGCCGGACACGGCCCCGACACGGCCCGGGCAGCGCGGGGGGGCCGGGGGCGGGCAGCGCTCCGGGGAGCGGCCCCGCGCTATAAACGGGGGCGGCGCGATGGAGCCACCGCCGCGACCGACAGGACCCGCGGGGCCACCAGGTGAGCCCGACCACAAACCCCCCTAGGGACACCCCAAACCCCCCTAGGGACACCCCAAAATCCCCGGAGGGAGACCCTGCTCAGGGACACCCCAAACCCCCCGGAGGGACATCCCCAAAACCCCCTAGAAACACCCCAAACCCCCATAGGGACACCCCAAAACCCCCGGAGGGACACCCCGCAGGGACACCCCAAACCCCCTAGGGACACCCCCAAACCCCCCTAGGGACACCCCAAACCCCCCCTAGGGACACCCCAAACCCCCCATAGGGACACCCCAAACCCCATAGGGACACCCTGCTCAGGGATCCCCCAACCCCCCCCGGAGGGACACCCCAAAACCCCCGGAGGGACACCCCAGGTGCTCAGGGACATCCCCAGCCCCTCCCTGGGACCCCCACCCTGGGCTATCCCCCCGGTCCCCTCAGGCCGGGGGTCCCCGGTGTCCCCCCCTCCCCAGGGGAGCTGCGGGTTCGCTGTCCCGGGCCTGGCTGGCACCGAAGCTCCCGCGGGGTCTGGGCCCCCCTTTGTCCCTGTCATTGTCCCCCCCGGCCCCTGCTGTCCCCGAGGTGGTGGCAGTGCCACCGGCCGTGTCCCCCGGCCCCGCGGGGACCCCACGGGCCGCCCCCGCCCCGGCCGGTGGGCTGCTGGCACTGGCGGGGTCCCCGTGTCCCTCCAGCGCCGGCACCGTCTCGTTCCAGGCTCAGCGAGTGCGTGCGAGGCTCCGGTGAGTGGCACTGTCCCCGTGTCCCCTCGGTTTCCCCCTGTCCCCGTGTCACCAGCACACCCCCCACGTTCCCGCATCCCTGCGTCCCCCCATCCTGTTCCTGTGTCACCCGTGTCCCCCTGTCCTCTGCACCCCATGTCCCCGCGTCCCCCCCATCCCCGAGCTGTGGGTGACAAGGTCCCCCCAGTGTCCATCCCGCACCCCAGGGGGGTGACACAACCCCGGGGACCCAGCGCCCCCCCGGCCCTCCCCTCCCCGCTCCGAGCCCGCGCTGTCGCTGTCGCTGTCCCCGCGTGGTCAGGGCCGGGCCGCGGTGGCCCTCGCCGGGTGACAGGTGCCAAAGGGCTCCGGGAAGGCGTCAGGGACACGGCCCGGGCGGCACGTGCCGGCGGGGACACGGTGCCACCCGCCGAGCGCTCCGTGCGCCAGCGGCGCCGCGTCCCGCGCGTCCCCGTGCCCCGGCCCGGCCCCGGTGACACCGGCGCTCCCTCCGGCGCCCCGGCACGGGGGGGACCCGGCGGGTTTGGGTGACAGCCGCGTCCCCCCTACGCAGAGGCCGCGGGCGGGATGCGGGGTCCCGCCGTGTCCCTGTGCGCGCTGCTGTGCCTGGCCGTGGCCGTGGCGGTGGCGGTGGCCGGGGGTCGCCCCGTGCGGCTCGACAGGGTCCGGGCGGACGCGCGGGCCCTGACCCGGACCCTGAGCACGCGGCTGCAGCAGCTCCAGGTGACACCGGGGACACCCACGGCGGGGAGGGGGGGGCTGTGACACAGCTGTGACACCCGGGACGGGCTGGGGGGGGCTGGGGCTGTGACACCCGGGAGGGGCTGCGGGGACACCCACATCGAGGGGGGGGATGTGCCCCAGACTGGGGGGCTAGTCCTCACTGGGGGGGATCCTGTTACCCAAAGTAGGGTGGGATCTCCCATGGGGTGGCCCCGTGCGCAGATTTGGGGATCCCCAGGAATGGGCGCCTGGGGCTGGGTGGGTCTGGGGGTCTGACCCCAAATCGGGCACCCCCAGGGGTGGGGTCTGGGGGTCTGCACCCAGGGATGGGGTCTGGGGGAGATTTGGGGGTCTGCACACCCAGGGATGGGGTCTGGGGGGGGTCTGAGGTCTGCACACCCAGGGATGGGGTCTGGGGTCTGTTCCCCGAGGGTTGGGGGTCCCCAGGCAGGGACAGCCATAGCTGGGGGGGCTCTGTGCCCCAAACCGGGGTCCCCAGGGAGGGTCCCCAGGGCTGGCCGGGTGTCCCCCCCGCCCTGACGCCCCCCGCCCTGCGTGTCGCCCCAGCTGTTCCCGCTGACCGTGCGCATCACGGGCCTGGAGGGGGTCCCGGAGGGGGCGCTCCCGGACGGGGCGGCGCCCCCGGGGCTG
Organism: Camarhynchus parvulus; assembly: GCF_901933205.1. NCBI lineage: Eukaryota > Metazoa > Chordata > Aves > Passeriformes > Thraupidae > Camarhynchus > Camarhynchus parvulus. Next base: position 70,423,554 of record NC_044586.1, read on the forward strand.
GGCTGGGCGGCCCAGCGGCTCCAGCTGTTCCAGCGGCTCCTGGCGGCGCTGCCCGGGGCCGACCCGCGCCTGGCGCAGGTGGCCAGCGACCTGGAGAACCTGCGCAGCGTGCTGGCCGTGCTGGGCGCGCTGCTGGGCTGCCCCGCGCCCCGCCCGCCGCCCGCGCCCCCGCGCCGCCCAGCGAGGCCCCGCACACGGTGGCCGGGGTGGCCCTGGCGCGGCTCCGCGGCTGCCTGGACGGCGTCGCCGCCCGCCTCGAGGGGGTCCCCGCGTGTTAGGGACCCTCGGGACGCGGGGACACGGCCGGGACCTCAGCAGGACCCACAGACGGGACCAGGAGCTCCTCGGGGACACCACGAGCGGCCCCGGGCACCGGAGCGACTCCAGCTGCTGCCAGCACCTTTTTCTACAACATTACTGTTACTATTGCTATTATTGTTATTACTGTCACTGTTATTATTAATTTATTTATTTTAAAGCCTCTTTTCCAGCAGCCTCAGGCGTGTCTCTGATGACTCCGGGGACAAGGGACACCCGTGGGACATGGGACACCCGTGGGACATGGGAGCCCTGGGGACAAGGGACCCCTGGGGACAGCAGCCACATGGGGACAAAGGACACCTCTGGGGACAAGGGACACCCCTGGGACAAGGGACACCCCTGGGGACAGCGGCCACACAGGGACAAGGGAAACCCTTGGGGACAAGGGACAGCCGTGGGACATGGGACCTCTGGGGACAAGGGACACACCAGGAACAGGGGACTCCTAAGGACAAGGGACGTTTGGGACAGTGGCCACACAGGGACAAGGGACCCCCGGGACACGGGGGCACCTTGGGACAAGGGACAGTGGGGCCCTGGGATGTCCGGGCCCCAGGGCAGGGGTGACACGGGGACACGGCCCCGGTGACTCAGTGGCAGCTGATGAGTCGCTGGTGGCTTTGCCACCCCCCGGCCCGGTGTGACCCTGACACTTCAGCCCGGCTGGGGACACGGGGGGGCTGGACCCCCAAAAAGGGGAAAGGGACGGGAGCCAGGGAGAGAGGAATGAGGGGGACACAAGGATGACGGGGACAGGGACACAAGGATGATGGGGACAGGGACACAAGGATGACGGGGACAGGGACAGGGCGTGTCACACATGGGGGGGACCCACGGGACCCGAAACTCATGGGACCCCCCCTCCCCGATCCCCCTGGGGGTCTCCAGCCCTCCTCCCTGCCCCCCAGCCCAGGGGAGATGTTTTGGGGTCCCTGAGGTGGGGGCTGGCATCGAGAGACCAAATTTTCCTCAAAAAACCCATTTTTATTAAACCCCATTTTTATTAAACCCCATTTTTATTAAAACCCAGGAAGACACAGAGCCATGGGGGGGGGCACCCCCAAATCCTGGGGGGAGCCAGGAGGGACCCAGGGCAGGTCCCACCCCCAGCCCCCCCAGAGCGTGTGGGGGCACCCCCCAAAACCCCCCTGTACGGTTTGGGACCCCCGGCACCCCCAGGGGGGTTTTGGGGTGCCAGGGGGCGCTGGGGGAGCCTCAGCTCTCGAACCACTTTCCCCCGCGGGCCATGGGGGGGTTGCTCCCCAAAATCTTCCTCTTGTACCTCTCCACCAGCTCCTGGAAGCGCGCCTCGGCCCCCCCGGGGCCCCCCCGGCGCCGCCGCTGGCCCTGGGGGACACAGGGGGTCAGGGGCACCCCAAACCCGGGCTGGGAACAGCACTGGGGGGACACGGGGGGGTCAGGGGCACCCCAAACCCGGGCTGGGGGGCAATCCCCGCAGGAGACCCCAAATGCCTACCTGGGGAGGGGGCACCCGGAGCTTCTCCCGCCGCCGAGAGGCCTTGGGGGCTTTGGGGGGCTTGGGGGGCGGCTGGGCCTTCTTCCCCTTGTCCCGTTTCCTGGGGGGAAAGGGGAATTGGGAAAAGGGGGAATTGGGGGGAGAGCCCGGGGTGCCCCGAGGGGCAGAGACCCCCGGGGAGGGGGAAAGGAAAGGGGGAGGGAAAGGGAAAAGGTTTGGGGGAAAGAGGGGAGAGAGGAGAGGGAAAAGGGAGGGAATGGGGATGGGGAAGGGAGGGAAAATGGGGGAGAAAAAGGGTGGGAAAGGAGAAGGAAAGGGAAATGAAGGACAAAAGATGGGGGAGGAAAAGGGGAGAAATGAGGGAATGGGAGATAGGGGAAGGGTGGAACGGGGGAAGGAGAGGAAAAGGGAAGGGTGGCAAAAGGGGACAAAAGGGTAAATAAAAAGGGGAAAAAGGGAAATGGGGAGAACAGCGAGGGTGAAAGGGAGCAAAGGGGCACAGGCCCCCTCACCTGACTTTGGGGCCGCGGTGGGAGGGCAGCGCCAGCACCCTGGTGCCGGGAGCGCCCCGGAGCCCCGGGCCCTGCGTGCGGAACCCGGCCCAGGGGCCCCGGGGGCGGCTGGGGGGCGGCCCGGGGCCCCCCGAGCCCGCGGGGGGGGCTGGCAGTGCCTCGGGGGGCGCCGGGGCTCCCTGGGGACCCTCGGGGGCTCCTGCAGCCGCCTTGGCCTTGGCCTTGAGCTGCGGGGAAAGGACGGTCACTGTGGGGTCACTGTGGGGTCACGGTGGGGTCACTGTGGGGTCACTGTGGGGTCAGGGCTGGGGTCAGTGCGGGGTCAGTGTGGGGTCAGTATTGGGGTCAGCACTGAAAGCCCCGGGGGACACAGGGGTCAGGGGGCACAGGGTCAGGGGGCACAGGGGGCACAGGGGGCACAGGGCCAGGGTGTCCCTACCAGCCCCCGCTGGATCCTCTGCTCCCGCAGCCGCAGCTTCCGCCGGTCCTCGAGCGCAAACTCCACAATCGGGCGCTGGGGGGGCACGGTGGGCACCCCAAAAACACCCCACACCACGGGGGGGGGCACCCCAAAACCACCCCAAACACCACGGGGGCACCCCAAAACCCCCCAGACACTGGGGAGCACCCTGAAATCCCCTCAAGTACCCAGGGGGACACCCCAAAACCAAGAAGACACTTCTAAAGCTCCAAAAGTGTGTGGGGGACAGCCCAACACCCCAAACTTGCAGGGGGCCCCATGGAACCCCCGAGCAGTGGGGAGGTCCTCAAAACCCAATGGGAGATCCCAAAACCCCACAGAAACCCCACGACACCCCAACACGAGGGCACCCCCAAATCCAGGGGGACCCCAGAAACCTCCCTAGAAACACCAAAGGGTAACCCAGAACACCCCAAAAACCGGAGGGTACCCAAAACCACCTGGGGGAACCCCAAACCACCCAGGAGAACCCACATCCCAAAACCCCCGGGGGTCCCAGGAAATTCCAGGGGCAGCTCCGGGGTCTGGGAACGGGGTCCCCTGGACTCGGAGTGCCCCCACTGACCTTGTGGGCCCCGAAGAGCTCGGGGTTGTTGTTGAGGCGCCGCAGGGCCCCCAGGGCCTCCTCGTGCTCCCTGAACTCCACGAAGGCGAACCCCAAAGATTTGCCCTGGCCCCGCAGCTCCCGCATCACCCGGCACTGGGGATGGAACGGGGTCAATCCAAAACCAACCCTGGGTCACTCCAAAACCAACCCTGGGTCACCCCAAAACTGCCCTGCAGCTCCCGCATCACCAGGCACTGGGGATGGAATGGGGTCACCCCAAAAATATACCCTGGGTCACCCCAAAACCAACCCTGGGTCACCCCAAAATATACCCTGGGTCACTCCAAAACCAACCCTGCGTCACCCCAAAACTGCCCCACAGCTCCTGCATCACCCGGCACTGGGGATGGAATGGGGTCACCCCAAAAACACCCCCTGGGTCCCCCCAGAGCCCACCCAGGGCACTCTAAAGCCCCCCCATAGCTCCTGCTTCACGTGGCACTGGGGAAGGCATGGGGTCACCCCAAAACCCCCGACAGCCCCTGGAGAGCCCCAACATCCCCCAGGGGACACAGCAGGGACCCCCCAGCACCCCCTGCACCCCAAACCCCTCCTGAGGGGACCCCAGCTCTGCTGCCCCCCAAAACAGCCCCACAGGGCTCACTGCCAGGGGAGAGCACACAGAGAATGGGGGGACACGAGGGGACACGAGGGGACAGGGGGACACGAGGACACACAAGGACACGGAGAGACACGAAGGGACACAGAGGAACACAAGGGGGACACAAGGGCGACAGGAGGACAGGAGGACATGGAGGGACATGGAGGGACATAAGGGGAACCAGGGGGACACAGAGGGACACAGGGAAACACACGGAGGGACAGAGAGGGGCACAGAGGGACACAAGAGGGACACAAGGGGACAGGGAGACACAGGGGGACACACTGGGACACAGAAGAACACAGAGGGACCCAGGGTGACCCAGAGTGACCCGTGGTGACCCGTGGTGCCCCTCGGTGGCACCTCAGCGATGGCGGGCGCGGTGCCGCTGTCCCGGCGCAGGGTGCGCGCCCACAGCAAGCCCCACACAGCCGCCAGTCCCAGCGCCTTGGCAGGTTTGCAGCACAGGCACAGCCCACAGCAACACGCCACCGGGGTCCTGCAGCCGCCGCTTCATCCACAACCGGGGACACCCGGGGCACGCGGCACCGCCACAGGGGCACCCCAAACCGCCCCACACAGCCCCAAACCGCCCCACACAGCCCCAAACATCCCCACATAGCCCCACACAGCCCCACACAGCCCCACACACAGCCCCAAAGCACCCCACACAGCCCCAAAGCACCCCAAACCACCCCACACAGCCCCAGCACCCCCACACAGCCACAGACTCACCAGCACACCGCTTGCGCCATGTCCGAGACACTGGCCGCCCACGCCCGAAAGCCCCCACGCCCAGCACACGCCGGATGGCTGGGGGGGAATAGGGGAGCTCAGGGCTTTGGGGGGCTCAGGGGGGCTCAGGGGGAATGGGGGAGCCCAGACAAATGGCTGGGGTGGGAATTGGGGTCAGGGGGATTGGGGTAGCTCAGGGCTCAGGGGGTCTCAGGGGAGCTCGGGTGGATGGCTGGGATGGGAAATGGGGTCACAGGGGATTTGGGGGGCTGTGGGGGAATGGGGGAGCCATGGCTGGGCGCGTGGCTGGGAATGGGGAATGCGCTCATTTTGGGAATTTGGGGGGTATGGGGATAATGGGAGAGCCCGGGCAGATGTTTGGGGCAGGGAATGAGTGTGTTTTGGGGGGTCAGAGAAATGTGGTGGGGAAAAGTGGGGGGCAGGGGGCTTTGGGAAGGGTTTGAGAAGCACTAGGGGGGCAGAGGGAATGGGGGTGGGGGATTTGGGGACCAAGGGGAAATAGGGGCTGGGGGTACCCAGGAGAATGGGGAGGCTGAAAGGGGGGTCAGGGATGGGAATGGGGGTCAGGGATGGGAAGGGGGGTCAGGGATGGGAATGGGGGTCAGGAGACGGAACGGGGGTCAGGGAGGGGAATGGGGGTCAGGGAGGGGAATGGGGGTCAGGGATGGGAATGGGGGTCAGGGACGGAACGGGGGTCAGGGGAATGTGAACGGGGGTCAGGGATGTGAGGGGAGGGGGGTCAGGGGATGGGAATGGGGGTCAGGGAGGGGGAACAGGGGTCAGGGAGGGGAACGGAGGGGTCAGGGATGTGAACGGGGGGTCAGGGAGGGGAACGGGGGTATCAGGGATGGGAACGAGGGTCAGGGAGGGGAACGGGGTATCAGGGATGGGAACGGGGTGTCAGGGAGGGGGAACAGGGGTCAGGGATGGGAATGGGGGTCAGGGAGGGGGAACAGGGGTCAGGGAGGGGAACGGAGGGGTCAGGGATGTGAACGGGGGGTCAGGGAGGGGAACGGGGGTAGGGGGTATCAGGGATCGGGATGGGGGGGTCAGGGAGGCTGGGGGCACCGTGGCCCTGACTCACCCCCCTCCCGGGCCAGGTACAGGTTCCTGGTGCCGCCTCGGGGCCGGGCTGTGCCCCCCGGGAGCCCCCGGGCCTGCTCCCGGCTCAGCGCAGGGTCCACACGCAGCAGCCGCCCCCCCAGGCGGAGCCCCCCGCCCTGGGACAGCGGGGTCAGGGGGCACGAGAGACCCCCGAACCCTCCCGACCCCCCCCTAACCCACAGCATCCCCCAGAACCCCCCCAAAACCTCCCAAACTCTCCCATCCTACCAAAACCCCAAACTGCCCTCAAAACCCTCCAAGACCCCCCCCCAAAACTCCCCTCAGCCCCTCCCAAACCCCCTCAGGGTCCCCCAAACCGACTCAGGATCCCCCAAACCCCCCAACCCCACCAAAGCCCAGCCCCAAAACCCCAAACCCCCTCAGGATCCCCCAAACCCCCCAATCCCACCAAAGGCCTGCCCCAAACCCCCCAGGCGCTGCCCCCGAGCCCCCCAGAGCCCTGACCCCCTCTGCCCCCCCCCCGGGGGTCTCTGTCACTCTGGGGTCCCCCCCTCACCTCGGGCCCCTCCTGAGCAGCCTGGATGCATTTCTGGGCCCCCTCGGGGGTCTCAAACTGGGCAAAGGCAGAGCCTGGGGGGGCAGGGGGGTCAGAGGGAGCCCCCGGTGTGGGAGCCAAGGGCAAACGTGGCACAGCCCCAATGGGGGGGCACCCCGGATGTGGGATAACCCCCCATGGTGAACACTGCCCACTGTGGGGACCCTCCCCCAAACGGGAACAGACACCCCCAGGTGTGGGACAGACACCCCAAATGGGAACAGACACCCCAAATGGGAACAGACACCCCAAATGTGGGACAGACACCCCAAATGTGGGACAGACACTCCCAAATGTGGGACAGACACTCCCAAATGTGAAACACTCCCAAATGTGGGACAGACACCCCAAATGTGGGACAGACACACCCTCAGGTGTGGGACAGACACCCCCAAATGTGAAACACCCCCAAATGTGGGAAGACACCCCAAATGGGAACTGACACACCCTCACGTGTGGGACAGACACCCCAAACGTGAAACACTCCCAAATGTGCGACAGACGCTCCCCCCAAATACTCTACCCCCCAAAATCTGAGACCCCCCCCGGGTGCCAGCACCCCCCAAATACCCCAGGACCCTCTGGGACCCCTCCCAAAGATCCCCCCGGGACTCCCCCCCTTCTGGGGTGCAGCCCCCACCCAGATCCCACCTTTGGGGGTGCCGCTGTAGGGGTGCAGCACCCAGAGCCCCCCAATCCCATCCCACCTTTGGGGGTCCCAGAGCCCCCCCAATCCCATCCCACCTTTGGGGGTCCCAGACCCCCCCCAATCCCATCCCACCTTTGGGGGTCCCAGTGTGGGGGTGCAGCACCCAGAGCCCCCAATCCCGTCCCACCTTTGGGGGTGCCGCTGTGGGGGTGCAGCACCCAGAGCCCCCAATCCCATCCCACCTTTGGGGGTCCCAGTGTGGGGGTGCAGCACCCAGAGCCCCCAATCCCATCCCACCTTTGGGGGTGCCGCTGTGGGGGTGCAGCACCAGGCGCACGTAGCAGAGCCCCCCGAACTGCGCCAGGCTCTGCTCCAGCTCCTCCTCCTCGGTGTCGAACGAGAGGTTCCTGGGGGGGCCGGGGCTCAGGGGGTGCCCGGGGCGGGCTCCCCGTTCCCAGCCCCCCCCACTCACCGGATGAACACGGTCCTGCCCTCGGCCACGTCCGACGGGCGCTGCCGGCGCCGGGGGGGCGGCTCCTCTGCAACGGGGGGGTCAGGGCACAGGGGAGCCCCCCGGGCACCCCCAAACACCCAGGGCACAGGGGAGCCCCCCGGGGCACCCCCGGACACCCAGGAACCCCCCCCAATTCCCCAGGAACCCCCCCAGACCCCCCGAAATGCCCCCATCTCCTCAAAGACCCCTCAGGCTGCCCTAAGCCCCTCCCTCAAACATCCCCAGACCCCTTAACCTCTCCACAGACCCCCTAAACCCCCCCAACCCCCCAGCCCATCCCAAACCCCCCAAAGCCCCCCCAGCCCATCCCAAACCCCCCCAAAGCCCCCCCAGCCCCCCCGAGCCCACAAAGCCCCCCAGACTCTGCCAAAGCCCCTCCAGACCCCACAGACCCCTCCCGTCCCAGAAGCCCCCAGCCCCAGCCATGCCCCACCCAACAAACCTTCCTCATCCTCTTCATCTTCATCCTCCTCATCCTCTTCATCCTCCTCGTCCTCCTCCTCCTCTTTTTCCTCATCCTCCTCCTGCTCTTCCTCCTCTCCATCTTCCTCCTCCTCAGCTTCCTCTGCCTCCTTCGCTCTCCTGTGCCCCAGTCCAGCTCTGAGCCCTGAGCCCCTCTTGGGGCTCTGCCGGGGCGGCTGGGCAGCCTCTTCCTCCTCTTCTTCCTCCTCTTCCTCTTCATCTTCTTCATCCTCTTCTTCATCCTCCTTCATGTCCTTTTCTTCATCGTCCTCTTCTTCCTCTTCCTGTTTTTCCTTTGCTTCCTGCCCTTCCTCCTCCCCATCTGTAGGAACAGGGGGTGGGGTGGGGGGCTCACAGTCACCCCTTGCCCCCCTCTGTCCCCCCAAACCCCCAGGGAGCCCAGCCCAGCCCCTCACACGGGGTCGGGGGGCTTTGGGGTGTCAGTGAGGGAGGGGAGAGGGGATTGGGGTCTCGGGGGGGGATCTGGGGTCTCAGGGGGGATTTGGGGGCAGTTTTGGGGTCTCACCAGGCGTTTTTGGGGGTCCCTGTGTCCCCTGGTACTTGTCCTTGGCCACGGCCCAGTCCACAGCCAGGGGCCGCCCTGGGGGGCATGGGGGGTCAGAGCCCCAAACCCCTGAGGGAACCCTCCCCACAGACCCCCTGTGTGTGTGCCCCCTCCCCAGAGACCCCTCTGTGTGTGCCCCCTCCCCACAGACCCCCTGTGTGTGCCCCCTCCCCACAGACCCCTCTGTGTGTGCCCCCTCCCCACAGACCCCCTGTGTGTGCCCCCCTCCCCGAGCCCCAGACCCTCTGTGTGTGCCCCCTCCCCACAGACCCCCTGTGTGCCCCCCCTCCCCACAGACCCCTCTGTGTGTGCCCCCTCCCCACAGACCCCCTGTGTGTGCCCCCTCCCCACAGACCCCCTGTGTGTGCCCCCCTCCCCAGAGACCCTCTGTGTGTGCCCCCTCCCCACAGACCCCCTGTGTGTGCCCCCTCCCCAGAGACCCCTCCCAGACCCCCCCAGCTCCCTCCCCTCACCCCCCATTCCCCCAGACCCCCCAAACCTCTGATCTGCCCTGCCTGGACACCCAGGTACCCCCAACTCCCAGGGAGCCCCTGCTGGGCCCCAGGACCCCCCCAGGACCCCCCAAACCTCTGAGCTGGGCCCCGTTGAGCCCCACCAGGGCCGCGGCCGCCTGGCGCAGGTTCCGCAGCTGGACGAAGGCGAAGCCCCTCGGGTCCCGTCTGCAAGAGCCCCCCAGAGCCCCCCGAGTGAGCCCCAGAGTGCGCCCAGGCCTGGGGGGCACCCGGGGGGCTCAGGGGGTCGGCGCTCACCAGGCTTGCGGGGCAGGTTCAGCTCCAGCACGGGGCCAAAGGGGGCGAAGAGAGCGCGGAGCTCCTGCTCGGAGCACTGCGGGGACAGGGGGACAGGGGGGCACTGAGGGGACGGGGGGACAGGGGGGCACTGAGGGGATGGGGGGGCACTGAGGGGACAGGGGGACAGGGGGGCACTGAGGGGACAGGGGGCACTGCGGGGACAGGGGGACAGGGGGGCACTGAGGGGATGGGGGGGCACTGAGGGGACAGGGGGGCACTGAGGGGACAGGGGGACAGGGGGGCACTGAGGGGATGGGGGGACAGGGGGGCACTGAGGGGATGGGGGGACAGGGGGGCACTGAGGGATGGGGGCACTGAGGGATGGGGGGACGGGGGACAGGGGACAGGGGGGCACTGAGGGGATGGGGGGACAGGGGGGCACTGCGGGGACACTCTGGGGTCACTGCAGGGTCGGGGGGCCCTGGGCAGAGAGCAGCACTGGGGGTTCTATGGGACACTGCACAGGAGAGCCATGAGGGGTTTGGGGGCCTGGGGGGCAGCTGGGGAGGTGCCCTGGCAGGAATGGGGTCACTGGGGGGGTCTGGGGGGAATTGGGGGGGTCAGAGCATGGGGGAGTGCTGGGGGGATCCCTGGGGGTCCATGGAGGGATGGGGGTCCCCAGGGATGGGGTCCCTTGGGAAGAGGGCGGGGCCTGGGGAGCCTGAGGGGCACTGGGAGGTCCCTGGGGAGCCTGAGGGGCACTCGGGGGGCCCCTGAGGAGTTGGGGGCACTCGGGGGGTCCCTGAGGGTCCCAGGGGTCCCCGGGAGCCCCCTCACCTGGAAGCTGAGGTTGCGCAGGATCAGCCGCGCCTTGCGGGAGGGGCCCCGCGGTCTCTTGGCGCGGGGGGGTTCCGGGGCGGGCTCTCCCCGCTCCCCGGGGGTGCCGGTGCCCCTGGCGGCGGGCCGGGCCCGCGGCCGGGCGGGGCTCACGGGCAGGCGCCGCCCGCCCAGCTCGGGGGGCTCCCGCAGCGCCCGCGCCGCGTCCTCCGGCAGAGAGAACGTCACGTACCCGAACCCGCGGCATTTCGGGGAGCCTGGGGGGCCGGGGGGCGTCAGCGACCCGACAGCCCCGGCACGGCCCCCCACCCGACCGGGACCCCCAAACCTGCCCTGCCACAGAGCCCCGCTGTGCAGGCAGCCGAGGCCCCCCATCCTCTCCCCAAATTCCTGCTCACCCCAATTCCAGCTCCCCAAATTCCTGATCTCTCGAATTCCTGCTCCCCCAGTTCCACCTCCCTCAAATTCCTGCTCCCAGAGCCCCCCAGCCCCGGCCCCCCCTGTGCCCCCAGCCCCAAATCCCAGTCCCAGGCCCCAGCTCAGGCCCCAATCCCAAATGTCACCTCCCTTCCGAGACCCCGCTCCATCCCCCCGGAGCCCAGCCCCAAATCTCTCCATGCCCACAGACCCCCCAGCCCCCCAAATCCCACTCCCAGCCCTCCCAAACCCCCAGAGCCCAGTCCCAGCCCCCAGACCTCATCTCCAGCTCCTGCAGCCCCCCAACCCCCGCTCCCAGCCCCTGCAGCCCCCCGACCCTATTTCCAGCCCCTGCAGCCCCCTCAGACCCTGCTCCCAGCCCCAGAGCTCGCTCCCTCACTGCTTCCGACCCGCCAAACCCCGCTCCCCGCTCTCCCCCGCTCCCCCCCGGCGCGGACCCTTCTCGGTGACCACGAAGCAGCGGCGGAGCGGCCCCAGGTGCCCGAAGAGGCGCTCCAGGAGCGCGGCGGTGGCTCCGGCGGGCAGGCCCCGCACCAGCACCGTGCGCGCCTCGGGCGCCGCCATCTTGGGCCGCGGGGGATGCCGGGAGCGGGGCGGGGCGGAGCGGGCTCACAGCGCCCCCTGGCGGCGGGGGGGACCGGGACGGGGGCCGGGACCCCGGGGGTCGGGGCTCCGGCCGCACAGCCCAGGGGGTCCTGGGGGCTCAGGACCCCAGCACAGCCAGGGGGCTCCGGGACCCCAGACAGCCCAGGGGGTCCGGGGGCCGCCCCAGCACAGCCCAGGGGGTCCTGGGGGGCACCACACCCCGCCCAGGGGCTCGGACCAGAAAGCCCAGAGGGCCTGGGGGGCTCAGGACCCCAGCACAGCCCGAGGGGTCCTGGGGGCTCCGGGACCCCCAGCACAGCCCAGGGGGGCTCCGGGACCCCCAGCACAGCCCAGGGGGCTCGCCCACGAAGGGGCTGGGGGCCGGGACCCCAGCACAAGGGGGGCCGGCCCAGCACCGAAGGGGTCCTGGGGCTCGGGACCCCCAGCACAGCAGGGGCTCCGGGGCCCCACAGCCGGGGTCCTGGGGGCTCCGGACAGCGGGTCGGGGGCTCAGGACCCCAGCACAGCCCAGGGGGGCTCCGGGACCCCAGCACAGCCCGGAGGCGTCCTGGGGGGCTCCGGGACCCCCAGCACAGCCCGGAGGCGTCCTGGGGGGCTCGGGGGGTCCCACCCTTGGCGGGAAGGGGGTCGAGAAGCCCTTGGGGTACCGTTCCAGGGGATGCGGGCGCGTTCTGGGCTCCCGTGTGGGAGCTGGGGGGTCAGAGGGTCCCGCCCCAGGTCTGGGGGTGTCACACACATCCTTCGCACGTGGCACTTTATTGGGTACACGTGGGGGGGGGAACTGGGGGGGCCGTGGGGGATTTTGTGGGGCCACGGGTCGTCACCACCATTTGGGGGTCTCGGGGAATTGGGGGGCGCTTTGTTACCCGTATTGGGGGGTCACAGGGACCTGAGGGGCGTCTGGGGGGTCCCCAGACTGGCACCAGCACTTGGGAGGCTCAAAGATATGGGGAGGGGGGCGTTTCTTACCCGTATTTGGGGGGTCTCATGGAGTTGGGGGTTCCCCAGATTGGCACCAGCACTTGGGGGTCTCGAGGACTTGGGGGGCAGCTGGGGGGGTCCCCAGATTGGCACCAGCGATTGGAGGGCTCGAGGCTTTGGGTGGGGCACTTCGTTACCCGTATTTGGGGGTCTCAAGGACTGGGGGGCGGCTTGGGGGTCCCCAAGTCCTCATCAGCACCTGGGGGGCTCAGCTGGGGCGGGCAGTTTGTCACCTCTCATCGGGGGGACTCGGGAACGTGGGGAGCGGGTCCCCAGATTGGCACCAGCACTCGGAGGGGTCTCAGGGACATGGGGGGACGGTTTGTTACCCGTACTTGGGGGTCTCGGGGACCTGGGGGGCACCTTGGGGGTCCCCAGCTTGTCATCAACACTTGGGGGTCTCTGCAGGACGGGGGGGGTATCCCCGGATTGTCACCCGTATTGGGGGGGGTCTCAGGGGCCTGGGGAGTCCCCAGATTGTCACCAGCGCTTGGGGGGCTCAGGGGTTTGGGGGTCTCGGGGGTTTGGGGGTGCCGAGGCTGTCCCCTCGGTTGGGGGTCTCAGGGGTTTGGGGGTCTCAGGGGTTTGGGGTCCCGAGGCTGTCCCCTCGTTTGGGGGTCCCGGGGGGCTCCGGGGGTCTCTGGCCGGGCTCCCCCCGCCGCTCCCTACAAGTCAATGGTGTCGCTGCCGGGGCTGCGGCCGCCGCCGCCCGCGGGGGTCTCGGGGCTCTCGGGCCCGGCCCGGGGGCTCCCCTCAGCCCAGCTCTGCGACGGCCGCAGCGGGGGCGCCGCCGCCGGGGGGGCCCTGCGCGGGGTCCCGGGGCTCGGCGCCCCCGGGCCGGGGGGCAGCGCGGGGATCCCCCCCCGGCCGGGGCCCCCGCAGGAGGCGGCGCGGGACAGCCCGGAGGGGCGGGGGGCGGTGGGGGGGCCGCGGGGGGCGGAGCTGCCGGCGCCGGGGGCACCGGGGGCACCGCGGGTACCGGGGGTGCCAGGAGCGCCAGGGCCCCGTGTCCCAGCAGAGGAGCTGGGGTCTGACGGGCCGGCTGTGCCAGGCGCTGCAGGGCCCTGCGTGCCAGGCGTGCCAGGGGTTCCAGCTGTGCCGCTGGGGGCGCCGGTGGCGCTGCTGGTGCTGGCGGTGCCCGGTGTCCCCGTCCCTGAGGTGCCGGCGGCGCCAATTCCCGGGGTCGCGGTTTTGCTGTCCCTGGCAGTGCCGGGGGTGCCACGCTCTGTCCCGCCGGCTGTGCCGGCTGTGCCAGCTGTGCCAGGTGTGCCAGGTTTGCTGGCTGTGACAGGTATGGTGGCTGTGCCAGCTGTGCCAGCTGTGCCAGGTGTGACAGGTGTGCCAGGTTTGCTGGTTGCTGAAGCTGTGCCAGGTGTGACAGGTTTGCCGGCTGTGCCAGGTGTGCTAGGTGTAGTGGCTGTGCCAGGTGTGACAGGTTTACCGGCTGTGCCAGGTTTGCTGGTTGCTGAAGCTGTGCCAGGTGTGCCAGGTGTGCCAGCTGTGCTGGCGGTGCCAGGTTTACCAGCTACACCAGGTGTTCCGGCTGTGCTAGGTTTTCCGGTTGTGCCAGCTGTGCCAGGTTTGCCGGCTGTGCCAGGTTTGCCAGCCGTGCCAGCTGTGCTGGGTGTTCCACCTGCGCCAGCTGTGCCAGGTTTGCCGGCTGTGCCAGGTTTGCCAGCTGTTCCTGCTGTTCCAGGTGCTACAGCTGTGCTGAGTATTCCAGCTGTTCCAGGTTTGCCAGCCGTGCCAGCCGTGCTGGGTGTTCCACCTGCGCCAGCTGTGCCACGTTTTCCGCTTGTGTCAGGCGTTCCCGCCGTGCCAGCCGCTCCATCCGTGCCCGCCCCCGCGGTGCCGGTGCCGCCCGCTGCCGCAGCCCCGGCCGTGCCGCTGGCGCTCCCGGTGCCCAGCCCGGGCATGGCGGCGCTGCCGCCCCCCGGTAGGGCGGTGCTGCTGCTGGTGCCGGTGCTCCCGGCGCTGCCGCCCCCCGGCGGGCCGGTCTGCCGGTGCCCGTGGTGCCGGTACTGCCGCCGGTAGGCGTGCTGCTGGTGCCGGTGGTGCGTACTGCCGCCCCCCGGTAGGGCGGTGCTGCTGGTGCCGGTGGTGCCGGTACTGCCGCCCCCCGGTAGGGCGGTGCTGCTGGTGCCGGTGCTCCCGGTGCTGCCGCCCCCCGGTAGGGCGGTGCTGCTGGTGCCGGTGCTCGCGGTGCTGGCGGCGCTGCGGGCGCTGCCGGCGGCGCTGATGACGCTGATCTCGGTGCTCCCGAGCACGCTGACCCCGTTGCTCTTGGCTTTCCCACCGTTCCCGGTGCTGCCCGTGACACCGACGCCGGTGTTCCCGGCGCCCGCGGCGTTACCGATGAGGCCGATCCTGGTGCTCCCGGTGCCCCCGATGCCGCCGTTCCCGGCGCGGAACATTCCGGGCGCTCCCAGGGCCTCGTCGATGGAGCGGCGCAGGTCGATGGGGGACGGGGGCCGGTACCCGGCCGTGGGGTCCCCGTCCGCGTCCAGGGGGGACTCGGGGGGCGCCCCCGCCTCCTCGCCCGTTCCCCGCCCGCCGCCGCCCTCGGGGGGCTCGGCGGGGCCGCCGGAGGGGGCGCGGCCGCCCGGGGGGCGGCGAAGGCGAGCGCGGCCAGCGCCCCCCATGGCCAGCTCGGCCAGGCGCCCCGCCAGCTGCAGCCCCCACCAGGCCCAGGGCCCGGGCGCGGGGGTCGCGGCCCAGCCCCAGGCCTGCAGCGCCCCGAAGAGCTGCAGGGCCGCGCTCAGCGCCGCCGCCGCCGCCCCCAGCCCCCGCGGGACCGCCGCCCGCGCCCCCCGCCGCCGCCCCGCGCTTGCCGCGCCCCCGCCCGCCCCGCAGCGCCGCAGCCCCCGCAGCGCCAGCGCGGCCGCCAGCGCGGCGAACAGAGCGCGGGGCAGCAGCAGCAGCAGCGCCGGGGGCCCCCCAGCGCCGCCAGCGCCCCCACGGCGCCCAGCACCCCCCAGGTGCAGCACGGCCAGGGCCAGCAGCAGCGGGGCCGGCCCGGCGGCGGGGGGCGCCAGCGCCAGCCCCCAGCCCAGGCACGGGAAGGGCAGCTCGAACAGCGCCCGGGCCGCGGCGGGCGGCAGGCGCCCCCAGCTCGTAGGGGTCGAAGAAGAGCGGGAAGGCGCGCGCGAAGGCGGCCAGGGCCAGCAGCGCCCCCAGCAGCCGGGCCAGCCCCGGGCGGCGCCCCCCAGCAGCAGCAGCGCCCCCAGCGCCCCCAGCAGCGCGAAGGCCGCCCCCCCGCCCCATAGACGTGCCCGGGCCAGGCCGCGCCCCACAGCGCCGCCGCCTCGGGCCAGGGCGTGCCCAGCGGCAGGAAGTGGGGCGGCCACGAGAGGGGGGGCGCGGGGAGGCCCCGCCGGGCTCGGCCCCCCCGCGCCGCAGGCGGATCCCGGGGTGCAGGCGGAGGCGGCGGCGGGGGGCGGCGCGGCCCCCCGGGAGGGCTGGCGGCCGGGGGACAGCGCTGCGGGAGACGGGGGGTCAGCGGGGGGAAAGGGGGGTCCCCACATCCCGAACCCCCCTTGCTGCTCCCAGGGCCCCCCGTGCCACCCAGGTACCCCCCCACATCCCGCATCTCCCCACGCGTCCGGAGGGAGGCAGCCCCCCCCTAGTACCCACAAATTCCCAGATCCCCCCCATTTCCCGGGACCCCCAAACCCCAAATCCCACCCCATTGCCTCCCGCCACCCCCCATCCGCAGCCCGCCCCCCAGCACGCACAAATTCCCAGATCCCCCCATTGCCCCGGGACTCCCAAACCCCAGAACCCCCCACTGCCCCCGAACCCGCCAGCCCCCCCAATCCACAGCCCCCTCCCAGACCCTGCATTCCCCCCCGGCCCCTCCAAACCCAGCATCCCCCGTTCCTCCCAGACCCCCCCAAAGCCCAGGACTCCCCCAAATCCCAGGAACCCCCCGTTTTCCCAGACCCCCCTTAAATGCAGGACACTCCCACCCCCCAGGACTCTCCCAGCTCCCAGACCCCCCTTCCTCCCAAAACCCCCCCCCCCAAACCCGCCCCCAAACCCGCCCCCAAATCCCGCCCCAAACCCCGCCCCCCCCAAACCCCCCGCCCCCCAAATCCTAAATCCCTTTCCCCAAATCCCGCCCCCCAAATCCCTCTCCCCAAATCCCGCCCCCAAACACCGCCCCCCCAAATCCCTCTCCCCAAATCCCGCCCCCCAAGTCCCGGCCCCACCTGGCTCGGCGCCGCTCCCCGCCTCGTCCAGCTCCAGGGACGCGTTGCCCCCCTCGGCGCCGATCGTGGGGGGCCCCGTGGGGAACAGGAACCCTGGGGGGCACCGAGGTGTCGGTGTCGGGGGGCTCCCCACGTTCGGGGGGCTCCCCAGCTCTGGGGGGCCCGGCCCGCACTCACCGGCGGCGCTGAGTCTCCCGGCCAGCTCCGAGAGGCCGGGCAGGAGCCGGGGGCGGCCGGGGGGGCCCCGCAGGAGGCTGGTGGGGGGCACGGCCGCCCCCGCGCCGCCCGGGAGGGGATCCAGCCCCGCCGTCAGGTCGATGGCGATGTCCAGCTCCAGCTGCTTGTCCCGGGGCCGCCCCGGGCCGGGGGTCGTGGCCCCGCGGGCGGCGGCCCCCCCGGCCCGGCGCCTCCTCCGGGGGGTCCCGCGGAGCCGGGCTCCTCGCCGGGGTCCGGCAGCGTGGGGGGCGCCGCGCTCCGGGGGGCCCGGCGGGGTGGGGGGCGCGGGGGGCGCGGCCCCCTGGCTCCGCACCTTGATCTTGAAGTTGAGGCCGAGGTTGAGGGACAGCACGGGGGAGTCGCTGTGGGGCGCGGGGGGTCCCGGGGGGCGGCGCTGGGCGGCGGGGGGCGGCGGCCCGGGCCAGGCAGAGCAGCGCCAGCAGCAGCCGGGGGGCGGCCGCCCCCCCCGCGGGGCACAGCGGCGACATCGGCAGCGGCTGCGGACAGGGGCACGGGGGGACGGGGGTGTCACCGTCCGGCATCACAGAGCCCCCATGGCACCCCAGAGCCCCCCATGGCACCCAGAGCCCCCCATGGCACCCTGGAGCCCCGGCAGCCCCCCGTACCCAGGGAGCATTCTGGGGGGGGGGACAGGAGCACCGGGGGGAGACAGGGACAGGAGGGGACAGGAGCACCGGGGGGGACAGGGGCACACCGGGGACAGGGACAGGATGTGACGGGCCTGGTGCACTCAAGGGTGGGCACATGGGAGCGCTCCAAGGGAGGGGACAGGAGCGTCCCGGGGGGGGCACCTGGGGACAGGAGCCCCTGGGGGAGGGCAGGACCAGCCCGAGGGGGAACAGCGACACCCCGGGTCTGGGACAGGAGCACCTGTGGGGACACGGGAGCCCCCCAGGGAAGGGGCGGGAGCGGCGCGGGTGCGGCGGTGGCACTCGGGGACGGGGGGCACGCGGGGGCGCGCGGAGGTGTCCCCTCCCCCGGCGCCCCCCCGCCCGCGCCAGGTCGCTAATCGGGGTGACAGGGGCTGTCGCCGCGGGGTGGCACCGCGCCCGTCAGGGCGGCGGCGGCGCGGGCGCGACGGATGCGAAGTGACACGCGGGACACGCGGGGACCCGCGGCCCCCGCACAGGACAGCCCGCACCGCGCCCCCGCAGCCGGGACCCCGCAACGGGGCCAGCCCCCGGAACCGCCACCCCCGCACGGGACACCCCCAGAATTGCCACCCCTGAAACCGCCACCCCCGCACGGGACACCCCGGAACCGCCACCCCCGCACGGGACACCCCCAGAATTGGCACCCCTGAAACCGCCACCTCCGCACGGGACACCCCCGGAACCGCCACCCCCGCAAGGGACACCCCCGCACGGGACACCCCCGGAACTGCGGCCGCCGCACGGGACACCCCCGCACCCGCCGGCCCCAGAGCCCCACGG
This sequence comes from Camarhynchus parvulus, assembly GCF_901933205.1. Lineage (NCBI taxonomy): Eukaryota > Metazoa > Chordata > Aves > Passeriformes > Thraupidae > Camarhynchus > Camarhynchus parvulus. The sequence goes on from NC_044586.1 coordinate 70,441,654, forward strand.
CAGGATGGGGTCCCCAGGCCGGTGTCACCCGTGGGTCACAACCGCGCGCGCCCCGCGCACCTGCCCCCCCTGCCCACCTCCACCCCCTCCCGCCGTGCCCACGCGTGTGACAGGGACATTGCGGGGGGGGCACGGGAAGGGCCCGGGGGGCACCCCCTGCGCGCCCCCCCGCACACCTGTTCCCCCCCCCCGCACCCTGCTCGCACCCCCCACCTGTGCCCCCCCACCTGTGCCCCCCCCCACGCTCCCACGCGTCCCCCGCACCCCCCACCCTGCAACCCCCCGGCCGTGCCCCCCCCCGCACCCCCCCCTTTTCCCGCGCGTGGGTGCGTGTGCGCACGTGTGCGCGCGCGTGACGGCGCGTGCCAGCGCGTGTGCGTGGGACCGCGCGCGCGGGGGCGGCGCGGGGGGCGCGGGGCTCGGCACCGCTCGGGGGGCACCCCGAACCCCTGAACCCCCCGAACCCCCGCCCCGCGGCCCCGTTCCCCCCTGCACCCCGCATCCCCGGGGCGCCCCCGCAGCCGGGCCCCCCTCCCCTGCAAACCCGGGCCCCCCGCACCCCCAAACCCGGCTCACCCCCCACCCCCGGCAGCCGGCACCCCGCGATCCGCGGCCCCCGCGGGGACCCCAACCCCGGGCACGCCCCGCACCCCAAACCCGCACCCCCCAGCTCCCCGCACCCCCAGCCCGGCTCGGCAGCGCCCGCGGCCCCCCCGCTGCCCCGCGCACCCCCAGCCCGGGCACCCCAAAGCCCCCGCGCACCCCCAAAGCCACCCCGCCCCCGCACCCACCGGCTCGGCGGCGGCTCCAGCCCCGGCCCGGCCCCGGCGGCGGCAGCGGCGGGAGGGGCGGGCCGAGCCCCCCCCCACTCCTCCTCCTCCTCCTCCTCCTCCCACCCCCGCGCCCCCCGGGCTCCCCCCGCGGGCTCCGGGACCCGGCAGGACCCGGCTGGAGCGGGGGAATCTGGAGGGGTCCCACAGCCGGGGGGGGCAGGATTGAGGGGTCCCCCTCCTGGGGGGGGGGGGCACACTGCGGGGGGAGTCATGGGGGGTTCACAGATCTGGGGGGTCTCACATTGTGAAGCGGTCCCACACTGGGGGGACGTCCCACACCTGAAGGGGGTCCCAATTTTGGGGGGTCCTCCCCCATTTGGGGTGCCCCCCGTAGGGAAGGGGTCCCGCGTTTGTCGAGGGCAATATCCGGCGTTTGGGGGACGCCCCACACCTGGGGAGGGTCTCTCTTCTGGGAAGGGGCCGCGTTTGGGGTCCCCTATTTGGGTGGCGCCACTTGGGGGGGTCCCAGGTGTGTCCCAACCTTTGCCACCCGTGCCATGTGTGCCACCCTGTGTCACTGCGTGTGCCACCCGTGCCATGTGTGTGTGACAGCATGTGCCACCCGTGCCATGTGTGCCACCCTGTGTCACTGCGTGTGCCACCCGTGCCATGCGTGTGCCACCCGTGCCATGAGTGCCACCACCCTGTGTCACAGCACGTGCCCTCTTGGTGCCCCGTGTGCCCCCCGGTTCCCGTGGCACCGGCAGGGACAGGGACACGCCAGGGCCCGGCCGGGGGACAGGGCCATGGACAGGGCCAAGGACGGGGACAGGGCCGCTCCGGGGACAAGGCAGGGACAGGACCATGGACAGGGCCACGGACAGGGCCATGGACAGGGACAGGGCCGCTCCGGGGACAGGGACAGGGACAGGGACAAGCCAGGCTCCGATGCTCCAAGACTTTATTCACCCCTGGACACAGCGAGTCCGGGGTCCCCCCAGACCGGGAGGCCACAGGCTCGTGACACCGTGGGGTCCCCGTGACACTGTGGGGTCCCTGTGACACCGTGGGGTCCCTGTGACACTGTGGGGTGCCCCGGGATGTTGGGGGGTCCCTGCAGTGCTGGGGTCCCCCCATCCCCACTCGGGGCACAGGGGGACCCGGCCCTGCAAGCTCCTTGTTGCCAGGGGGGGTTTGGGGCTCCCCGCGGGGTTTGGGGGGTCCCCGCACCATTGGGGGGGCTGTGGGTCCCTGCATCCCCTCTCTGGGGGGGCGGGGAGGTCCCCGTGGTGCCCCGGGGCCTTTGGGGGGTCCCTGCACCCCCATTTCTGAGGGCCCTGGGGATCCCCCTCCCCTGAGGTGCCCCGGGGGGACTTGGGGGCTCCCCGCACCCCCAGTTCCGGGTGGGTTTGAGGTCCCCGCAGCCCCTGTGCTCGGGGGGTTTGGGAGCGCCCCCACTGCGGGTACCCCATTGCAGGTGCCCCATTGCAGGTGCCCCATTGGGGTGCCCCATTGCGGGGTGCCCCATTGGGGGGTGCCCCACTGCAGGGTGCCCTATTGCAGGGTGCCCCATTGCAGGTGCCCCATTGGCGGGGTGCCCCATTGGGGGTGCCCCATTGGGGTGCCCCATTGGGGTGCCTGTCAGCAGCGCCGGTGTCGGGGGGCCGGGGGGGTCCCCGCAGGCTCCGGGCGGGGGGCGCCGGCCCGGGGGGACCCCTCCTCGGGGCAGCCTCCTCTGGGCACTGGGGGGACAAGGAGGGGGTCACAGGGGGGAAGGGAACCCCCAAACCCAGATCCTGGCTGGGAGACTGGGGGTGCCCACCAGGGAGGGGACAAAGGGGGGTGAAGGGGCCCCGCAGTGCCCCCCACCCCGGGGGAGCAGGTACTTACAGGGCAGAACCGTGAAGCTGCAGGGGAGGGGAAGGTGAGGGGGGTTAGGGGGGCACAGGGACCCCCGCAGCCCAACCCCATCCCCGGCACCGGGGTAACTGGGGGTGCCCAGAGCCACTGCTGGGGCAACTGGGGCCCTACAGCTGGGATGTGCAGTGCTGCCTTCCTCAGCCCCCAAAACCTCCCCGACCACCAAGATCCCCCCATCTCCTGTACCCCTCACAGCCCCCCAAGCCCCCCAGCCCCCCCAAGCCCCCTCAGCCCCCCAAAACCTCCCCTGCCCCCCAAGATCCCCTCAGATCCTTCACCCCTCATAGCCCCCAAGCCCCCAAAACCCCCCCAGCCCCCCTAAGCCCCCAGCTACCCAAAACCCCCTCCAAACCCCCTCAGACCCCAAGCCCCCTCCAATCACTCTCAGCCACCCAAAATCTCCAAGTCCCCCACTCCCCAAGCCCCTCCAGCCCCCAAAACCTCTCCAAAGTCCCCCCAAATCCCCCCCAGCCCCCCAAACCCCCTCCAGCCCCCCAAAGCCCCCAGCCCCCAAAACCTCTCCAAAGTCCCCCCAAACCTCCCCCAGCCCCCCAAACCTCCCCCCAGTCCCCCCAAAGCCCCCCAGCCCCCCAAAACCTCCTCCAAACCCCCTCAACCCCTCAATCCCCCTCCAACCATGCTCAACCACCCAAAATGTGCCCCAAATCCCCCAGCTCTCCCAAACCCCCCAAACCCCCCAGCCCCCAAAGCCCCCAGCCCCGGCCCCACTCACGAGTGCAGCCCGTGCACGCCCCCCTCGACTTGCGCCGCCACCGTCCTGCGCTCGAACTTCAGCTCCCCCGCGAACATCATGGACCTGGGGGCACGGGGGGTCGGTGGCGGCCGGGACCCCCCCAACCCCCCGGAGCCCCGTCCCGCACTGACCGGAGCGCCGAGAGGCTGCGGGCGCCCAGGTCCTGGCAGCCGTGCTGCAGCCCGGCCAGCAGGTACGGCACGAACTTGTGGATGGAGCCCTTGTCCTGCACCGAGCCCGACACGCCCTGCGCCACCTTCACCGCGTCCCCCTCGCTGCGGGGGCACACAGGGGCTGGGGGGCGGCCGGGGGCGGCCCCACGCCCCCCCCCGGCCCCCCCGGTACCTGAAGTAGCGTTTCTGGCTGCCCGCGCCCTGCTCCATGGCGTCCAGCGAGCCCATGCCGCGGTACTGCTTCAGCCGCACGCCCTCCGAGTAGAAGAACTCGCCCGGCGCCTCCGTGGTGGCCGCCAGCAGCGAGCCCATCATCACTGCGGGGGACACCCCGTCAGGGACCCCTCGGGGGGTGGGGGCTGACACCCCCCAGGGTGGGCTGGGGGCTGCGGGTTTGGAGTGGGGGATCCCCTGGGGGTACCAGGGTGGGCTGGGGGCTGCGGGACTGGAGTGGGGGATCCCCTGGGGGTACCAGGGTGGGCTGGGGGCTGCGGGACTGGAGTGGGGGATCCCCTGGGGGCACCAGGGTGGGCTGGGGGCTGCGGGACTGGAGTGGGGGATCCCCTGGGGGCACCAGGGTGGGCTGGGGGCTGCGGGGCCATGGCCAGGCTGGGCGGGAGTGGGGGATCCCCTCGGGGGTGGCCACCAGACCCCCTCTGGGCGCCCCCTGTGCCCCCATCCTGCCCCCCATGGCCCCTGCTCACCGGTGGAGGCTCCCAGTGCCAGCGCCTTCACGGCGTGGCGGGGGCCCCTGGGGGTACCACGATGGGCGGGGGCTGCGGGGCCGGTGGGGGGACCCCTCCGGGGTACCAGGGTGGGGCCGTGGCCTGGGCCCGGCCACACGCCAGCACTGCATGGGGACAGGACGGGGACATCAGGGACATGGCCTGGGCCCGGCCACACGCCAGCACTGCATGGGGACAGGGACACTGCGAGGGACAAGGCCATGGCCTGGGCATGGCCACAGACCAGCACTGCCGGGGACAGGGACACATCAGGGACAGGGGCAGGGGATCAGGGACAGGGACACTATCATGGGGGCAGGGGGACAGTGGGGGGCACCCTGGGGACACTGCAGGGTGTCCGGGGCTGCCAGGGTGGGCTCAGGGGTCCCGGGTGTCACCCACCTTCCTGGGTGATGCAGATGGAGCCGCTGCCCATCCCCACCCGCAGCGCGTCCACCCCGGCGTCGATCAGGTTCTTGGCCTGGGCCACTGTCACCACTGCGGGGACACCCCAAAATGGCACCCCAGCCCTGCCCAGGGCACCCCAAAACAGCACCCCAACCCTGCCCAGGGCACCCCAAAATGGCACCCCGACACTGCCCAGGGCACCCCAAAATGGCACCCCAGCCCTGCCCAGGGCACCCCAAAACAGCACCCCAACCCTGCCCAGGGCACCCCAAAATGGCACCCCGACACTGCCCAGGGCACCCGACCTGCCCGGGGCACCCCAAAATGGCACCCCAGCCCTGCACAGGGCACCCCAAAACAGCACCCCGACACTGCCCAGGGCACCCCAAAATGGCACCCCGACACTGCCCAGGGCACCCCGACCTGCCCAGGGCACCCCAAAATGGCACCCCAGCCCTGCACAGGGCACCCCAAAACAGCACCCCAACCCTGCCCAGGGCACCCCAAAATGGCACCCCGACACTGCCCAGGGCACCCCGACCTGCCCAGGGCACCCCAAAATGGCACCCCAGCCCTGCACAGGGCACCCCAAAACAGCACCCCGACACTGCCCAGGGCACCCCAAAATGGCACCCCGACACTGCCCAGGGCACCCTGACCTGCCCAGGGCACCCCAAAATGGCACCCCAGCCCTGCACAGGGCACCCCAAAACAGCACCCCAACCCTGCCCAGGGCACCCCAGAAATGGCACCCCAAAACAGCACCCCAGCATTGCCCAGGTCACCCCAAAACTGCCCAGGGCACCCCAGAAATGGCACCCCAAAACAGCACTCCAACACTGCCCAGGGCACCCTGAATCCCACCTCAGCATTGCAGGGGTGCACCCCAAACACGGTACCCCAAAACAGCAGCCCAAAAGTGGCACCCCAAATCCATCCCCACCCTCCCCAAATCCTGCCCCACTATGATGGGGGGCACCTCAAAAACAGCCCCCAAAATGTCACCCAAATCCCAGCTCACCGCTGCAGGGGACACCCCAAATCCACCCCCATTGCCCCCGCTCTCTTTTGGGGTCACCCCCACTCCTCAGTGCCCAATGGCTGCAGCCCGGGCCGTGCCCGTGCCCCCCCGCCCCATTTGGGGTCTCACCGTTGCCCCCCACCACCTGCAGCTCGGGGTACTTGGCCTTGATGTATCGGATCATGCTCAGCTGGTACCGGGAGTTCCCCTGCGACGAGTCCTGCGGGATTGGGGTGCGGGGCAGGTTTTGGGGTGCAGGGCAGGTTTTGGGGTGCAGGGCAGGTTTTGGGGTGCAGGGCAGGATTTGGGGTGCGGGGCAGGTTTTAGGGTGTGGGCAGGCAGGTTTTGGGGTGCCACGGGGGGAGCAGAGGGTTGGGGTTCAATGAGCAGGGGGTACCCCCCAAGCCCCTCCTTTTTTGGGGCACAAGCAGCTCCATCCCTATCCCCAGACCCCATCCCCCCCCTTTTGGGGTCCCACGGTTTTTGGGGTGCTCCCACCCTCCTATTTCTAGGAGCAGCCACCCACCTGCACCAGCAGCTCCATCGCCATCTCCTTCCCCTCCCTTCTATCCTGCCCGGTTTTAGGGCTCCCCCATTTCTGGGGATCCCCATTTCTGGGGTTCCCATTTTCGGGGTCCCCCACAGCAGCCCCCTGAGGCCACCCCCCCTCTATCAGCATCTCCACACCCCCATTCCTCCACCCTCATCCCCCCGTTTTTGGGATGCTCCTCTCCCCCATTTCCATGTCACCCCTTTTTCATCTCCCCCATTTTGGGCTCTCACATTTTTTGGGGTGCCCTCACCCCCCCATTTTTGGGGACCCCTCCACACCCACCTGCAGCCCAAGCCCCGTGCCCTTCCTCCCCATCCTCCCCTCATCCCCCACGCTCAGAGCCCCGGGTTTTGGGGTGCCCGGTTTGGGGTGCCCGGTTTGGGGGTGCCCGGTTTGGGGTACCCTGGTTTTGGGGTGTCCGCGGTTTGGGGGTGCTCGCGGTTTGGGGTGCCCCCGGTTTTGGGATACCCGGTCTGGGGTGCCCGGTTTGGGGTGCCCGGTCTGGGGTGCCCGGTTTGGGGGTGCTCGCGGTTTGGAATGCCCGGTTTGGGGGTGCCCGGTTTGGGGTGCCCGGTTTGGGGTGCCCGGTCTGGGGTGCCCGGTTTGGGGTGCCCGGTTTGGGGGTGCCCGGTTTGGGGTGCTCCGGTTTGGAATGCCCGGTTTGGGGTGCCCGGTTTGATGCGGTTTGGGGGTGCCGGTTTGGGGTGCCGTTGTGCCAGTCCGCACGTCTGGGGTGCCCGGTCTGGGGTCCCGCACCAGCACCACGAGGTCCGCGCCCGCCTGCACGAGCAGGTCCAGCCGGTACTTGTCGTCCTCGCGGGTGCCGATGGCCGCCCCGACCCGCAGCTGCTTCCGCCCGTCCTTGGAGGCCGCCGGGTGCTCGCGGTTCTTCTTCAGGTCCGTGCGCGCCATCAGCGCCACCAGCTCGTCACGGCTGTTGACGATCGGCAGCTTCCCTGCGGGGACAGCGCGGGGACCGTCACACCGAGCGGGGACAGCGCGGGGACAGCGTGGGGACCGTCACACCAAGTGGGGACAGCGCGGGGACAGCGCGGGGACAGCGTGGGGACAGCGCGGGGACCGTCACACCAAGTGGGGACAGCGCGGGGACAGTGTTGGGACAGGGGACAGCACGGGGACAGCGCGGGGACAGCGTGGGGACAGTCACACCGAGCGGGGACAGCGAGGGGACAGCGTGGGGACAGCGTGGGGACAGCGTGGGGACAGGGGCGCAGCAGGGACCCTGAGAGCGGGGCCATGGTGGCCACCAGCTCGTCACTGGGCACACGGGGGGAATGTGGGGTCACCCGGGGGTGGAGGGCACTGGGGGGCTGCAGGGACACGGGGACATGGAGGTGAGCCCAGGGACACAGGGCTAACCCCAGGGACATGAAGGACACAGAGCTGACCCCAGGAATGGGGACACAGAGCTGACCCCAGGAATGGGGACACAGGACTGACCCCAGGACGAGGAGGGGACCTGAAGGATGGGGCAGTGACAGCCACCAGCTCACCAATGCTGGTCACTGTCAGCAGCCCTGGGGACACATCAGGGGACAATGTGAGGGGAACAGGGACAGGGGACATTCCCCATGGGCTGCCCAGGGTGGCACAGAGGTGTCCCTGAGGGGAGGTGACCCCTAGGGGGACACCTGGGAGGTGCTGTGGGGGTCCCTGTGGGGTGACAGGGGTCTTGGGGGTGTGACAGGGGACCCAGGGTGTGACAGGGGACTCAGGGGGGACAGGGGACCTGGGGGGTGTGACAGGTGCCCCAGGGGTGACAGGTGCCCCCCTGCACCTTTCTTGCTGCGCTGCAGGATCTCATTGGCCTCTTTGAGGGTGACACCGGCTGGGGCCACCACCAGGTCCCTGCGCTTGGTCATCACCTGGGGACACAGGGACCCGCGTGTCACTGCCACCAGCACAGGGGCTGGCACCAGCGCTGTCTGGCACTGCCACCGTCACTGTCACCAGGGCTGGCAGCGATCCTGGCACCGGCACTGCCACCGTCAATGTCACTGTCACCATCAGTGTCTGTCACTGTCACATGCACTGGCACTGTCACAGGCACAGCTACTGTCACTGTCACCTGCACTGTGTGTCACTGTCACCGTCACTGTCACCTGCACTGGGGGGCCCAGGGCCACCATGGGCAGCCCCCCCCGCCACGGATCTCTGCATCCTCCAGCTCCTGCATCCCATCCTGCCCCACATCCATCCGTCCATCCATCCATCCGTCCATCCATCCATCCATCCATCCATCCATCCATCCATCCATCCATCCATCCATCCATCCATCCATCCATCCCATCCTGCTCCACATTATACATCCTCCATCCCTGCCCCACATCCATCCCTGCCCCACATCCCATCCCTACCCCACATCCATCCATCCATCCCTGCCCCATATTGCACATCTCCAACTCCTGCATCCCATCCATCCATCCATCCATCCATCCATCCATCCATCCATCCATCCATCCATCCATCCATCCATCCATCCATCCATCCACCCCTGCCCTGCCCTGCCCTGCCCTGCCCCACATTGCACATCCTCCAACCCATCCATCTGTGCCCCACATCCCATCCCTGCTCCACATTGCACATCCATCCCTGCCCCACACCCACCCCACCCCACCCCACAGATCCCACGGATCCCACGGATCCCACCCCGTCCCCGTGCCGCTGTCCCCATCCCCAGGCGCACCTGGGCCAGGGGGGTGGCCCTGTCCCCCTCGCGCAGGAAGTCGATGTCGCGGGAGGTGACGATGCCCTCGAGCCGCCCCCCCAGGCGCCCCGAGTGGGTGACGGGGACCCCCGAGAAGCCGAGCCGGGCCTTGGCGTCCCACACGTCCCCCACGGTGTGCACCGGGCTCATCACCAGCGGCTCCAGGATGAAACCCTGCTCGAACCGCTGCGGGCACAGGGACAGGGACAGAGTCACCCAGGGGACAGGGACAGAGTCACCCAGGGGCACGGGGACAGGGACAGAGTCACCCAGGGGACAGGGACAGAGTCACCCAGGGGCACGGGGACACGGGACAGAGTCACCCAGGGGCACAGGGACAGGGACAGAGTCACCCAGGGGACAGGGACAGAGTCACCCAGGGGGCGCGGGGACACGGGACAGAGTCACCCAGGGGCACTGGGACAGGGACAGAGTCACCCAGGGGACAGGGACAGAGTCACCCAGGGGCACGGGGACACGGGACAGAGTCACCCAGGACACAGGGATATGGGACAGTGTCGCCCGGGAGCACGGGGACAGGGACAGTGTCACCCAGGGGCACGGGGACACGGGACAGAGTCACCCAGGGGCACGGGGACATGGCACAGTGTCACCGGGGGCATGGGGACACGGGACAGCATCACCAGGGGCATGGGGACACAGGACAATGTCACCCAGGACACAGGGATATGGGACAGAGTCACCAGGGGCATGGGGACATGGCACAGAGTCACCGGGGGCATGGGGACACAGGACAATGTCACCCAGGACACAGGGATATGGGACAGTGTCGCCCGGGAGCACGGGGACATGGCACAGTGTCACCGGGAGGGCTCAGGAAAATGAGACAGTGGCACCTGGGGGGCACAGGGACACGGGACAGCGTCACCCAGGGTCACGGTGGGCTCAGGGACACGGAGGGGACTCCCACCGTGGGTGCTGATGGCCACCAGCCCAGCAGGCGGCCAGCCCACCCCGGGGGACACCGGGGCCACGCCAGGGTCCCCTGCTCACCTTGACCTTGCGCACCTCGCTGGCCTGGAACTCGGGGGTGCAGTTGTGGTGGATGATGCCGATGCCGCCGTTCAGCTGGGGGGCACGGGGGGCACGGGGGGCACGGGGGGCCGTGGGTTCCTGGGCACCCCCGGCCGGGCACCCCCTGCAGCCGTGAGCCCCGTCTGCCCTCGCACCCCTCGGGGACTGTGCCCCCCCTTCCAGCTCCCCCGGGTGTCCCCCCAGTGTCCCCCCAGTGTGACAGAGCTCCCCCAGACCCCCTCCACAACCCCTGGATCCCCCCGGATGCCCCCAAGATGCCTCCACCCATGTGGGTGCACCCCCACCCCTGGGGACAGCCATGTCCCCCTTGGTGACCGTGACCCCCCCATTGTCCCTCCAGTGTCCCCCCTGTCCCCCCCAGTGTCCCCCCTCACTCACGGCCATGGCGATGGCCATGTCCCCCTCGGTGACCGTGTCCCCCATTGTCCCCCCCAGTGTCCCCCCTCACTCACGGCCATGGCGATGGCCATGTCCCCCTCGGTGACCGTGTCCATGGGGGATGACACCAGCGGTGTTTTCAGGGTGATGGTTCTGGTCAGCGCCGATGTCAGGTCCTGGGGGAGGGGAGCACCCCTAAAATCCTGACCCCTCCCTGAGAATGGGGGCCCCCGACTCCACCTGCCCCCCCTGCCCTCCCAGCACCCCCAAAGCACGGGGGCCCTGCCCCCTGCCCATCCCTTGAGGGCTGGGGTGAGCCCCCACACCCCAACCCTGCAGGGACCCCAAGGGCACCCCCAGCCCCATTGGGGGGCAGGAGGGGATGGGGGCACAGGGGGGTCACTGAGGGGGTCCTGAGCTGGGGGAGCGACCCCGGTGGGGAGAACATGGCGGGGGGGTCCAAGGGGGATCTCGGGGGGCACAGAGGGTCCCGGGGGTCACTCACCACCTCGTCGGCCGTGAAGTCGATGTAGCCAGGGAGGATGAGGAAGTCACTGTGGGGGGACACAGGGCTGGGACCCCCCTGCGACCCCAAACTGACCCAGACCCACCGGGGGGGGGGCACCCGAGGTCTGGGGAGGCACCGAGGGAGGGGGATGCGAGAGTTGGGGGGTCAGTGGGTTCCTGGGGGAGTCTGGAGGGGTTTCTGGGGTTCCTGGGGGGTCTGGAGGGGTTTCTGGGGTTCCTGAGGTGTTGGCAGTGGGGGTGCAGGGGGGGTCTGGGATCCCTGGTGGGTTCCTGGGGGGTTCCTGGGGGATCTTTGTGGGGTTTCCCGGGGGGCTCTGGGGGTGCCGGGCTGTGCTGGGGGGGTCTGGAGGCGCCTGTGAGGGTCGGGCAGTGCCGAGGGGGGTCGGGGGTTTTGGGGTGGGGTCACCCGCACTTGTAGGTGAGGCCATCGGCGCAGGCGAAGAGCTGCTGGGCCGTGAGCCCGTCCTCGGGCACGTAGCCGGCACCGCTGATCAGCTGCTGCGCCATGCTGGGGACGGGGGAAGCTGGCACCGGCACCGGGACCCGCACCGGGACCCGCACCGGGACCCGCACACCGGGACCCGCACACCGGCACCGGCACCGGGACCAGCACCGGGACCCGCACACCGGGACCCGCACACCGGGACTGGCACCGGGACCGGCCCCAGGACCCGCACACCGGGGCCTCCCCGGCACCCCCGACCAGCCCAGGAGCCTCCCGGGACTGGGACAGATTCCCCCCTTCCCCAGGACTGGGACTCGCCCCGGATCCCCCCTCACGCCGGGACAGGGACCCCCACCATGACCGGGACCCCCACCCGCAGCACGACCGTCCCCACCCGGGGCCGGGACCCCCGAACCGCACCGGGATCCCCCCCCAGACCCCCCGCAAAGCAGGAACCGGACCCCCACCCGCACCGGGGCTGGCCGGGCTGGGCGGAGCTGAGGGGGGTCCCGGTCTCGGGGGGTCACGGGGGGTTCATGGGGGGGAGTCCGTGAGGGGGTCACGGAGGGGTCACACTTTCGAGGGGGTTCCTCGGGGGGTCCCCGGGAGGTTCCTGTTGGGTCCCGGGGGTCCCCGTGGGGCTGTCCCGATCCCGTGGGGGTCCCGGTGGGGCTGTCCCGTTCCCGTGGGGGTCCCCGTGGGGCTGTCCCGATCCCGTGGGGGTCCCGGTGGGGCTGTCCCGTTCCCGTGGGGGTCCCCGTGGGGCTGTCCCGATCCCGTGCCAATCCCGCGCGTTGCGCTCCCGCAGCGGCTCCGGCGCGGGGCGTGGCCATGGGCGTGGCCGGGGGTGTGGCCGGGGGGGCGTGGCCAGGGCCGTGACCGGCCGCCGCAGCCCCCCCGCTCCCAGCCTGCCCAGCGCCTCCAGCGCGCCGGGAGCGGCCCCAGCGCTCCCAGTGACCCCCAGCGCTCCCAGTGACCCCCCCCAGCGTTCCCAGTGACCCCTCCCGCAGCCCGGGGACCCCCCCATCCCCCAGCAGCCCCTCCCGCATCCCCCGGTAGCGCCCAGTACCCCCCAGCCCCCCCCCACCGCCGGTGCCCCACACCCCCGGTGACGCCCCCGGTGTCCCCTCGCCGCTGCTCCCTCCCGCCCCAGTAACGCCCCAGTCCCTCCCCGTGCCCCCAGTACAGCCCTGCCCTCCCCCTGTGCCCCCCATGTGCCCCCGGTGCCGCCGCCCCGGTCCCGGGGTGCCCCCGGCGCGCCCCCGCAGCGCCCCAGCGGCTCCCAGTGCCCCCAGTGCCCCCAGTGCCCCCCAGTAACCCCAGTAACCCCAGTACCTGGGCTCCCCCTCGCCCATGGCGCTGAGCGCCGCCGGGGGCGGGGCCTCGGGACCACGCCCCGGGACCACGCCCTCGGCCCCGCCCATCCCGGCCCCGCCCCCCGAGCTCCGGGGACACCCCTGAACCCCGGGATGGGGCACCCCCGCTCTGGGGGTCGGGGCAGCCCTGGGCGCCCCTCTATCTGTGGGTACACCCCGCTTTGGGGGGAAATCCTTTATTTTGGGGGCTCCCGTGTTTGGGGCGCGCCCCTCTGTTTGGAGTACCCCCTCTTTTGGGTACACTGCCTTTCTTGGGGAGCAATCTCCTGTTGAGGGTGCCCACCGTGTTTGGGGCGCCCCCCTGATTTCGGGGTGCCTCCCCTTTGGGGCCACGCTGCTCCGCTTTGGGCGTCCCTCGGGGTCCCCCTGCCCCGGGCGGCTCTGGGGACAGCCCGCGCCCCCCGGGGCTGCTCGTGCGGCCCTAACGAGCCCCGGGGGACGGGGCGGCAAAGCAGCCGCACCTGCGAGCACCTGGGTGAGCTCCTGTGAGCTCCTGTGAGCACCTGCGAGCACCTGGGTGAGCACCTGTGTGCACCTGTGTGAGCACCTGTGTGAGCACCTGTGTGCACCTGTGTGAGCACCTGTGTGAGCACCTGTGAGCTCCTGTGAGCTCCTGTGAGCACCTGTGAGCACCCGTGAGCACCTGTGTGAGCACCTGTGAGCTCCTGTGAGCACCTGCGAGCACCTGTGAGCACCTGTGTGCACCTGTGTGAGCACCTGTGAGCTCCTGTGAGCACCTGTGAGCACCTGTGAGCTCCTGTGAGCACCTGTGAGCACCTGTGAGCACCTGTGAGCTCCTGTGAGCACCTGTGAGCACCTGTGTGCACCTGTGTGAGCACCTGTGAGCTCCTGTGTGCAGTGATGTGACACTGTGAGCACCTGTGAGCTCCTGTGAGCACCTGTGAGCACCTGTGAGCACCTGTGTGAGCACCTGTGTGCACCTGTGTGAGCACCTGTGAGCTCCTGTGAGCACCTGTGAGCACCTGTGAGCACCTGTGTGCACCTGTGTGAGCACCTGTGAGCTCCTGTGTGCACCTGTGAGCTCCTGTGAGCACCTGTGAGCACCTGTGCGCACCTGTGTGAGCACCTGTGAGCACCTGTGAGCTCCTGTGAGCTCCTGTGAGCACCTGTGAGCACCTGTGAGCACCTGTGTGCACCTGTGTGAGCACCTGTGAGCTCCTGTGAGCACCTGTGAGCACCTGTGTGCACCTGTGTGCACCTGTGTGCACCTGGGTGAGCTCCTGTGAGCACCTGTGTGCACCTGGGTGAGCTCCTGTGAGCTCCTGAGATCACCTGCGCTCACCCGTGTGTGCACTTGTGCTCACCTGTGTGCCCTGCCCTCACCTGTGTGCCCTGTCCACCCCCCTCAGCGCTCACCCCCCCTGTCCGGGGGTCACCCCCATGCACTCCCGGGGGTCGGTGCCCCCCAAAGTGGGTGCGGGACCCCGCACTGCGCCCCCCGCAGGCAGGGCCGGGCACGGCAGGGCAGGGGGGGCACAGCGCCCCCCCCGGCCAGGACAGCGCTCCCCGCCCCCTCCAAGGTGACCCCCCCGTGTCCCCAGGTGACCGCCCCAGCGCAGGGACCCGCGGGGGGCGAACAGAGCCCACCCGAGGCACGGCCACGGCACGGACCCCCCCACAATGACACACTCATACTGACCCCATACTGACCCCCCCACAATGAGCCCCCCACACTGACCCCCCCACAATGACACACTCATACTGACCCCATACTGACCCCCCCACACTCACCCCCCCACAATGACACACTCATACTGACCCCATACTGACCCCCCCACACTGACCCCCACACTGACCCCCACAATGACACACCCATACTGACCCACACTGACCCCTCCTCACTGACCCTACACTGACCCCCCCACACTGACCCCATCCAACTGACCCATCCCACATTGACCCCCCACACTGACGCCCCGTCACGGAACTTTCCCCCAGCACTGCCCCCCCATCCCAGCACTGCCCCCCCATCCCAGCACTGCCCCCCCATCCCGGCACTAACCCCCCCCATCCCAGCACTGCCCCCCACCCCCCCCATCCCAGCACTGCCCCCCCCATCCCGGCACTAACCCCCCCATCCCGGCACTGCCCCCCATCACGGCACCCCCCACCAGCACGCCCCCCCTCACCCCAGAGCCCCACCCCCGTGCCCCCTTACCTGCCCTCCCCCTGTCCCGCGGGGGTCACCCCGCCCTCGGGGGGCTCTGGGGGCGCTTCCATGGCGGGAGGGTCCCGGGGGTCCCGCTGGTGCCGGGGGGGTCCGTGGGTGCCGCTGCCGGCGGGACCCGGTGCCGTGGGAGGGGGGACGGGGGGGGCGGCACCGACCCCTCGGCTCCGCCCGCCCCGCGGGGTTCGGTCGCGATACGGGGGAAACTGAGGCACGGGCGGAGCGGGGTCCGCCCCACGCTCGCGGGGAGGTCACGGGGGGGGTCACACAGGGGGGTCACACAGGGGGGTCACACAGGGGGTCACACACAGGGGGTTCCCCCGTGCCCACTCTCCGCCCTCCCGCGCCCCACGGGGTGGGGGTCGCGCTCCCAGCCCCCGAGCGGCGCAGGGGGACACGCGATGGTCGCGGGGGGCTCGGGGGGCGCAGCCTGCGCCCCCCCCCCGCCCCCCCGGGCCATTTGCAGCCGCGGCAGCTGCCGGGGATTAACGCGGCCGGGATTACGGGGGGATTGGGGGGCGAGGGGCGGGGGAGGGGCAGGAAGGTAATGGGGGGGCGGCGCTGCTCCGCCCAGCGCTCCCAGTATGGACCAGTATAACCCAGTATAACCCGGCTGTCCGAGTGGGTCCCAGTGCAGCGCACAGGGCTCCCAGTACATCCCAGTACATCCCAGGGCTCTCAGAGCACCCAGCACGTCCCAGTATGTCCCAGTATGTCCCAGTACACACCAGTTTGCCGCGCTCCCAGCGCTCCCCGTGCTCCCAGTGCCCCCAGCGCCCCCAGCGCCCCCAGCGCCCCCAGCGCCCCCAGCGCGCCCCGCTGTCCCCGCAGCCCCCGCGCTGCCGGTGGCGGTGTCGCCGCGCGGTGCCACCCGCCGGAGGTGACCCGCGGTGCCGGTGACCCCGCGGATTAGCGGCAAACTCCCGCTCAAGCCTCTTAGCGGGGGCCGCCCACGGCCGCGGGGTCACGCGTGGGGGAAGGGCACCCCGGGGACCCCCACGGCACCCAGATGACCCTCGGGGACCCCCGGGGCACACCAGGGCCCCCGCGGTACCCAAACCCCGCGGGGCACAGGGACCCCACGGCGCCCTGGTGGCACTGGGGGACGCCCAGGGGACACTCGGCCCCCCGGGCCCCATCACCCTCCCCACGCGGGGCAGGGGGACCCACACCCCGCATGGGGCAGCGCGGGCAGCGCCGCTTAAGAGACGCGGCGCCTTTAAGGGGCGTGGTCATGGAAAAACTGCCCCTAGGGGCGGGGCCAAGGGAACGCGGGAAACGCCCAAATGCGAGCGGGGACGGGGGGAGCGTGACAACCCCCCGGGATAGCCCAGTGACCCCCAGTGACACCCAGCGACCCCCAGTGTCACCGCCAGTGCATCCCAGTGACACCCAGCGACCCCCCCCCAGTGTCAGCGCCAGTGACACGCAGAGCACCCCAGTGACCCCCAGAGTCCATCCCAGTGCATCCCAGTGAGCCCAGTGACCCCCTCAGTGTCTCCGAGTCCCAACCAGTCCGTCCCAGCGCTGCCCAGTTCCCAGTCACACCCCGTCCATCCCAGTCCATCCCAGCCACACCCCGTCCATCCCAGTCCCACCCAGTCCATGCCAGTCCATCCCAGTCACACCCAGTCCATCCCAGTCACACCCAGTCCATGCCAGTCCATCCCAGTCCCACCCAGTCCATCCCAGTCACACCCAGTCCATGCCGGTCCATCCCAGGGCTGCCCAGTCACACCCAGTCACACGCAGTCACACCCAGTCCATCCCAGTCCCACCCAGTCCATGCCAGTCCATCCCAGTCACACCCAGTCACACGCAGTCACACCCAGTCACACGCAGTCCATCCCAGTCCATCCCAGTCACACGCAGTCACACGCAGTCACACCCAGTCACACCCAGTTCATCCCAGTCCATCCCAGCGCTGCCCAGTCCATGCCGGTCCATTCCAGTCCATGCCAGTCCATGCCAGTTCCCGCAGTGTTTCCAGCTGTTTATTGAGCCCCATCGCGGCCCCTCAGCACTCGATGGAGTCCTCGAGCAGCTGCAGCAGCGGGGGCGCCGCTCGGGGGTCGCCGCCCGCCGCCTCCTCCAGGCTCTCCTCGCTCAGCTCCTCCAGCGCGGGCAGCGCCCCCGGCGCCCCCCGCCGCCGCCCCCCGGCCTCGGGGCTGCCCCCGCCCTCCGCGGGCCCCCGGCACCTCCCCGGGGCTGGGGGGCGCGGGGGCGCCGGGGCTGCCGCGGGGGCCGGGGGGGACCCCGCCGGGGAGCCCGCCCCCGGGCTCGCCCCCGCGGGCCGTCCCCGCCCACGGAGTTGGCCTGGGCTTTGGGGGGCGCCGGGGGCCGGGGGCGGCGGCGGCGGCGGCGGCGGCGGCGGCGGCGGGGGGCACCTCGCCCACCTCGCTGTAGCCCTCGTTGGGGTAGTAGAGCCGGGGGGGGCTCGGGGGGGACTTGCCGGCCTGCACCTGCGGGGGGACACAGGGGACAGAGGGGTCAGGGGGGCACCCCCACACCCGACACCCCCCCACGGGACCCCCCCGCGCGGGGGACCCTCCGTGGGAGCCCCCCGGCACCCCCGCCGCCCCATGGGGACCCCCAGTGCTCCAAACCCTGCCCAGATCGGGGACCCCCCGTGGGACCCCCGGGCACCTCGAACACCCCAGCACCGGGACCCCCCCATGGGGCCTCCCCCAGCACCGGGACCCTCACCCGCCCCCCAGTCCCGACCATGGGACCCCCCAGCACCCGGGACCCCCCTGGGAGCTCCCATCACCCCCACTCCCCCCGGCAGGATCAGCACGGGATCCCCCCCCATGGGACCCCCCAGCACCCCGACCCCCCCATGGGACCCCTCCTGATGGGACCCCCCTGGCACAGGGGACCCCGCATCCCCCTTTGGGGGGGCTCGGAGCAGGGTGACCCTCCTCCCCAGCAGTTTTTGGGGGTCCCCTCCCTCGCCCCCCACTCACCGGCTGGAACCACCTCAGGCTCTGTGGGGGGGAACGGGGGGGTCAGCTGGGAAACTGAGGCACGGGGGGGGGCTCCCTCCTTCCCGCAGCCCCTTCCAGCCCCCCCAGGCCTGGGAACCGCCTTCCTAGGGCCCCCCCAAACCAGCAGAGCCCCCATCCCACAGCCCCCCAGACCCAGAGCCCACCCCTTCCTTCCCAGCCCCTCAAAAAGGGGACCCCCTTCCCCCCCCCCCGGAGGGTCCCCGGTCCCGCAGCGCCCCCCTTGACCCGGGGACCCCTCCCTGACCCCAGACCCGGGGGTGGGATGCGGGTGCGGGAGGTTTGGGGGTCTGGAGCGGTTTGGGGGTGCGGGGGGGAATGGGGGAGCATTGAGGGTTCGGGGAGGGGGTTGGAGGGGCTCTGGGCGGTCAGGGGGCAGGTCGGGGGTGCAGGAGGGTCTCGGGGGGCTCCGGGGGTCAGGTCGGGGGTGCAGGAGGGTCTTGGGGGGCTCTAGGGTCTCGGGGGGCTCCGGGGGCAGGTCAGGGGGTGCAGGAGGGTCTCGGGGGGCTCCGGGGGCGCGGGGGTCAGGTCGGGGGTGCAGGAGGGTCTCGGGGGGGAGCAGGTGGGGGGTGCCCGGGGGCTGGGGGCCCCTACCACGTTGGGGTGCTTCTCGATGGCGAGCGCCGCCCGGTCCGCCGTGCGCTGCTGCCGCCGCCGCCGCCGCCGGGCCCGCAGCGCCAGGAGCGCCAGCAGGAGCAGCGCCCCGAGCAGGAGCAGCGCCCCCGCGCCCCCCGCCAGCGCCCCCGCCGGCACCCCCCGCCCGGCCGCCGGCTCCGACGGGTCCCGCGGGGCTGCGGCACAGGGGACGCGTCAGCGACGGGGGACAAACCCCGGGGGGACAGCGATAGGGGGCGGGCGGGACAAACCGCGGCACGGCCCGGGGGGCTCCGGGGGGGACACATCACATCCCGGGGGCGGAGGGGATCCCATCCCGGGGGGAACCCCATCACGGCATGGGGGCGGCCTGGGGACCCCGACACTGTGGGGAGATTGGGGAAAATCCATCCCTGGGGTTCACAGTGCTGGCTCTGGGGAGACCCCATTAACAGGGGGACACAGTGCTGGGGGCTCCTCTTCACCGGGAGGGGCTCTGGGGAGACCCCATTAACAGGGAGACACAGTGCTCGGGGGTCCCTCTTCACTGGGCAGGGCTCTGGGGAGACCCCATCACTGGGGGCAGGGGGTCTCTGGGGAGTGCCCAGTGCCGTGGGGCAGGGTGTCCCCGTAAAGGGTCCCTGGGGGGTGTCCCAGTGCCGTGGGGATGGGGATGGTCACAGAGGGGTCCCTGGGGGGTTTCTGGGGGGGTCCCCCTCCTCCGTACCTGCCTGCCCGGGCCACAGCACCTCCAGCTCCACCGTCGTGTTCGAGGTCTCGCCCGACTCCTCATCCCGCGCCAGCACCTGAGGGGGAAGGGGCAGCGAGGGGACAGGGGGACGTGGTGAGGACAGGGGGTACGCAGGACATGGCTGTGGCACCGGGGGGACACACAAGGGCACATGGAGGTGCCCCCAAGCCTCAGTGTCCCCTCTCTGGTGCCACCCAGCCCTTGGCGCCCCTCTGGTACCCACAGCCTCCAGCCCCACCGTGCCCACCCAGTGCCCCCCAATCCTCCTGTACCCCCATGCCCCCCCATCCTCCCCAGCCTCTCCCCATGCCCCCCAGGCACCCCTGCCCCCTCACCTGCAGGCTGTAGCTCTGCCCGGGCTGCAGCTGATCCGCCTGGGCCACCAGGAGCCCGTTGGGCATCACCTGGAACAGCTGCTGGCTCTGGTTGGTGCCGTGGCCCAGGGTGTAGCGCACCTGGGGATTCAGCCCCTGCGGGCCGGGGGCTCAGCTCCTGCCTGCATCCCCCCGGGCAGGTACCTGATCCCTGCCCACACCTCTACCTGTGCTCCCTACCTGTGCTCCCTACCTGTGATCCCTACCTGTGATCCCTACCTGTATTCTCTACCTGCATCCCTACCTGTGACCCCTACCTGTGATCCCTACCTGCATCCCTACCTGTGCTCCCTACCTGCATTCCCTACCTGCATTCCTACCCGTGATCCCTACCCGTGATCCCTACCTGTGATCCCTACCTGTGATCCCTACCTGCATTCCTACCCGTGATCCCTACCTGTGATCCCTACCTGCATTCCTACCTGTGATCCCTACCTGTGCTCCCTACCTGCATCCCTACTTCTGATCCCCACCTGCATTCCTACCTGCATCCCTACCTGTGACCCCTACCTGCATCCCTATCCACCCCCCACCTGTCCCTCTGCCCACATTCCCTTCCTGCACCTGCCCTCACCTGCATCCCCACCTGCATCCCTGCCTGTATCCCACCTTCATCCTTTCATCCCTACCTCCCTGACTGCATCCTACCTGCCTCCCTACCTTCATCCCACCTGCATCCATCCCTGCCTTCATCCCTACCTGCACCACTCCCCGTGCCCCCCCCTACCTGCGCTCCCTGCTCACACCTTGCCTGCAGCCCCCCCTGCCCGTGCCCCCCGCCCGCTCACCTCGGGGAAGTCGGGGTCGTGTGCGCGCAGGGCGAGCACCTGCCCGCCGAAGGTGAGCAGCAGGGCGGCGCGGCGCGGGGCCGCGGGCACGAACGCGCGGTAGCGGGCGCGGGGGAAGCGCGGCGGGTGCCGGTTCGGGGCCAGCACCCGCACCAGCGCCCGCGCCACCGCGTACTTGGAGGGGTCGTTCACCTGCGAGGCCTGGGGGCACGGGGGGCACGGGGTGGGGAGGGACACACGGGACACTCAGGTGGCACCCACTGCCACCAGCTTCCTGCACCCACGGGCGCTGCCCGGAGCACCCCGGGCAGCTCCCACCATCCCGGAGACCCCATCTCCCTGCGGAGCCCCCAGCCCAGGCCCCCCATCTCCCCGGGTACCCCCCACCATCCCAGCCCCCCCATCTCCTCCTATCCCAGCCCCCCATCTCCCCCATCTCCCCCCATCTGCCCCGTGCCCCCCATCTGCCCCGTGCCCCCCACCCACCATGACGCTGAGGCAGATCTCGGGGGTCTGCCGGCTGCTCTCCACCGCCCGCAGCAGCGTGATGGCCCCGGTGACGTTGTCGATGTGGAACCTGCTGCTCTCCTGACCTGGGGGGGCGCAGAGATGGGGACCCCCGAGATCCCCCCGCCCCCCGGACCCCCGCAGCCTCCTGCCCCGGGGCACTGTGGGAAACTCCCCCTGGGGCAGCCCTGATGTCCCCCCCCCATCCATTCCTGGGCCTTCACGGCGAGGGGGACCCCCCTCATTTTGAAGGTGGGGGACACGTACGGGGAGGGCGTTATTAACCCTTTGAACCCCGGTGTGGAGGAGGTTTAACCCCTCTGGTGCTGGAGCACCCTTGGGTGCCCCAGGGGCTGACCCCACCCCCCCGCGGCGGAGGGGGGATTAGGGCCCCCCCAGCTCAATCCCTTTATTCAATTTGCCCCGGTGGATCTGGCAATTGGATTGTGCTCACTTGGACCCCCGGCACAGGGACCCCTGGCAGGGACACCCCCCTCACCACAGACCCCCCTTCACCACAGACCCCTTCACCACAACCCCCCTTCACCACAGACCCCCCCCATTCACCACAGACCCCCCCCTTCACCACAGACCCCCCTTCACCACAGACCCCCCCCTTCACCACAGACCCCCCTTCACCACAGACCCCCCTCACCACAGACCCCCCCTTCACCACAGCACCCCCTTCACCACAGACCCCCTCACCACAGACCCCCCCTTCACCACAGATCCCCCTCACCACAGACCCCCCCCTTCACCACAGACTCCCCTCACCACAGGCCCCCCCACGGTACAGGGACCCCGGCAGTTCCAGGGACTGGGGGGCGCAGGGCGGCCCTGGGACCCATCCCGGGCACCATGGCCACCTCTGCCCCCCGTGTCCCCACCCACCACACATCCCTGTCCCCATGTCCCGGCCCACGCGTGTCCCTGCTGTGGTGTCCCTGTGTTCCTGCCCACGCGTCTGTGCTTACCTGTGTCCCCGTGTCCCCCACTCCCTGCCCCACTGTGTCTGTGTGTCCCTGACCGCCGCGTCCCCCCGTGTCCCCCCGTGTCCCCCGTGTCCCCTACCTGCCAGCAGGGAGTAGGTGATGGCCGCCCGCAGCCCCCTGTCCCCGTCCTCGGCATAGACGGCGCCGGGGCTGAAGCTCAGGGGACCGCCCTGGGGACAAGGAGGGACAGGAGGTGTCCGGCTGAGCCCCGCGAGCCCCCCCTGACCCCGCGGTGTCCCAGGGCCCCGTGTCGCACCTGGAGCTGTCCCTCGGTGACGTTGGCGGTGTACACGGGGCTGGTGCAGACCGGGGGGCCGTGGGGGGCGCGGGGGGTGCAGGGCAGGAACTGGGGGTACTGGTCATCCCCGTCCAGCACATTGACCCGCACCCGCGCCGAGGCGTTGAACCGCTCCCGGGTGTTCATCTCCTGCGGGAAAAACGGGGCACGGGCCCCCAAAACCTGCTGGGGGGGCGCACAGAGGCACAGGGACCCCCGCGGCACGGGGACACCCTAGGGGTCATGGGAGCCCCCAGGGAACGGGGACCTCGCTGCACGGAGACCCCACAGGCACAGGGACCCCCGTGGGACAGGGACCCTCGTGGGACAGGGACCCCCGTGTAAAGGGGATCTGGAGGGACAGGAGCCCCAGCCCCAGGCAGGAGTCGGGGTCCCTGGGGGTCCCTGGGGGCCCGTGGGGGTGCCGGGGGGGCCGGGGGGGGCGAGGGGCGGGGCGCCGGAGGGGGGAGGGGGCGCAGGTGGCCCATTAAGGAAATGAGGGGGATTGAGGGCAGGTGACGGGATCACGTCACCCCCAATTAGCGGGGCCGGCGGGGACGGGCGGCGGGCGGGGGCGGGCGGGCAGGCTGGGGGACCCCCTGTGCCGCCCACCCGCGGCACGGCTGCGGGACCTGACCCCGAGAGGTGCGGGGGGCACGGGGACCCCAGACCCGCGGGCGGGGGCTCTGCGGGGCTCAGCGGGGCTGGGGTCCTGAGGGTGGGCAGGGGTCCCGCAGGCGGGGGTCTCGTATCAGGGTCCTGCACCGGGGTCCCACAGGTGGGGGGCGCACAGAGGGGACCCCACGTCCGGGTGCCTCGGGTGAGGGTCCCGCGGCCATGGGGAGGGACGGGGGCCCGCAGCAGGGTCCCGGGGCGGGCGGGGTCTCACCACGGCGGTCACGACCACCTCGAGGTGCCGCCGGCTCTCGAAGTCGAGGGCCCGCGCCAGCACCACGCGGCCGCTGTTCGGGAGGTCGATGCGGAAGAAGCGGGCGTCGGGCTGGGGGGGGTCGGTCAGGCCGGCAGATGGCCCCGGCCCCCCCGCGCCCCCCCCCCCCCGGCTCACCGAGGCCGGCTCGATGACGTACATGAGCGCGTGTCCCCGTCCGCGTCCTCGGCCTGGGCGCTGAACACCACCGAGTGCACCGGAGCCAGCTGCATACAGAGCCCACACCCCTACGGGGCCAGCGGACAGACCACAGCCCATACAGAGCCCACAGCCCGTACAGAGCCCACAGCCCGGACAGAGCCCACAGCCCATACAGAGCCCACAGCCCATACAGAGCCCACAGCCCATACAGAGCCCACAGCCCATACAGAGCCCACAGCCCCGCCCACACCCCATACAGAGCCCACAGCCCGACAGAGCCCACAGCCCATACAGAGCCCACACCCCATACAGAGCCCACAGCCCCTACAGAGCCCACAGCCCGGACAGAGCCCACAGCCCATACAGAGCCCACAGCCCGTACAGAGCCCACAGCCCGGACAGAGCCCACACATACAGAGCCCACACCCACAGAGCCCACAGCCCATACAGAGCCCACAGCCCGGACAGAGCCCACAGCCCAGACAGGCCCCACAGCTCCTACAGAGCCCACAGCCCATACAGAGCCCACAGCCCGGACAGAGCCCACACCCCATACAGAGCCCACAGCCCGGACAGGGCCCACAGCCCTACAGAGCCCCCAGGCCGGACAGAGCCCACAGCCCATACAGAGCCCACAGCCCAGACAGAGCCCACAGGCGGACAGAGCCCACACCCCATACAGAGCCCACAGCCCGGACAGAGCCCACAGCCCAGACAGGCCCCACACCCCTAAACACCCCCTACACCCCTAAACACCCACTATGGGCCCCAAATACACCCCGCATCCCCAAACACACCTGAGCTGCCTTGTCGGGGTCGCCGGGGGTCCCCCAACACACCCAGCACCCACAAACACCCCCAATATCCCCATTCCTGCATTTGGGTGTCCCCATCCCTCCTGGGCACGCACCTGGCACAAACTGTCCCTGTGGCTGTGCCCATCACTGTGCCCATGACCCTGACTGTCCCTGTCCCCATGCCTGTCCCCATCCCTGTCCCATCCCTGTCCCCATGCCTGTCCCTGTCCCCATCCCTGTCCCCATCCCTGTCCCATCCCTGTCCCCATGCCTGTCCCTGTCCCATGCCTGTCCCCACACCTGTCCCCACACCTGTCCCCAGTCCATGCACATGGCCATCCCCATCCTGGTGCCCACCCCCATCACCCTGACCATGCACAGGACATGTCACCCCCTGTCCCCAGCGTGTGGCCCTGTCACCTCGCTGACGTTGTGGGTGAGCACAGTGGCCCCCTGGAAGTGGGGCCGGTTGTCGTTCTCGTTGAGGACCTGGACGATGATGCGGAACTCGACCTGCCAGGGCCATGGGCAGGGACACAGGCAGTGACCAGGGTGGCACTGGGCCCCCAGAGCCCCCCGGGTCCCCACCGCGTGTGGCCCTACCGGGGAGGAGCCATCCTCAGCGCACGTCAGGGCCACCATCAGCACCGGGGACTCCAGCTCCTGTGGGACCGGGGACACGGGGTGACATGGGGTGACAGGGGGTGACAGGGGGGCTGCCCCACGGGGACATGCTGACGTCCCCAGCCAAACAGGAGGGTCCCATGGGGTGGGGCAGCATGATCTGGGAGAGGGGCTGCGGGAGGGATGGACACAGCACGGAGGGAGCGTGAAGGGATGGACACGGGATGGACATGGGAGTATGGGATGGACACGGGATGGACATGGGATGGACATGGGATGGGCACGGATGGACATGAGAGTATGGGATGGACATAGGAATGGACACAGGATGGACATGGGATGGGCATGAGAGTGTGGGATGGACATGGGATGGACACAGGATGGACATGGGATGGGCACGGGATGGACACAAGACGGATGGAGCACGGATACAGGATGGACAGAAGAAGGAGGATGAATGGAACATGGACAGAAGATGGCAGACCGCAGGATAGATGGAGGATGGATGACAGACACAGGATGGACGCAGGTGGGTGAGGGATGGAGGATGGATACAGGATGGGCACATGATGGGCACAGGATGGGCACAGGATGAATGGAGGACGGACGCAGAAGGATGCAGGATGGACAGATGGACACAGGATGGACACAGAAGGATGCAGGATGGATAGATGGACACAGGATGGGCACAGGATCAGTGGAGGATGGACACGGAAGGATGCAGGATGGAGGGATGGATGGTGGAGGTAGATGGACACGGGTGGGTGGAGGATGGACGCAGGGTGGATGGGGGTGGATCCAGGACAGACAGTGGACACAGGACGGACACAGACAGACACCCGACGGCCACAGGACGGCTGGAGCGGGACAGGGGCCCGGGGTGTCCCCGCGGTGTCACCTCACGGTCCAGCGCCCGCCCTGCCGACACGTTGAGCCGCACGCTGCGCCCGTCCAGGTAGAACCAGGCGGCGTCGGCGCCCACCAGGCAGAGCTGGAGGCCGGCGCCGCCCCCCGCGCCCCCCGCGTCCCCCGGCGCGGGCAGCCGCGCCACCAGGCTGCCGTGCGCGCTGTTCTCCGCGATCTCCGTGAACAGGTTCCCGAAGCCGCTGCAGCCGTCGCCCCGGGCTGCCGGGGGTGGCACACGGGTGTCCGTGGGGGGTGGCCCCACGGGTCCCCGTGTCCCAGCCCCTGGCCCCCTCTCCAGGTCCTGCCCTACCCGGTCCCTGCTGACCCCCCCGGGATCCCTCGTGTCCCCGCCCCGGTCCCCCCCTATCCCCAGCATTGCCACCTCCGCCCTCGGTCCCCCCGTGTCCCCAGCAGCCAAGCCCCCCTCCCTGGCCCCCAGAGTGGTCGCTCGTGTGTCCCCCAGGGTGCCCAGCCCGAGTCTCGGTCCCCAGGAGACCGGCGGGCCATCAACCCCAGTGTCCTGCACCCGGGTGACATCTTTGTCTCCCCCCAAGGTCCCCTGTGTCCCCGTGCCCTCGGGTCCCACCTCTCACGGCTGCCACTCCCAGGGTCCCCTCCCAGGGTCCCCAGCGGGTCCCTCCCCGCCGCGGTGTCCCCCTCAGGTGTCCCCAGGTGCTCACCTGTGGCCAGGTGCAGCGCCAGGCAGGCGGCCAGGAGCGCCGGGCAGGACGCGGCCGCCATGGGGACACGGGCACCTCGGGGGGCGCCTGCGGCGGGGGAGGGAGGAGCGGGGCTGCCACCCCCGGCCCCGCCGCAGCGTGCCCCCGGCCGGACAGCCCCGGTGACAGCGCTGACACCACCCCGGGGTCCCCTTTCCCGGGGCCCTGTGCCCGTGTCCTCATCCCTGTCCCCCTGCCCTCTCCCGGGGTCCCCAGCGCCGTCACCGCTCCGGGCTCCCGTTCCCCTGGCACTCTGGTGCTCGGCTCTCTCTGCCCGTGTCACCCACCCGGGCCGCCGTCCCCTTCCCCAGGAGCCCAGGGCGCTGTCCCTGTCCCCGGTGCGTGTCCCCAGGGTGTCCCTGTCCCCAGTCCGGGGTCTGCAGGGGGACCCCCGGCGCTGCCCGCGCTCGGCAATGGCAGCCATATGGTGCCCCCCCACCCCCAATTAGCGGCAGGTAATTAATTAGGGCGAGGAAGGGGGGGCGCTCCCCGTCTGCCCCCCCGGCCACCCCCGGCCCCGCGGTGCGGGGTCCCCCGCGCTGCTCCCCGGGACCCTCTCCCTGCTGGGGGCACAGGAGGGGCCGGGGGGTTCCCGTTCGCACCGTGCGCTCCCCGGGTGTCCCCCCGCCCGTGTGCCACCCCCGCCAGGGCCCCCCGTGTCCGGGACCCCCCCCAGCCCGGGACCCCTCCCGGGGGTCACGGCCCCCCCAGCCCCGCCCCCCGCAGCCCCCGGCCCCCCCGGCCCCCGCCCCCCCGTACCTGCCCGGCGCCGCCGCCCCCGGCGCTGCTGCCCCGGCCCGGCGGCACGGGGGGGGCGGGACCGGGCCGGGCCGCGCCGGGGGCGGGGCTGACCCGGGACTGCGGGGCTGAGCCGGGACTGCGGCGGGGCGTCGAGTCCGGCCCGGCCTGGGCCCACCCGGGAGGGGTCTGCACCGCCTGGGCACCGCCCGGGCATCACCTGTATCACCTGGGCACCACCTGGGCATCATGTGTATCACCTGGGCACCACCTGGGCAGCACCTGGGTATCGCCTGGGCATCACCTGTCCTTCCAGAGCATCACCTGCACCATCTGCACTGCCTGGGCACCACCTGGGCATCACCTGGGCAGCACCTGCACCGCCTGGGTATCGCCTGGGCAGCATCCGGGCATCACCCGGGCATTACCTGTGCTGCCTGCGCACCACCTGGGCACCACCTGGGCATCGCCTCTATCTCCTGGGCATCACCTGTATTGCCTGGGCATCACCTGCACCGCCTGCCCAGCTTGGTGCACCCCTTGGGCATCACCTGTCCTTCCTGAGCATCACCTGCACCACCTGCCCAGCCTGGGCACCACCTGGGCAGCACCTGTATCACCTGCTCCACCTTGGGTATCGCCTGCATCCCCTGGGCATCACCTGTCCTGGCTGGGCACCACCTGGGCAGCACCTGTGTCCCCTGCCCTGCCTGGGCATCACCTGTGTCACCTGTATCACCCTCCCTCCTGCACCTCCTGGGTGTGGAGTCTTTGCTTCTTTTGTGCCGGGGTCGTGTCTCAGGTAAAGTTCCGTGTTCTCTTGGGGGTCAGTGCTCGTCAGCACAGAAAGTTCAGAATTCTCAGCAGCCAGGGTTCCAACACCTGGGCATCACCTGCTGGCACCTGCCTGGGCATCTCCTGCCCTGCCCTCAGCCCTCGCTGCCCTGAGCCCAACCTGCCCCACCTGCCGTGCCCAGGGATCACCTGCATGCCCCATCCCTGCCTGCAGTGCCTCATTCAGGACATGTCACCTGTCTGCGCTGCCAGAGCAGCCCCTGTCACCTGCCTGCTGTCACCACTCCTGCCACCTGCCCGAGGGCTCTGCCTGGGGCTTCCCCTGCACACCTGGGCCATCCCCTGCCCACCTGGGGCTTCCCCTGCCCACCTGGGCCCCACCTGCCCACCTGGGCCATCCCCTGCCCACCTGGAACATCCCCTGCCCACCTGGGCCATCCCCTGCCCACCTGGAACATCCCCTGCCCACCTGGGCCCCACCTGCCCACCTGGGCCATCCCCCTGGGCCATCCCCTGCCCACCTGGAACATCCCCTGCACACCTGGAACATCCCCTGCCCACAGTACCTGCCCTGCCTGCCCCGCTGGGCTGTGCATGACCTGCCCGTGCTGCCGGCACAGGTGTGGGCCCAGGGAGGGGGTGTGACCGCCCCCCTGCACACCTGGGAGGGCTGTGACACCCGGCACACCTGGGAGGGCTGTGACACCCCTGCACACCTGGGGCCCCGTGTGAGGCTGGCCGAGGTGCGGCCCCTCCTGCGCACTGGCGTGTCCCCGCTGAGCCAGCGCCATAATCCGCTTTGGGGACAAAGAGGATGAGCTGGGGGAAGGGGGAAGTGACACGGGGGCCACCAAGGGGGGGAGCGCGGGTGTGAAAATGAGGTGAGAGAGTGTGTGCAGGTGTGTGAGACAGCTGTGTGTGACCACGCTCTGTGTGTGTGTGTGTGTGTGTGTGTGTGTGTGTGTGTGTGTGTGTGTGTGTGACACAGGTGTGTGTGACACAGGTGTGTGAGCCAACTGTGTGTGTGTGTGTGTGTGTGTGTGTGTGTGTGTGTGTGTGTGTGTGTGTGTGTGTGTGTGTGACACAGGTGTGTGTGACACAGGTGTGTGAGCCAACTCTGTGTGTGTGTGTGTGTGTGTGTGTGTGTGTGTGTGACACAGGTGTGTGTGCACAGGTGTGTGTGACACAGGTGTGTGCACAGGTGTGTGAGCCAGCTCTCTGTGTGTGTGTGTGTGTGTGTGTGTGTGTGTGTGTGTGTGTGACACAGGTGTGTGTGACACAGGTGTGTGTGTGTGTGTGTGTGTGTGTGTGTGTGTGTGTGTGTGTGTGTGTGTGTGTGTGACACAGGTGTGTGTGTGACACAGGTGTGTGAGCCAACTGTGTGTGTGTGTGTGTGTGTGTGTGTGTGTGTGTGTGTGTGTGTGCACACGGTGTGTGCACAGGTGTGTGTGACACAGGTGTGTGCACAGGTGTGTGAGCCAGCTCTGTGTGTGTGTGTGTGACACGGGGTGTGTGTGACACGGGTGTGTGTGACACAGGTGTGTGCACAGGTGTGTGAGCCAGCTCTGTGTGTGTGTGTGTGTGTGTGTGTGTGTGTGTGTGTGTGACACAGGTGTGTGTGTGTGACACAGGTGTGTGTGACACAGTGTGTGTGAGCCAGCTCTGTGTGTGTGTGTGTGTGTGTGTGTGTGTGTGTGTGTGTGTGACACAGGTGTGTGTGCACAGGTGTGTGTGACACAGGGTGTGTGCACAGGTGTGTGAGAGCCTGTGTGTCTGTGTGTGTGTGTGTGTGTGTGTGTGTGTGTGTGTGTGACACGGTGTGCGTGAGCAGCCTGTGACGGTGGTGTGTGTGTGTGTGGGTGTGTGTGTGTGTGTGTGTGGGACACAGGGTGTGTGTGCCACCGGGTTGGCGGCCGAACTGTGTGTGTGTGTGTGTGTGTGTTGTTTTGTGTGTGTGTTGTTGTGTCTGACACCGTTGTGCGCACACTGTGTGACCTGAGAAACAGGTGACTGTGTGTTCGCAGTCGGTCGGGCCGGTTCTGTGGACACGGGCCGGGACAGTGTGTGTGTGTGTGTGTCCGGGATCGGGGTGTGTGGCACGGGTGGTGTGTTACATGTCAGGATGGGGTCGAGGGCATGACTCGGCTGAGACAGGCACATGTGTGCACAGGTGTTGTGTTGGCCAGCTGTGTAGACTATGCCTGCAGGCACACAGTGTGCAGACCACACAGACGTGCAGCCAGGTGTGTGAGCACAGACCTGTGTGTGTGTGTGTGTGTGTGTGTGTGTGTGTGTGTGGGCACGACCTCGGTACAGACCTGGCACAGAACAGGCACAGACCCGGGCAGACAGGCGGACCCAGGCACAGACGGGACAGATCGGGACAGGCACCGGAAGCCGGGCCAGGGCCAGATCGGGCCAGACCCGGCAGCCGGCACAGACCCAGGCACGCGCTGCCAGACCGGAACAGCGTGCGCACAGACCCAGGCACAGACCAGGCCAGCCAGGCGACCCAGGAACGCAGGAAGACCGCCAACGGTTACAGACCGAAAAAACCACAGCGGCACAAGGGCACAACAGGCACAGACCGGGGACAGACCAGGCACAGACCCGGCACCAGGCACAATCTGGGCAGACCAGCACAGACCCCGGCACAGCCGGCACAGACCGGGCACGTCTGGGAGCACCAGGCACAGTCCCGGCATGGGCACAGACCCAGGCACAGACCAGGAACAGACTTGGCACAGCAGGCACAGAGGCAGCGATCAGACACACCCCAGCCTGGCACAGACTGGAACTGGCACAGACCAGGCACAGACCTGGGCACAGACCTGGCACAGACCAGGCACAGACCTGGCACAGACCCCGGCACAGACCTGGCACAGACCAGGCACAGACCCGGGCACAGACCAGGCACAGACCAGGGCACAGACCTGGCACAGACCGGCACAGACCCCGGCACAGACCAGGCACAGACCAGGCACAGACCGGGCACAGACCCGGCACAGACCCCGGCACAGACCAGGCACAGACCGGGCACAGACCTGGCACAGACCGGGCACAGACCCGGGGACAGACCAGGCACAGACCCGGGGACAGACCAGGCACAGACCTGGCACAGACCCCGGCACAGACCCAGGCACAGACCCGGGCACAGATCTGGGCACAGACCTGGGCACAGACCCAGGCACAGATCAGGCCACAGACCCGGCACAGACCCGGCACAGACCCGGCACAGACCCGGGCACAGATCTGGGCAGAGACCAGGCACAGACCCGGGCATAGACCGGGCACAGACCCAGGCACAGACCCAGGCACAGACCTGGCACAGACCAGGCACAGACCAGGCACAGACCCAGGCATAGACCTGGCACAGACCAGGCACAGACCTGGCACAGACCTGGCACAGACCAGGCACAGACCCGGCACAGACCAGGCACAGACCGGGCACAGACCGGGCACAGACCAGGCACAGACCGGGCACAGACCGGGCACAGACCTGGCACAGACCAGGCACAGACCTGGCACAGACCCGGGCACAGACCCAGGCACAGACCCGGGCACAGATCTGGGCACAGACCTGGGCACAGACCCAGCCCTCATCTGCTCCAGATCGGTAGTGGGAGACCAGCAGGTGGCATTGGTAGGGACACGCTGACCAGGACACATTGGTCAGGACATCCCAATCAGGACACTGCCCAGGACATGCTGACCAGGACACTCTGCCCAGGACACTCTGCCCAGGACACTCTGCCCAGGACACGCGCCCGGGACATGCTGATCAGAACACTGACCGGGACACACTGATCAGGTCACACACATCCAGGCCAGCAGAGTCCCTGAGCTCGCTGAGCTCGTCATCTTTAGGAAGCTGAGGGCTCGGGGCTCAGGGCTCAGGCTGGCACAGAGGGCTCAGGGCTCAGGCTGGCACAGAGGGCTCAGGGTTCAGGCTGGCACGGAGGGCTCAGGGCTCAGGCTGGCACAGAGGGCCCAGGACACGGCGTGGCCCTGCCCACCATGGCTGGGGATCCTGGGCCCTCGGTGCCACCCAGGCAGCATCACCTGCCCTTGGAGAGGCTGGGCCACCAGCTTTGCTTGTAGCCATCGTGGTGCTGCCCACGTGGGTGCTGTGGGCTGGCAGAGCACCCAAACCTCGTTAATGGCTTGATTAGATTGAGCCAAAGGGGAAGATTGCACTGCCTGGACGGTGTGCCCCGACCACCCTCCTGGGAACTGCTCAAGGTAAAGGCCAGTTCCACTCCTGCATCACCAGCCATTCCTGTCACTGACAGCCAGCACTACGGGCCAGAGCTCCAGGCTATCAAAACCACTGCTTCCATTTCTGATTGGTGGTTAATCACTTGTTTGTGCCGTGTGAGCTGGGTGTGATGACCAGGCTGGGTGTTAATTACCACAGCTCCTTCCTGCCTGGCTGAACCTGTGCCCTGGGGGACCCAAATGCCCCGAGCTCCATCCCTGGGAGCTGAGCAGGATTGCCCCAGCTCAGGGTGACACCAGAAGGCTTGCTCTGCTGAGCACCCAAACTCAGCATCCCACAGCAGTGACCTGACCTGTGACCCACCAGCGAAATCGCAATTGCAGATGGACTGACCACGGAATCGTGGAGTCTCACACTGGTCTGAGTCGGGAAAGAGCCAGAGATGGCCTTGTCCCAGCACCTGCCATGGGCACCAGCACGAGGTGACAGGGGGCTGTCCCAGCCTGGGCAGAGGGAGCGAGCAGCACTGGCCTCAGAAGCCACCTCAGCATTATTCAACAGTGATTGTGAGGGAAAGGAAATTAAAGGAGTTTTTCCCCAAAGTCCTTCCCGATCCAGTTCCCCTGCCTGCCGACGCACTGGGGTGGACTCCAGGCTCATCACCAAACAAACATCAAGATGAGGAACAAGGTGGAGTCACGGCTTCAGGGAAACCCCCACCCCAAAATTACTTTGATTGACATGAGGAACAAGGTGGGGTCAGGACTCCAGGGAACCCCTCCATCCCAAAATTACATAGATGGAAACGAGGAACAAGGTGGGGTCAGGGCCCCAGGGAAACCCCCATCCCAAAATTACATTGATCAAGATGAACAAGTTGGGGTCAGGGCTTCAGGGAAACCCCCATCCCAAAATCCCACCACAGCTGCAGCTGGTTTTCTCATCGGGCATTGGGGGCCAGCCAGAGCCCCCTCACATGTGCCCACCCCTCCTGCAGCCCGTGTTGGAGCCCCTGGGATGTGCCCATCACCGCTGGCTGTGGCTGGCACAGGGTTTGGGGACAATTCCTGTCCTGGGATGTGCCCATCACCGCTGGCTGTGGCTGGCACAGGGTTTGGGGACAATTCCTGTCCTGGGATGTGCCCATCACCGCTGGCTGTGGCTGGCACAGGGTTTGGGGACAATTCCTGTCCTGGGATGTGCCCATCACCGCTGGCTGTGGCTGGCACAGGGTTTGGGGACAATTCCCTGTCCCTGTGCAGCTCAGGGGGAGCAGTCCCTCGGCCAATGTCACCCTGTCCCTCCTGAGGCTCCCGTGGGTACAGACCTGTGAAAAACGCCAATCACTTGTTTTTAAAATTTTAAAAGTTTAATAGTAATAAAACGATTATAAAAATAGTAATACAATTAGAGTAATAATAATCTGGACAATTGGGATTAGGACAATATGAGACAATAGAGACAAAGAGTTACAGACAGTCCGGGTAACTTTTCTGGGCAAAATAGGCCTGAAAAAGGACCCACGGTTAACAGAGGATTAACCCTCAAAAACAACAGCCTGTTGCATATTCATACAGCTCATCCATGATGCAAAAATTCCATTCAAACACAGGATTCTGTCTGGGCAGTGTCAGCCTCTTCCTCTGAATCCTGACAGCGTCTCCAGGACTGAGGAGGCAGGAAGAAGTTCGTTTCTCCTGACAATGGGGCAATAAATTGCCTTTCTCTGATAGATTCAGGTGTCCTGTGGTTGCTATCTCTCCGTGAGTTCTCTCTTTAGAAAAAAAGTATCCTCCATACGATAGTTTCTATTTTAACCTTTTGCTTTAACCTAAAGCTATATTCACCACACTACTTAAGAGAATTAATACAGCATAACTTTCTAACACAACACATATAATATTCATTTGAATATTTGCCAAAAGTCAATCATAAAATACGCATTTTTCACAGGGGGAGCCCTTGGGGGCAGCAGGACCCCCGTGGGACAGCCTGGGGGTACCGGTGTGAAAAGTGCATATGGTATGGCTCTGCACAGATATTTACCATGTGTATTTTGATGTATTGATTAGTAGTGCTGTACTAACATTTAAATGTAGTCTTGTAGTTAAAAGGTAACTTTTGTAGTTAAAATAAGAACTATGTAAGTGAGATTTTTTTTTTAAGAAAAGAATGAGGCACTCGCACCAGATAGCAGCCACAGGACACCTGAATCTTTCAGAGAAAAATAATTTATTGCCCTCCTATCAGAAGAAACAAACTTCTTCCCACCTCAAAGGCGATGTTAAGATTCAGAGGAAGAAGCTGACACTGCCCAGACAGAATCCTGTGTTTGAATGGAATTTTTGCATCATGGATGAGCTGTATGAATATGCAACAGGCTGTTGTTTTTAAGGGTTAATCCTCTGTTAACGTGGGCCCTTTTTCGGGCCTATTTTGCCCAGAAAAGTTACCCGGACTGTCTGTAACCCTTTGTTTCTATCGTCTCATTTTGTCCTAATCCCAATTGTCCAAATTATTATTACTCCAATTATATCACCATCTTTATAATCATTTTATTACTATTAAACTTTTAACATTTTAAAAACAAGTGATTGGCGTTTTTCACACCAGGACCCCGCGCTCCGGTCTGAGGGGGGTCTGTGGGGTCCCGGTGTTATATATAAAGTTTGTGAATTCTCTAGCCAATTAAGAATTCCCCGAGCCAATTCGATTAGAACACAAATTGCTTTATTTAGCAAGCAGCGATAAGCAAGGGTCCAGCGCTGGGCGGCGGCCGGGAGTCTCTGCTCCCCGAGGCTCGCAGCGGTCTGAGGGTTCTGAGTCCCCTTTTTATTCGCTTTATCTTCCTGCGTACGTGTTTTTGCTTCTGTGTCCGTGTTTTCTGCTCGGTCTGTTGCTGGGGGTCTTTTTCCTGCCTCCTGGTGATACGACCCTCCTGTTTTTGCAAGCGAGCAGTTCTTTTCTGAGTGGCATTTCCTGCTGGCTTATCGAAGGTTTGTTCAGGTTATTGTTTACGTTTAATGAACAAATTTTTGGTTACCCATAACACCGGGACAGCCCGGGGGTACCGGGACCCCACGCTCCGGTCTGAGGGGGGTCCCAGACCGTTCCCGCCGCGCCGCGTGCGCCCGGACATATTTGGCCGCCGCACCGCCGGAAACCCGTTCCGGGCAGGGCGTGGGGGTGGGGGGCGGTGGGACAAACCGTGGCGGGATGGGAGAGGACGGGACGGGATGCGATAGAATGGAATGGGATGGGATGGGATAGGATGGACGGGACGGGTCGGGATGGGATGCGATGAGATGAGATAGGAGAGGCGGAACGGGGCGGAGCGGGCAGCGGCGAGGGAGGCCGGCGGAACGGAAGGACGCGGAACGGAAGGCGCACGGGCGCGTTTCCGGGGGCCGGCCCGGTGCGGCGGAGCGGCGATGGCGGCGGGCGGGCGGCGCTGAGGGACCGGCCATGGAGCGCGGGCCGGGCCGGCCCAGCCTGCAGCTCGTCCAGCAGGCCGTGCAGGCGCTCTACCACGACCCCGACCCCAGCGGCAAGGAGCGGGCGAGCTGCTGGCTGGGCGAACTGCAGCGCTCGGTGAGAGCCGCGGGCGGCGGGTACCGGGCCCGGGCTCGCGGGGAGGCCTCGGGCCGCATCCGGGGTGGGGCGGGGCAGGGAACGGCGGCCCCTCGGCGGCCTCGGAGAGCCTCTGCACCGCCACTGCCGCTGCTCTGTGGCTGCCCCATCCCTGGGACCGCTCTGGAGAGAGACTTTGGACAAGGCCTGCAGGGACAGCACCCAGGGAATGGCTCCCAGTGCCAGAGGGGAGGCATGGATGGGATCTTGGCAATGAGGAATTCCTGGCTGGGCTGGGATTGCCAGAGCAGCTGGGGCTGCCCCTGCATCCCTGGCAGTGCCCAAGGCCAGGCTGGACACTGGGGCTGGAGCAGCCTGGGCCAGTGGGAGGTGTCCCTGCCATGGCAGGGGTGGCACTGGAGGTGGTTTGCGGTCCTTTCCCACCCAAAGCATTTCGTGGTTCCGTGATTAACGCAAGGAAAAGGGGCTGGGACGTTTGGCACCGTCGTGAGGGAGTTGGGAAGGAGGAATTGGCTCCCGGAGGGACATTTGGGCTTCTCCTGCCGGCTGGGGTGAGAGACTATGAGGGGATGGAGCCAAGGGTTCCTTCAGTCCCCAGAATCCTCAGGACACAACGCCCCCTGGCTTTGGGGTGTTTGTCGGTGTTTTGTGGCCTCATCTGGTCCTGCTGGAGCCGCTTTGTCCCCCCCCTCAGGGGGTGGATGTTTCCCTCCCGGAGCTGGGCAGTGTCCCCTCTGTGCCCCCCTGTCCCCACGCCCTCCCCTCCCCAGGAGCGGGACAAGATTCCGTGCCCCCGGGCCGGGGCGGGGCCGTGTCCTGGCCCTCCCTGCTCCGGGTGTCCCAGCTCCCTCCGGAGCAGCAGCTCCGGCCCCTTCCTGCCCCTCCTTGTTCCCACAAACTCCTGCTTTCCTCATTTTCCCCCTGAATTCCTGCAGTGCTGCAGCCACATCGCAGCTCCCGTGGGAGTTCCCAAGGGAGTGTCCATAGCTGGGTCTGGGGGCTCTGCTGCTGCTGCTGCCCCATTTCCCCATCCATAGCTGGGTCTGGGGGCTCTGCTGCTGCTGCTGCCCCCATTTCCCCATCCATAGCTGGGTCTGGGGGCTCTGCTGCTGCTGCTGCTGCTGCCCCCATTTCCCTGTCCATAGCTGGGTCTGGGGGCTCTGCTGCTGCCCCCATTTCCCTGTCCATAGCTGGGTCTGGGGGCTCTGCTGCTGCTGCTGCCCCCATTTCCCCATCCATAGCTGGGTCTGGGGGCTCTGCTGCTGCTGCTGCTGCTGCCCCCATTTCCCCATCCATAGCTGGGTCTGGGGGCTCTGCTGCTGCTGCTGCCCCCATTTCCCCATCCATAGCTGGGTCTGGGGGCTCTGCCCCCGCCCTGCCCCCATTTCCCCATCCATAGCTGGGTCTGGGGGCTCTGCTGCTGCTGCTGCTGCCCCCATTTCCCCATCCATAGCTGGGTCTGGGGGCTCTGCTGCTGCTGCTGCTGCTGCCCCCATTTCCCCGTCCATAGCTGGGTCTGGGGGCTCTGCTGCTGCTGCTGCCCCCATTTCCCCCTGGGCAGGGGCAGCTGGAGGAGGGAGGTTCCCATTCCAGGGATGGGTCCTGTGCCAGGCTCCCCTGAACCTGGCTGGGACCCCAGAACCCCTGTCCCAGGGCCCCCCAAACCTGGGGTGACCCAGCAGGGCTGGGGGCTGCCTGGGTGAGACCCCCAGGATTGCTGCTGGGTAAAGGGGTGTCCCCAGGTCAGGCCGCCCCATCCCCTGGAGAGTTTGGGCTTTTGGGGACTAATTTGTATTCCCAAGTACCTGGGAATCCCGGGCTCTCTGCTCCAGTTTCTCTGGCTGCTTCTGATAGAATGGTGGTAGTAATAATAGCAGCAGTAATAATAATAATACTAATAACAATGATAATAATAATAATAACAACAACATCAGCGATAACGATGTTGTTATTAACACAGCGTCATTCCTGCTTCTCCCCTTCTGTTGGGTTATGCCCCCTGCTCCTCTCTGAGCGTTGTGTGCTGCTCCCAGAAGGAATCCCAGTTATTCCCAAGTGTCCCAGGCCCAGCCTGGTTCCATCCAGCACCTTCCTCTCCTCGGAGCTGCTGAGTTTTCCCAGCCCTGGCGGGGCACCGAGGTGACCCTGCGCAGCAGGGCATGGCCTGGCAGGGCTGGGATGCTCCACTGGGACCTTTCCCAGCTTGGTGGCACTGGTGGCACTGGCTGGGCACTCGCTGTTTGTCCCTCAGGTGTCCCCGTGCCCTGGTCTGGATGGGGGCACTGGGATTAACCCCCCAAGGGATGTTTGCAGGGATCCTCCTCTGTGCCAAGCCGTGTCCCTGCAGTGCCACCTGCCAGGGGCTGTTTGCTGGCACCCCTGGGCAGGCTGTGCCCCTTCCAGAGCGCCCAGCCCTGCTCAGCTCTGTCCCCTTTGCCTCTGCTGGGACGAGCTCTCAGGGTGGGGTTCCCACTGGTTTCTGCCTTTCTGGGGTTGTAATCAGGAGATCCTGGAGTGGGTTTGTGTGGGAAGGGACCCCAGAGCCCCTGCAGTGCCACCCCTGCCATGGCAGGGACACCTCCCACTGGCCCAGGCTGCTCCAGTCCCAGTGTCCAGCCTGGCCTTGGGCACTTCTAGGCACAAAGTTTGAGGTGATGGGGAGTGGGGCTGCCCCAGCCCGTCCCCAGTGGCACAGCTGGGAGTGCCCAGGTGAGCAGCACTGACAGCCATGGAGTGCCCAGGTGAGCAGCACTGACAGCACTGAGCCATGGGGTGCCCAGGTGAGCAGCACTGACAGCTGTGAGCCATGGAGTGCCCAGGTGAGCAGCACTGACAGCACTGACAACCATGGAGTGCCCAGGTGAGCAGCACTGCAGCCATGGGGTGCCCAGGTGAGCAGCACTGACAGCACTGAGCCATGGAGTGCCCAGGTGAGCAGCACTGACAGCACTGAGCCATGGGGTGCCCAGGTGAGCAGCACTGAGCCATGGAGTGCCCAGGTGAGCAGCACTGACAGCTGTGAGCCATGGAGTGCCCAGGTGAGCAGCACTGACAGCACTGAGCCATGGGGTGCCCAGGTGAGCAGCACTGAGCCATGGAGTGCCCAGGTGAGCAGCACTGACAGCTGTGAGCCATGGAGTGCCCAGGTGAGCAGCACTGACAGCCATGGAGTGCCCAGGTGAGCAGCACTGAGCCATGGAGTGCCCAGGTGAGCAGCACTGACAGCACTGAGCCATGGAGTGCCCAGGTGAGCAGCACTGACAGCCATGGAGTGCCCAGGTGAGCAGCACTGACAGCTGTGAGCCATGGAGTGCCCAGGTGAGCAGCACTGACAGCTGTGAGCCATGGAGTGCCCAGGTGAGCAGCACTGACAGCAGTGACAGCCATGGAGTGCCCAGGTGAGCAGCACTGACAGCAGTGACAGCCATGGGGTGCCCAGGTGAGCAGCACTGACAGCACTGAGCCATGGGGTGCCCAGGTGAGCAGCACTGACAGCACTGACAGCCATGGAGTGCCCAGGTGAGCAGCACTGACAGCACTGAGCCATGGGGTGCCCAGGTGTGCTGAGCAACCACCCAGGGAGCAGAGGGCACACAGGTGCCATGCATCAACATGAGGGCATAAAAGGGTGGGCAAAGAACAGCAAGGCAGATGCCTGCAGCCTTCTGAAGTGGTGTGGTGTTACTCTGGATGGGGTGAAGCCTTCTGAAATTGTATCTGTGGGATACATCCCATGGTGGGGATGAGAAGGCAAAGCCTAAAGCTGAGTTTGGGTGCCTGGGTCACACTCTGGGGGTTCAGGTTTGGCACTGGAGACCCTTGAACCTGAGTGAGATCCCTGCAATTCCCATCACTGGGATCTCTGGCAGGACGTGGGGTTCCCTTTTGGGTCTGGAGGGCTCAGGTTTGTCCCTCAGCTCCCCAGCAGCCTCGTTCTCCCTTTCCTGCTGGCTGTTCCTGGGAAATGGGGCTGGACGTGGCAGAGCAGCTCTGAGCCTGCACAGCACTGGGGAGCTCGGTGCAAGTTGACCTAAATCCCAGAATCTGAGGCTCCTTCAGCCAGCCGTGTGCTGGGAGCTGTGTGAAGGCTGATTGCAGACTAGCTGGGGTTTCCTCAGGCACAGGAGCTGTACCCAGTGTGGGATTGGCCTTGTCCCAGCTTTCCCAGCTTCATGGCTGGAGTTTGCATCCTGTGTCTGGAGCAGAGCCCTGGGAGAATGTTCCACGTGGATCCATGGCTGTGAGCTGAGTGTTGGGGTTCTGGTGTGGATCGAGTGGAGGTTGGAATGTTCCACGTGGATCCATGGCTGTGAGCTGAGTGTTGGGGTTCTGGTGTGGATTGAGTGGAGGTTGGTTTGGGTTTCAGTGGGGGTTCAGGAAGTGCTTTCTGGGAAGGAAATCCTCTGACTTTGTAGAATTCCTGAATGTGCCATGAGGAGTTTCAGGCATAGAAACAGGTTCTTGTAGTCATTGGTGCTCACAGCCCATTAATAATTGTGCTCTTTGCTGAGCTGGGCTCCCAGATGGATTGTCCATGTGCCCTGGGCTTGGTGGGTTTGGGAGGATCTCCTGTGTCTGCCACTGTGTCCATCCAAACTGGGAATTACCAGGCTGTTAACTGAGGGGAAAAAAGTTTACTGAGAGGGTTTGGTGGGATTCTGGTGTGGAGTTTAACTTCTTGTTTATTCCCAGTGTGGGAATTCCCTGTGAGGATAAATAAATCCAGGGGGGACGATAATGACAGCAGTGGCTCCAGGCTTTTCTCACTCCTGTTAGAGTCATTCCAGGCGGGTTTTACACCAGGGGTAGCTGGAGTTACAGGCCCTGTCATGGAGGCAGCTGGGGAAGGAGGAGCAGAGCCTGGAAACAGCAGAGGAGCTTGTCTGAAGGCTCTGCAAGGGCTCTCCTTGGCCATGCTGTGCTCAGGGGTGGTGATGGACCAGCACAAGGGCTCTCCTTGACCACACTGTGCTCAGGGGTGGTGATGGACCAGCACAGGGGCTCTCCTTGGCCATGCTGTGCTCAGGGGTGGTGATGGACCAGCACAAGGGCTCTCCTTGACCATGCTGTGCTCAGGGGTGGTGATGGACCAGCACTCCATGGGGAAAATGTGCAGTGTCCCGTGGGAAGCTGTGGCGAGCTGCTGCCTGGATGTGGCAGGGATGGATCCACTGGCCGTGGGGTTGAACCTGGAGAGGCTGAGCAGCCACGGGGATGTGGCACCTGGGGACATGGGGACAAAGGGCAGTGTGGCCTCGGCAGTGCTGGGGAACTGTTGGACTCGATGGGCTCTGGGGGTTTCCAGCTCAGAGGATCCTGTGGAAAGGAGGAAGGGAGAGGAGAGGGGAGCACGGGGGGTGCTGAGGGTCCCAGCCTCCCCAGCTTGTCCGGGCCCTTTGGGTTCTGCAGTTGGCTCCAGCTGCATTCCAGGCTCCAGTGCCCGTGGAAAGAGCTCCTAGCAGAAATTCTGGGAGTGGAGTCAGGAGCTGTGGAGAGATAGCATGTAAGAGAATAGTGCAGAAGGTAATCTCACACCTGAGCAGTTGCAGCTGTACTAATCACCAAAGATTAGGAACAGGTCTACTCTTAATAGGCTACAGCTGTGTCCAATAAGAAGAAGAGTGCTACAAAAGAGTGGGTTAGCTGGTTGAGGAGAGAGTTGGAGTCTGTTGCTTGTGCTGTGAGGAGAGATGGAGTTTGTTGGTTGTACTGTGAAGAAGGAGTCTGTGCTTTGAGGAGCTGCTCATGCCAAATCACCCAGAAGGTGTGGGACTTCTGCAATAAGATGACAACAAGGAGCTAGGCCCTGTGCTATTGCCAGCTATAATGTTTTCCGTGTGCAGGAGACTGGGTTTTCCTGGGAATCAGCCTGGATCATGCTGATCCTGCCTGGTGTTGCCCTCTGGTTGCCCTGTGCGACGCTGGAGAGCCCTGGGAGCCCTGGCCCAGGGTTTGGGTCTGGAGCATTGGTGGGGGTGGAGCCTCTGGGCACGGCTGTCCTGCCTGGGGGAGAGGTTTGGGAAGGGGATTATTTTGTCTTCCAGGCTGGAACACAGCTGGAAGCAAGGGTGAGCAGGCAGTGGTTTATTACAAAGGGCTGTTTGGCTGTTGGAGTGACTGGCCAAGGATTGTGATGGAATGGCCTTCATTAGTGAGGCTGGGATGAGGGCCAGAGCTGGGCTTTAGGGATGCAGAGGTTTTATTCACTCTGGATTGAGCTCAGGGAAGTCCTGTGGCCCAAAGGCTGTCAGACACAATGGCTGTGAAGCTCGTGGAATTGGCTCAAGCTTTTGTTCCCAGGTTTTCCACAGCTGGATTTGGGATTTTTAACCATGCTGGCCAGGGAGGTTTGGAGTCCCCGTCCCTGGAGGTGTCCAAGGAAGGACTGGATGGCACTCAGTGCTGTGGGCTGGGGACAGGGTGGGGATGGGGCACAGCTTGGACTCAATGGTCTTGAAGGCCTTTTCCACCCTCAGTGACTGTGGGATGCAGTGGGTCTGTTCCCATGCCCCAGCCCAGCCAGGGGCTCTGGAGTCTGCCTGGTGTTTCCCTGGCTCACCAGTGCCCCAATCCCACACTCAGGACAGAGCCTTTGGGTTCAGACCAGCCTGGCATGGGCTGGAGCTGCCCCGAGGCTGGGCAGGCCGTGGGCTCCTGCCTGGCTCTCCTCCAGCTCTCAGGCACATCTGTGTTCAGCTCTGGAGTCCTGGTGTGGGCCCTCATGTGGGCCTGGTGTCCCCAGCCCAGCCAGGCATTCCTAATTCCCAAGATCCCATCCATGCCTGCCCTCTGGCAGTGGGAGCCATTCCCTGGGTGCTGTCCCTGCAGGCCTTGGCCCCAGTCCCTCTGCAGCTCTCCTGGAGCCCCTCAGGCCCTGCTGGGGGCTCTCAGCTCTCCCTGGATCCTTCTCCTCTCCAGGTGAGCACCCCCAGCTCTCCCAGCCTGGCTCCCTGGGAACTGAGGGGCTCCAGCCCTGGAGCAGCTCCGGGGCCTCTCTGGACTCACCCTGGCAGGACAGGGCTGTGTGTCCATTGGGAATTTGGACTGTCTGCAGCACCCTGACCCCCCAGCCCTGCCCACTGAGCACAGCGTGGTTTTCCCACAGGTCCATGCCTGGGAGATCTCGGACCAGCTGCTGCAGATCCACCAGGATGTGGAGTCCTGCTACTTTGCGGCGCAGACCATGAAGATGAAGATCCAAACTTCATTCTATGAACTCCCCACGGATTCCCACGCCTCACTCCGGGACTCTTTGCTGTCCCACATCCAGAACTTGAAGGACCTGTCCCCGGTCATTGTCACACAGGTTGGTGGTGGCAGGGGGGGATGGAGCTGCTCCTGGCAGTCACTCTCCCTGGGCTGCAAAACAGGGAAGGCTGATCCCTGCTCCTGGCCTGGCACAAGATTGATTTCCCTCCTTCATCACTCGGTTCCTCTAGTTACATCCATTACTTCATCCTCGTTTGCTGTTTGGAGAGGAGGAGCAGGGGTTTTCCTGTGCCCTGCCATGGAGACCAAACCTAGCAGTGCCCTGGGTGCTCAGGGGCATTTCCCTGCACCCTTCATTCCCACTATCCATACATTCCTGTGGCACTGGGGGCCTGGCACCTGCAGGCTGAGCCAGGGTGCTCCTGCAGCCCCTGAATGCTGTGGCAGGGAACGTCAGCCCTCGGGGCAGCCGGTGTTCCGCGGTTCACCACAGGGATTGCGCACAGACAGGGATGGGGGAGATGGATCCCAGAGTTCCCACCCCA
This sequence comes from Camarhynchus parvulus, assembly GCF_901933205.1. Classification (NCBI taxonomy): domain Eukaryota; kingdom Metazoa; phylum Chordata; class Aves; order Passeriformes; family Thraupidae; genus Camarhynchus; species Camarhynchus parvulus. The sequence goes on from NC_044586.1 coordinate 70,485,201, forward strand.
TGAGCCGTGTTGGGAATGATTCCTGAGTTACTTGCTGGCAGGGATGTTGGGGTGGCTTCCAGAGCTGCCTGCCAGCCCTGTCTCTGGGCACATCCCAGCACTCCCCACACTGATCCATGTGTTTTCATTCCCTTCCAGCTCGCTCTGGCAATAGCTGACCTTGCCCTGCAGATGGCTTCGTGGAAGGGCTGTGTGCAGACACTGGTGGAGAAGTGAGTGACTGTTCCTGCCTCTGGCCTAGGCACTGCTCTGTGGGCTGTGTCAGGCAGGCATAGTGCAGGAAAGGGAAGTTTTTCTCCCGTGATGGTTGATTTCAGCTGCCCTGGGTGGTGGCAGGAGGGGCTCTCTGCTGTGCACGCTTCCGTGCTCACAGCCCAACACTCAGCGCTTTTCCTCATCCCTGTTTTGTTAGGGACAATCCCTCTTCCCTCAGCTGTGTCTGTGCTGTGGGATGGAGCAGTGGGGCTGGAGCCAGTCACTCCTGGGTGTCCCCAGATGTCCCCACGGGATGCCACACACTGCTGCACAGTGACAGCAGCAGCCCCTGGGGCTGCCACCACCCTGAATCCATTGGCAACAGGAGGGGGTGGGATTGGTCCAGGCAGTGGCACCTGGATTCCCAGAGCTGGGAAAGCTTCTGGCACTGCTCTGTAGGAAATGTGGGCTGAGCCATCCTGGAGGCTCCTCCTGGCAGGGCTGTGGCTGGACACTGCCTGTCCTTGAGGCAGGACCGTTGCTGAATCCCTGGGATGCGTGGGGTGGGAAGGGGCCTTAGAGCCCTGCCGTGGTCCGGGGTGCCCTGCAGCCCTGTCTGTGCTGCTCCCCAGTGCTGAGGTGTCCCCTGTGCCCCATGGCAGGTACAGCAATGACGTGACGTCGCTGCCCTTCCTGCTGGAGATCCTGACGGTGCTGCCCGAGGAGGTGCACAGCCGCTCGCTGCGCATCGGCGCCAACCGCCGCACCGAGATCATCGAGGACCTGGCCTACTACTCCAGCACCGTGGTGTCACTGCTGGTGAGCAGCCTCCAGCTGCAGCCCGCTTTGGGGCACCCAGCCCGCCCCACGGCACCGAGCCCGCCTCGGGGTGCCCAGCCTGCCCCACGGCGCCCAGCCCGCCTCAGGGCACCGAGCCCGCCTCGGGGTGCCCAGCCCGCCTCAGGGCGCCCAGCCCGCCTCAGGGCACCCAGCCCGCCTCAGGGCACCCAGCCTGCCCCACGGCACCCAGCCTGCCCCACAGCGCCCAGCCCACCTCAGGGCACTGGGGCCTTGCCAGGGCCACCACTGACCGTGTCCCCGAGTGCCACTTCCACACGGCTCTGAAATCCCAGCAGGGATGGGGACTCCAAACCTCCCTGGGCAGCTGTGCCAGGGGTGGACAGCCCTTTCCAGGAAGGAATTTTTCCAGTATCCAACCTGAGCCTCCCCTGGCACAGCTCAAGGCTGCTTCGCTTTATCCTGTGTCCAGAGATGGAGCTGAGCTGTGCCCTCTGCCCAGCAGCTCAGGTGTTGCTGGACAAGCCTCTTCCCTCATTCCATGTTTATCCCAGCAGAGTTCCCTGCCAGTGCCACTGCAGCCATCAGGGCAGCCCAGCTCCTTCTGGGAGAAGTTGTCTGAGCAAGTTCTTGCTCACTGTGAAATTCCTTCACCTTCCTCGAGTCCCCTTCCAGGGCCACCCTGCCCTGCCAGCCCCAGCTTTTCCAGGGACATCTGGGAGATCCTGGCTGGAGTATCAGGAGTCCCCCACACCGTGCTGTCCTCTCCAGCCCCATCTTTTCCTGGGACCCCTGGGATATCCCAGCTGCCACATCAGGGGCCCCCCACACTGGGCTGTCCCCTCCAGCCATGTCCAGCCCCAGCTTTTCCCAGGATCCCTGGGAGATCCTGGTTGACATGACATGCTGGGGACACAGGCAGTGTCACCTCGCTCTGGTGCTTGCAGCTGCTCAGAGCTGACACAGGATCACCAAGGGCTGGCCCTGTCCCTGCACATTCCTGCTCCCTCTGGACCTGCCTGAAGCTTTCCTGAGCCTTTCCTCGTGGTGCCAGCGTGGGCATTTCCTCCACGTACCTGAAGAGCCAAATTTATATTTTCTGTGTGGGATTTAAGTGCCAAATTCCCATCTTCAATTACAAAATGCAGCATTCCAGGGACTGTGATGAGGTCCAACATTCTGTCTTTAGGACTGAAGTGGCAAGTGAGATCTCTGGAAGCTCTTGTGCAAGGACTCCTGGGCCAGTCCAGGGGGTCTGGGATCTTTCTCCATGTCCTGCCTGTCCACCTCTTCTCCCTGTCCCTGTGCCAGTCGAGGCTGGGGCTTTGGGCAGGGCTGTGCTGGGCACTGGGCCACAGCTGGAGCACTGGCCAGCGCTGGGAATGAGCTGCTGCTGTCGCACATCTCGGCACATCCTGGCTTGGACACTGGGGTGGCATGTTTGGAATGTCCCTCGGGACAGGTCTGGCTCTCAGCACTAGCTTCTCTCTGCAGAGGTGGTTTTTTGGGAGAAGGGTTAAACTGGGATTTGTCAGGTGTGAACATCCCTGATGGCTGTGCTCCACTGGCCCAACACAGGATCCTGCAGGAGTGGGGATGAGGGAGGTGCTCCAGCTGCTCTTGCTGCTCCTGTGGGCTCTGTCCCTCCCTGTCACTGAGTCCAGGGCTGTTGGTGACAGGGATACTGGGAGCAGCCAGCCTCTGGAATGTTCTCATGGGGACTCCAGAGGATGTTACTGGTTATTTCTCATGGATCACCTGCTGGAGTCACATCCTGACTGGCTCTGCTGTGTCCCTGCAGGTGACATGTGTGGAGAAGGCAGGCAATGAGGAGAAAATGCTCATCAAGATCTTCCGGTGCCTGGGCAGCTGGTTCAACCTGGGTGTCCTGGACAGCACCTTCATGGCCAACAGCAAGCTGCTGTCCCTGCTCTTCGAGGTGCTGGTGAGTGTTTCCCAGGGGCTAGGGGGGCTCCAGGGTGGGGCACTGGGCAATCCCAGCAGGACTGAGGCGTGGGGCAGGGCGTTCATCCCTCCTGTGTCACACAGGGACTCTCTGGTTCCCTCTGGGCCAGATCAGCTCCACAGAGTGGGCAGTCCCTCTGCTGGGAGGTGCAGGCAGGGAAGTGCCACTGCCCACGAGGTGCCAGGTGAGGTTTGGCACACCCAGGGGTGCCTGGTGAGGTTTGTCATACCCAGGGGTGCCAGGTGAGGTTTGTCACGCCCAGGGGGTGCCAGGTGAGGTTTGTCACGCCCAGGGGGTGCCAGGTGAGGTTTGTCACGCCCAGGGGGTCCCAGGTGAGGTTTGTCACACCCAGGGTCCCAGGTGAGGTTTGTCACACCCAGGGGGTCCCAGGTGAGGTTTGTCACGCCCAGGGGATGCCAGGTGAGGTTTGTCACACCCAGGGGTGCCTGGTGAGGTTTGTCATACCCAGGGGTGCCAGGTGAGGTTTGTCACGCCCAGGGGATGCCAGGTGAGGTTTGTCACGCCCAGGGTCCCAGGTGAGGTTTATCATCCTCATGACTGGGCATCGGAAGCCTCTGTTGGGGTTTGATGGTCAAATCAGGGGGGTTGAGGTTATTTTGGTTTCTTCCCAGATTGTCAGTGAAGCAGTATTCCTCTTCTGACCCTTTCTCCTTGGAAGATCCCCTCCTGGAGGAGTTGGGGTGTTTGTGTGGCTGAGTGTGGCAGGGCTGGGGGTGTGGAGAGTCCTGTGCCACTGAGCCAGGACAGGCAGGGAGTGGAGCCAGAGCGAGGAATTGAGGAATTCCTGGAGGATGGAGGTTTCTGCTGCAGAGATTGTCTGTCCCTCCTCCCCCTCTCCTGTGGGATCCCTCATTTGCATTATTCAATCAATGACAAATGCAGATGAGGGCTCCCAAGGAAGGACATCCATGCAGGATCCTGAATATCCATGTGGGATCCTGCTTCAAGTGGAGCTGTAGCAGGAGCTGCTCCCAGGACAGGCTGTGGGGCTCACCAGCCTGTTTGGTGGTTAATGGCACTTTACTTGGGGTGTTCTTCCTTCCTCCCCTTCTCCCTTCAGTGGCACCAGGAATTGTTTCCCAAATCCATTGAGATCTCAGTGTTCAGTAGGGCTCACAGAGTCTCTGCTCATTTGTTTCCTCCCTGCTTGCTCTCTCCTGGTGCTCTGTATGTCCTGTCTCCTCCCCTGTGAATCCCCCTCACTCAGTCACCATCCATGGAATTCACTGACCCCCAGACCATCCCTGGTCAATATTCCACACATGCTTGTGGAAACCTCGTCTCCATCCCCACCAGGGACTCCCCAGCTCCCACCTGTCCTCCCAGTGGGAGTGATGGCTCTGTGTCCAGCCAGGTGATGAGCAGCATGGTGGTTTCCTTCCGTCCAAGCTGCCCTGGGTTCCAGCTGGTGTTTCCCCTCCTGTGCTTGCCAGGGAGTTTGCCAGGGTCCCTTGGGGAAGGGTCAGTCTGACCTGGAGTGTCCAGGGAAGGTTACGAGGCCAGTGGGGGGTAGTGGGGGCTGTGGCTGTGCAGGACCTCTGTGAAGTGTTTCACAGTATTCTTTGGGTTGGAATAGATCTACAAGATCAAATCCAGCCATTGTGGGAACAAGAACAAAAACCTGGTGGTTTCATTCCTGTCTGATTGCATGATACAATTGGGGCAGTGGAGGGGCAGCTCCCATCTCTGCTCTGGTGAGTTACAGGACCCAGGGAATGGCTGGAGCTGTGCCAGGGAGGGTGAGGCTGGAAAGCAGGAAAGGTTCTGCCCCAGAGGGTGCTGGGCACTGCCCAGGCTCCCTGGGGAATGGGCTCGGCCCCGAGGCTGCCAGAGCTCCCCTCCTAGGGATGCAATCCCCTCCCTGGGATCATTGGGGTGTCTGTGCAGGGCCAGGAGCTGGATCTGTGATCCCTGTGCTCCCTTCCAGCTCTGGATGTTCTATGATTCTTTGATAATTGCTGGGCTTTTGTGCCTTGCAGCAACAGGACAAGACCTCATCCAACCTGCACGAGGCTGCGTCGGACTGCGTGTGCTCGGCCCTCTACGCCATCGAGAACGTGGAGACTAACCTGCCCCTGGCCCTGCAGCTCTTCCAGGGCGTGCTCACCCTCGAGAGTGCCTATCACATGGCTGTGGCACGGGAGGACCTGGACAAGTGAGGGACAGGGACCTTGCTGTGGCCGGGAGGGACGGGCAGGAGAGCGCTGACCCAGCCACATCTGCCTCCAAACGGAGATACCAGTGCCAGGGCATCAGCAGTGCTGGGGGCACTGGGGCTGGGCAGTGCCTGTCCCTGTGCTGGGCACTCATGGGGTCACACCCAAATCCTGGGGGCAGGTCTGGGCCCCTCACTGCAGGAGAGATCTGGAGGGGCCAGGGGCTGGGCTGCACTGGAACCATGCCCTCACTGGGCTTTTGGAGAAGTTTGAGATCAGTATTTCAGCAGATTTGCTTATTGGAGCCCAGTGTTTGCACCCACTTCCCCTGCTGGAGCGTCTCCCAGCTGCTGGCAAAGCAGAAGTTGGGGTTTCTCACTCTGGCCAAGGCCCTGGGCACATTTTGGCCCAGCCGTGCCCCACACTGGGGTAGAGCCCACGAGGCTGATCCAACCCCTGTCCCCTTGTCCCTCTGCACTGGGTAAAGCCCCTGAGGCTGATCCAACCCCTGTCCCTCTGCGCTGGGGTAAATCCTGTGAGGCTGATCCAACCCCTGTCCCCTTGTCCCTCTGCAGGGTGCTCAACTACTGCCGTGTGTTCACCGAGCTGTGCGAGACCTTCCTGGACAAGATCGTGTGCACGCCGGGCCAGGGCCTGGGCGACTTGCGCACGCTGGAGCTGCTGCTCATCTGCGCGGGGCACCCGCAGTACGAGGTGAGCTGCAGCCAGGCACGGGGGAAACCTTGCTGCTGCTGCCACAGTCATGGCCCTGTGGGCTCTGGAATCCCTGCTCTGCACTCATGGGCTTCACGTTTCCTTCTGGGTGTCCTGGGACTGCCAGCACAGCTCTGAAACCCCTGTTAGTGCTTTCCCACACGCTAAAGTCGAGCTCAGTGGGGATTTGTGGTTCTGGGAATTTTGCCCTGTGAGTGACTGAAATGCTGGTTCATATCAAAGTGCCCACCCACCTGCCTTAGGAGCAAAACTTGTCATTGTTTTGGTCTGTTTTTATCCTTTATTTAATTCTTTATAATTTTATTCTTCCCAAACCTTTAAGTGCCAGTAGCTGATCCCTGCCTGTGTTCAGTGGATGGAAGCTGCTACCTGGCTGGTTTGCCATGGGTGGCTGTGCTCCAGCAGGCTCCATACATTCCTTGGGGTCCCTGGGACCCTTTTCCTCCCTTCTCAGGTCTGTTAAGCTCAGTTTTCCTTGGCCACGACCTCATACATCAGTGCCATCAGTGCTGAGGGGGACATGGAGCTCTGCAGCTGCTCCTGACTAAATCTGCACTCATGGTTTTTGTGCAATAACCACACAATAAATAAAAGAACCCACCACAAAGGGGCTGCATCCACTTCCAGCCCAAGCCGCTCCCAGAGCCCCAGGCCCCACTCGGGTTGTTCTGGGCTGCAGAGGCTTTGGCTGCCAAGGGCTGGGGCAGCTCTTCAGTGTCACTGGGGGATCCCAAGCCCTTTATTAACTGACAGGCAGAGAAATCAGTGGATCTGGGGCAACCAGTCCCCGTGTCACCACTGTGTGGCACAGCAGCTCTGACGCACATCTGTGGTGCTGCCACTGCTGCCACCCAGGGCCAGGGTTTCTGTTTCTCCATCGGGACCACTGACACAGTGGGGAAAAAACATTCTGTTGGTAACAAAATGCTGTATTTTTCTTTCCAAACAGGTGGTAGAAATTTCCTTTAACTTCTGGTATAGACTGGGGGAGCACCTGTACAAGACGGACGATGCTGTGATCCACAGCATCTTCAAAGCCTACATCCAGCGCCTGCTGCACGCGCTGGCGCGGCACTGCCAGCTCGACTCCGACCACGTAAGGGCCTGTGCAATGGGCAGGGGGTGTGTGTGTCCCTGTGGAACAGCTGGGATGTGTGTGTGTGTGCCTGGGGAACAGCTGGGCAGTGGGATGTGTGTGTCCCTGTGGAACAGCTGGGATGTGTGTGTGTGTCCCTGTGGAACAGCTGGGATGTGTGTGTGTGTCCCTGTGGAACAGCTGGGATGTGTGTGTGTGTGTCCCTGTGGAACAGCTGGGATGTGTGTGTGTGTCCCTATCGAACAGCTGGGCAGTGGGATGTGTGTGTCCCTGTGGAACAGCTGGGATGTGTGTGTGTGTCCCTGTGGAACAGCTGGGATGTGTGTGTGTGTCCCTATGGAACAGCTGGGATGTGTGTGTGTGTCCCTATCCAACAGCTGGGCAGTGGGATGTGTGTGTCCCTGTGGAACAGCTGGGATGTGTGTGTGTGTCCCTGTGGAACAGCTGGGATGTGTGTGTGTCTATGGAACAGCTGGGATGTGTGTGTGTCCCTATGGAACAGCTGGGCAGTGGGATGTGTGTGTCCCTATGGAACAGCTGGGATATGTGTGTGTGTCCCTATGGAACAGCTGGGATGTGTGTGTGTGTCCCTGTGGAACAGCTCGGATGTGTGTGTGTGTGTGTCCCTGTGGAACAGCTCGGATGTGTGTGTGTGTCCCTGTGGAACAGCTGGGATGTGTGTGTGTGTGTGTGTGTGTCCCTGTGGAACAGCTGGGATGTGTGTGTGTGTCCCTATGGAACAGCTGGGATGTGTGTGTGTCCCTATGGAACAGCTGGGCAGTGGGATGTGTGTGTCCCTATGGAACAGCTGGGCAGTGGGATGTGTGTGTCCCTATGGAACAGCTGGGATGTGTGTGTGTGTCCCTGTGGAACAGCTGGGCTGTGTGTGTGTGTCCCTGTGGAACAGCTGGGATGTGTGTGTGTGTCCCTGTGGAACAGCTGGGCTGTGTGTGTGTGTCCCTGTGGAACAGCTGGGATGTGTGTGTGTGTCCCTATGGAACAGCTGGGCTGTGTGTGTGTGTCTATGGAACAGCTGGGCTGTGTGTGTGTGTCCCTATGGAATAGCTGGGATGTGTGTGTGTGTCCCTGTGGAACAGCTGGGATGTGTGTGTGTGTCCCTATGGAACAGCTGGGCAGTGGGATGTGTGTGTCCCTATGGAACAGCTGGGATGTGTGTGTGTGTCCCTATGGAACAGCTGGGCTGTGTGTGTGTGTCCCTGTGGAACAGCTGGGATGTGTGTGTGTGTCCCTGTGGAACAGCTGGGATGTGTGTGTGTGTCCCTATGGAACAGCTGGGATGTGTGTGTGTGTCCCTGTGGAACAGCTGGGCTGTGTGTGTGTGTCCCTGTGGAACAGCTGGGATGTGTGTGTGTGTCCCTGTGGAACAGCTGGGCTGTGTGTGTGTGTCTGTGGAACAGCTGGGCTGTGTGTGTGTGTCTATGGAACAGCTGGGATGTGCCTGTGTGTGTCTATGGAACAGCTGGGATGTGTGTGTGTGTCCCTATGGAATAGCTGGGATGTGTGTGTGTGTCCCTGTGGAACAGCTGGGATGTGTGTGTGTGTCCCTGTGGAACAGCTGGGATGTGTGTGTGTGTCCCTGTGGAACAGCTGGGATGTGTGTGTGTGTCTATGGAACAGCTGGGATGTGTGTGTGTGTCTATGGAACAGCTGGGCTGTGTGTGTGTGTCCCTGTGGAACAGCTGGGATGTGTGTGTGTGTCCCTATGGAACAGCTGGGATGTGTGTGTGTGTCCCTGGGGAACAGCTGGGCTGTGTGTGTGTGTCCCTGTGGAACCGCTGGGATGTGTGTGTGTGTCCCTGTGGAACAGCTGGGCTGTGTGTGTGTGTCCCTGTGGAACAGCTGGGCTGTGTGTGTGTGTCTATGGAACAGCTGGGCTGTGTGTGTGTGTCCCTATGGAATAGCTGGGATGTGTGTGTGTGTCCCTGTGGAACAGCTGGGATGTGTGTGTGTGTCCCTATGGAACAGCTGGGCAGTGGGATGTGTGTGTCCCTATGGAACAGCTGGGATGTGTGTGTGTGTCCCTATGGAACAGCTGGGATGTGTGTGTGTGTCCCTGTGGAACAGCTGGGATGTGTGTGTGTGTCCCTGTGGAACAGCTGGGATGTGTGTGTGTGTCCCTATGGAACAGCTGGGATGTGTGTGTGTGTTCCTGTGGAACAGCTGGGCTGTGTGTGTGTGTCCCTGTGGAACAGCTGGGATGTGTGTGTGTGTCCCTGTGGAACAGCTGGGATGTGTGTGTGTGTCCCTGTGGAACAGCTGGGAGTGTGTGTGTGTGTCTGTGGAACAGCTGGGATGTGTGTGTGTGTCTATGGAACAGCTGGGATGTGTGTGTGTGTCCCTATGGAATAGCTGGGATGTGTGTGTGTGTGTCCCTGTGGAACAGCTGGGATGTGTGTGTGTGTCCCTGTGGAACAGCTGGGATGTGTGTGTGTGTGTCCCTGTGGAACAGCTGGGATGTGTGTGTGTGTCTATGGAACAGCTGGGATGTGTGTGTGTGTCTATGGAACAGCTGGGTGTGTGTGTGTGTTCCCTGTGGAACAGCTGGGATGTGTGTGTGTGTCCCTGTGGAACAGCTGGGATGTGTGTGTGTGTCCCTGTGGAACAGCTGGGATGTGTGTGTGTGTCTATGGAACAGCTGGGCAGTGGGATGTGTGTGTCCCCTTGGAACAGCTGGGATGTGTGTGTGTGTCCCTATGGAACAGCTGGGATGTGTGTGTGTGTCCCTATGGAACAGCTGGGATGTGTGTGTGTGTGTCCCTGTGGAACAGCTGGGTGTGTGTGTGTGTGTCTATGGAACAGCTGGGCAGTGGGATGTGTGTGTCCCTATGGAACAGCTGGGATGTGTGTGTGTGTCCCTATGGAACAGCTGGGATGTGTGTGTGTGTCCCTGTGGAACAGCTGGGATGTGTGTGTGTGTGTCCCTGTGGAACAGCTGGGGTGTGTGTGTGTGTCTATGGAACAGCTGGGCAGTGGGATGTGTGTGTCCCTATGGAACAGCTGGGATGTGTGTGTGTGTCCCTATGGAATAGCTGGGATGTGTGTGTGTGTCCCTGTGGAACAGCTGGGATGTGTGTGTGTGTCCCTGTGGAACAGCTGGGATGTGTGTGTGTGTCCCTGTGGAACAGCTGGGCAGTGGGATGTGTGTGTCCCCTTGGAAGCTGTGTTGTCCCTGCTTGAGGCAGTTTTATTGGGATGAGGATGGCATGGCTTACTAGCCCCAGCTGGTATCTTCTTCCATGCACTCTGAGATGGTTTGTTCTCTCCTCCCCTCCTCATCCCCTTGCTTCCCATCCCTTCCTCCACTTGTTGGAGCAGGAATACACAGTGTGTGCTCAGGCTGATCATGTTTTCCTTGGGCACAGCTCTGCAGACCCTCCAGCAGCCTGGTCTGCAGCAGGAGGGCAGGAATGCTGGATCTCCTTGAAATGGAATCACTGGTGTTCTCCTGGCTGTGGCTGAGTGGGAGCCTGAACTCCCCTGAGCTGCCCTTGTGCTCTCCCTCCTCTCCCTCAGGAGGGAGTCCCGGAGGAGACCGATGACTTCGGGGAGTTCCGGATGCGTGTCTCGGACCTGGTGAAGGACCTCATCTTCCTGGTGGGCTCGGTGGAGTGTTTTGCCCAGGTGGGTTTGTGGGAGTGTAGTGAGGTGCAGGCAAATGCCAAGGGAGGTCACCAAGCCCTGGTGGCCTTTGGGACTGGAGGAGGTGACACATATCCCGTGCACAAGGAAGTGTGTGGTGGGAACTGTTCTGGGAGAGCAGGAGGTGTGGGAGCATCACGAGGTTTCTGACATGTTGGGGAAAGCCACTGTGGTCCCACAATGTGGAATGTGGGGTTTCTGTGGGCCCACAGCTGGGGCAGGAGTTTGGGGGTAGGATGGGTGAGGGGGGGGAGTTTGGGGATGGGGTGGGTGAGGCGTGGGAGTTTGGGGCTGGGAGGGGTCAGGAGCAGGGCCTTGGGGCAGGGGTTGGTGATGGGGTTCGTGGCCCCTCGGTGACCATCCCTCCTGCAGCTCTATGCGACGCTCAAGGACGGGAACCCCCCCTGGGAGGTGACAGAAGCCGTGCTCTTCATCATGGCCTCCATCGCCAAGAGCGTCGACCAGTGAGTCCTGCCTGTGTCTGGGGGGCTGGGGCTGCCTCCGTGTGACACGGACACCACAGATATCCCAAGGACATTCCCATCCCTGGCAGTGCCCAAGGCCAGGTTGGACCGGGCTTGGAACAACCTGGGACTGTGGAAGGTGTCCCTGCCATGGTGGGGGTGGCACTGGAGGGGCTCTGAGGTCTGTTCACACCCAAACCATTCATTGGGGATCATTCCACATCCAGGTGGAGTTTTCCTAGGTATCCATAGGGAAGGTTAAGTCCCTGAAAGTGTTTCCTCCTATGTTACTGGCGGTGGAAGCATGGACAGGTGACACCCAGGGTGGTGAGCCCACAGCGAGTCCTGTGCACTGCCAGCAGTGGGACAACCCAGCTGACCTTCCCTGGGCTTGGAATGCTGTCCCTCCCACCCCTGAGACACTGGGATCCCCATCCCTCTCTTCCCTGGGAGGCTGTGATTGCTGTCACTCCTTTTCCCAAGGAGGCTGGTAACACCATCCCTCCTTTCCTTGTGAGGCTGGCAATCCTATCCCCCTGCTCCCCAGGCACCTGGAGGAGTCACTTCAGTCCCTTCACATCACCAGCTCCTGTTATCTGTGTTGAGGCCGCTCCTGCTCGCTTTTCCAATGCCTTGTTCCCAGGAGTGCTGGCTGGAAGCACTGGGGCTCTGCCCCCACCAGCCCGGGATCACCCATCACAGCCTCCTGCAGTGGAGGAGGCACTTCCCAAATAATGAACGCCCCTGGTTCTCATGTCCCTCTGTAGTAGTGGGGCTCAGTTCCCAGATAATAACCCCTTGCTTCTCGTGTCCCCCAGCAGTGGTGGGGCTCAGTTCCCAGATAACAACCCCTTGCTTCTCGTGTCCCCCAGCAGTGGTGGGGCTCAGCTCCCAGATAATGAACCCCCCTGGTTCTCGTGTCCCCCAGCGGTGGTGGGGCTCATTTCCCAGATAATGAACCCCCCTGGTTCTCGTGTCCCCCAGCAGTGGTGGGGCTCAGCTCCCAGATAATGAACCCCCCTGGTTCTCGTGTCCCCCAGCGGTGGTGGGGCTCATTTCCCAGATAATGAACCCCCCTGGTTCTCGTCCCCCAGCGTGGTGGGGCTCACCCAGATAATGAACCCCTGGTTCTCGTGTCCCGCGGTGGTGGGGCTCATTCCCAGATAATGAACCCCCCTGGTTCTCGTGTCCCCCAGCAGTGGTGGGGCTCAGCTCCCAGATATTGAACCCCCCTGGTTCTCGTGTCCCCCAGCGGTGGTGGGGCTCTCCCTGGAGGCATTCAGTGTTCCCTGTCCGTTCCCTGCTGTGGCACTGGTGTCCATGGGGCTGAGCCCCAGGCCCGCAGGGTTTGTCCCGGTGTGCTCCCAGTCGCATGGCACGCTCAGAGTCTCCTGTGTGGCGGAGGGTCCGGCAGCCCCTCCCAGCCCCTGCGGGCACTGAGCCGAGGCTGTCCCGCAGGGAGAATAACCCGACGCTGGTGGAGGTGCTGGAGGGCGTGGTGCGGCTGCCCGAGTCGGTGCACACGGCCGTTCGCTACACCAGCATCGAGCTGGTGGGCGAGATGAGCGAGGTGGTGGACAGGAACCCGCAGTTCCTGGGTGAGTCCCGCGCCCCCACGGCCCCGCCGTGCCCCCGCAGCCCCCACTGAGCCCCTGTCTCCGCAGATCCGTGCTGGGCTACCTGATGAAGGGGCTCTGTGACCGGCGCCTGGCGTCGGCCGCGGCCAAGGCCATCCACAACATCTGCTCCGTGTGCCGGGACCACATGGCCCAGCACTTCTCGGGGCTGCTGGAGATCGCCCGCGCCCTCGACTCCTTCGCGCTGTCGCCCGAGGCCGCTGTGGGGCTGCTCAAGGGTGGGTATCCCTGGGCTCTGGGGGTTATCCTGGGACCTGCTAGGGGGTCCGTGGGAACTGCTGCCCAGGGTGCTGAGCCCATCCTCATGGGGTTTGTCCTCATGGGCCCCAAGTCCCATTCCACATGCAGAGCATCCTCAGGAGTTCCCTTGGGGCTGGAGCAGAAATAAATCCTCGATTGGTAACTGTCCCCATCCCTGAGACAGAGCTCAGGGGCTGTCCTGGGCTGGATACGTGGGAAGAACGTGTGGGAAATGCTGAGAGCCAGGCTGGCAGTGGGTCACTCCTCCATCCAAACTCTGGGAATCACCTGCTGGACACAGAGACTGGAGATTTGGAAGTATTGGTCATTTTAGAGAGTTTGGGCTCAAGAATGGAGATTTTTAACTCAGACTGTTGGTGTCTCACTGAACTGTTGGGCACCATGAGCCTCCTCAGCCACGGCTGGTTTTGGGATGTGCCTTAAAGATTTTTAGTGAATTCCAGTGCTGCTGGAGCTTTTACCCCAGAGCCAGGGAGCCTTCCCTGCAGTCGTGTGCTGCCATGGGAGACAAAACTCCCCTTGTTCCACTGGATGCCCCAGCACTGGCCGAGCTGCTCCTCTCCCTGCCAAAGGGTTTTCTCCCCCTCCCTTAGAACAAGGCAGGAATTCCCGAGCCAGGGAGGCTTCCCCCCGGGGTGGTTGGCACCACAGCCAGATCCTGGCTGTGCCAGAGCTGGGAGTGAGCTGCTGCCCGTTGGGAGTGGGAGCAGCTCAGTGCTCCTCGTGTTCCATGGCTGGGAGCCCCGAAGCGCCTTCCCTGGAGATTCTCAGCATCTCATAGTGCTGCTGGACTGGGATGGGGACACTGGGGACATGTGGTGGGTCCAGATGTGCTTGTGCATCTGTTGGCCTGTCCCTGTCCCTCACACCAGTGTCACTCCCTGCTGGGACTGAAGTGTTTCGGTGTCTGGTTCAGCCAGAGCCAGGTTCAGCTGCAGGGAAGCTCTCCCAGGCCCTGCCCCTGTCCTGCAGCCATTCCATCTGGGAATGTCATCGCCCCTCCGCCCTCCCTGCTCCTGAGCCGTGTGTGTCCTTGCAGGCACGGCGCTGGTGCTGGCCCGGCTGCCCCTGGAGAAGATCTCGGAGTGCCTGAGCGAGCTCTGCGCCGTGCAGGTGCTGGCGCTCAAGAAGGTGCGTCAGGATGGGGGAACAGCAGCTGGGAGGGGACAGTGGGGACAGTGGCCAGGCCCCAGCCCTGCTACAGCAGCTGCGTCCTCAGAGCCAGAGGTGTATCCTAGAGTAATGGAATTGTTGGGGTTGGAGAAGCCCCTGGAGCCCCTTGAGTCCAGCTGTTCCCCAGCACTCCCAAAGCCACCACTAATGTCCCCAGGTGCCACATCCACACAGCTTCTAAATCCCTTCAGGGATGGGGACTCCACCCCTGCCCTGGGCAGCTGTGCCGGGGCCAGGAATAATTTCCCCAGTATCCAACCTGACCCTCCCTTGTCACAGCTTGAGGCCATTCCCTCTCATGCTGTCACTTGTTCCATGGGGGACAGGGCCCAGCACCCACACAGGACATGGCCAGAACTGAGCCCTTCCCTAATCCCGCCTGAGGAGGTGCTGCTGGTGGGGTCAGTGTTCAGGCAGTGTCTGCCCAGGGCTACCTGTGCTCCTGAAATCCTGTCCTTTTCCCTTATTTTCCAGCTGCTCTCCCAGGAGCCAAGCAATGGCCTCTCCTCAGACCCTACAGTGCCCCTGGATCGACTCGCCGTCATCTTCAGGTGAGGAAGGAGCTGGGGCACTGCTGCTCCCCCAGAGCCCGACTCTGCGCCCCCTCCTTCTCCCCAGCCCTTGGGGAGTGGGCCGGTGGAAGTCTCTGCTTCCCCACGTTCCAGCTCCTGAGGTGTCCCCCAAGCCAGTTCCTGGTCCACTTCCCACAGCTCCAACCTTTTCCTTGTCTTTAATCCCAAACCCCCCTTAACCCTTGGCTGTTCCCACAGACACACCAACCCCATTGTTGAGAACGGCCAGGTCCACCCGTGCCAAAAAGTCATTCAGGAGGTGCGTGGGAGAGGGCTGAAATTTGGGGACAGGGTTCTGGTGGGGGGTTCTGGGGTGGGGGTTTCCAGGGTTTAAGTTTATGGGGGTACCTGGGGTGTCGTACAGAGTGCCAGTCCCTGCCTGCCAGCAGATCCACGTGTCTGCCCAGGGCTGCATGGGAGGGGAGCTGTGGGGCACCCTCCTGTGCCTCCTGGAAGCAGGGATTGTGGTGTGGAGGGGGAAATCTGAGGCGTCAACCCTCTGGAAGGGGCCCTGGCTCTGGGAATGCCCCAGGTGTTTGATTTCCCTGCCCGTGTCCCACTTGCCATGCTGCACTGGAGGGGATAAACCCCCCCAGGCTCCCCAGAAAGCTTTTCTCCCCCATCTGCCATCCCTCACTGGGATCTGGGTGCCCTGGGGACCGGGAGGGGGCAGGCGGTGTCCCGGGCCAGGTGTGACCCCTCACACGTGTCCGTGCCCAGATCTGGCCGGTGCTGTCGGAGACCCTGAACAAGCACAGTGCCGACAACCGCATCGTGGAGCGCTGCTGCCGCTGCCTGCGCTTCGCCGTGCGCTGCGTGGGCAAGGGCTCGGCCGCGCTGCTGCAGCCCCTCGTCACACAGGTGGGGACACAGCTGGCCCGGGGGCTCGCTCAGGTCGCTGTGGCTGCCGCGAGCCTTGCAGGGGTGGCTGTGGGCATGGGGAAGTGCTGCAGTGAGTCCTGGCAGTCTTGGGAATTCCAGCATAAACCCTTGGGGAGGAGAGAGGCTTTGGGGTGGGGGGTGCAGGGAGGTTGTGGATCCCGCGTGTGTGTGTGTGAAACCCTGCATGGTGCAGCTCCCTGGGGAGGTAACCCAGCCTGAGGGAAGGATCCCTGAATCCCAGAGCTGGGTGTTCCCTGTTCCACTTGGCTCCCGCCAGGGTCCAAAGGGAAGCTTCCATGGAGAAGTGCTGCTGGCTCAGGTGGCCTCAGCACAGAGATGATCCCAGGACCTGAGCGAGTCCGTTGGGATGTCCCTGCCCACAGGGGACAGGCTGGGGATGTGGGGTCAGGGCAGATGTGGCGGTGCCTGTGCAGCGTTCCTGTCTCCCCAGATGGTGAATGTGTACCGGGAACACCAGCACTCCTGTTTCCTCTACCTGGGCAGCATCCTGGTGGATGAGTACGGCATGGAGGAGGGCTGCCGGCAGGGCCTGCTCGACATGCTGCAGGTGGGGCCCACCTGCCCAAATCACAGTGGCACTCAGGGTGGAAAATCCTCTGAGCCCATCGAGTCCAACCGTCCCCCAGCACTGCCGAGGCCACCACTGACCCTGTCCCCAAGTGCCACATCCACACAGCTTTTCAGTCCCTCTGGGGGTGGGGGACTCCACCCCTGTCATGGGCAGCTGTGCCAGGGCTGGACAGCCTTTCCAGGAGGAATTTTCCCTAATATCCAGTCTGTATAGAATCTCAAACTGGTTTGGGTGAGAAGTGACCTTGAAGCCCATCCATGGGCAGGGACACATTCCACTATGCTGGTTGTCCCCAGCCCCCTGCAGCCTGTCCACACTTCCAGGGATGGGGCAGCCCTGGCCTGTTCCATGCGGGAGAAGGGCAGCTTGAGGAGTGATCCCACATAGTTGCTGATGGGTCCCTGTTCTCCCCAGGCTCTCTGCATCCCCACCTTCCAGCTCCTCGAGCAACCCAACGGCCTCCAGAACCACCCGGACACCGTGGATGACCTCTTCCGCCTGGCAGCCAGGTGCCACCTCCTTGCACAGGCCACCCAGCCCCTCTCCCCTCCTGGAGGGTCTCCGTGGGAGCACCCACAGGAGCAGTGGGGCGGGGAGAGGCAGGCCCTGCCCTGATGTCCGTCTGTGTCCCCGGGCAGGTTCATCCAGCGCAGCCCCATCACCCTCCTGCGCAGCCAGGTGATGATCCCCATCCTGCAGTGGGCCATCGCTGCCACCACCCTGGACCACCGGGACGCCAACTGCAGCGTCATGAAATTCCTGCGGGATCTGATCCACACCGGGGTGGCCAACGATGTGAGTGACACACGGGGATGTCACCGTGGAACTGTGGGATGGGCTGGGTGGGAAGGGACCTCAGAGCCCCTCCAGTGCCACCCCTGCCATGGCAGGGACACCTCCCAGTGTCCCAGGCTGCTCCAAACCCTGTCAGCCCCACCATCCTGATCTGCCCTGTCCTGTTGTCCCCACAAGCCACCCTGGTTTCTCCACCACTGCTGGCAGAGAAGCTCTGGGGGTTGCCTGCAGAGCGAGGAGCTTATCCCTGTCCCCAGGACCAGTGTGTCCCTGTCCCCAGGCCCTGCCCACCCCCTTCTCCTTCCTCCCACAGCATGAGGAGGACTTTGAGGTGCGGAAGGAGCTCATCAACCAGGTGATGACCCAGCTGGGGCAGCAGCTCGTGAACCAGCTCCTGCAGACGTGCTGCTTCTGCCTCCCGCCCTACACCCTGCCCGATGTCGCCGAGGTGCTCTGGGAGATCATGCAGATCGACCGCCCGGTGAGGGGAGGGACCCAGAGGGACAGGGTGGGCCCCAGGGGCAGGGCTGGGACCCCCAAGCTCTGCCGAGGGAGGGCCCGGGAGCCAGGTTGCGCTCCACATTCCGAGTTGCTCCCTTTGCCTGGCACAGACGTTCTGCCGCTGGCTGGAGAACTCGCTGAAGGGGTTGCCAAAGGAAACCACGGGCGGAGCCATCCAGGTGACACACAAACAGCTCACCGACTTCCACAAGCAGGTCACCAGGTGAGTGCCGTGGGGTCTACAGCTGGCACCAGCTCCCTCCTTCAGGCTGGCCTCCAGCAGCCGCAGCCCTGTCTGTGCTGTTGGTCCTGCTGGGATGTGCCATCTGCCTGCACGGGGCCCTGGGGCCGTGTGGCGCCTCTGCCATCACCCAACGGGTTTTTCTGCCTGGCCCAATTCCTGCGGAGCCACGGGCCCTTCTGAGCCACCTCCTCATCCCCGTGAGTCACTGGTTCCAGCTGCCAAGCCCTGCCCAGGCCTGTCCCTTCCCAGGGCCACCAGCTGCTTTGGGAACATCACCTCCTTCTGCCTGGCTCCACCTTGTCCCTCGACAAATCCCAGAGGCTGAATGCCTGGGGGCAGCTGGTTCCTTCCACCCAGCCACCACTGTGGTGGCACACAGGTCTCCTCCAGGGACAGTCCCGGGGGCTGCCTACCTCGTTCTGCCCTGATGATTGTCCCTTCATCTCTCCCAACACCTTGGAGCTGAGCTGTCACGCTCCTAGCTCCCATCCCTCGGCAGGATACCTGCCCTTCCTTGGGGTCACCCCCCGGTGTCCCCCCTTGTCTTGCAGTGCTGAGGAATGTAAACAAGTCTGCTGGGCTCTGAGGGACTTCACCCGCCTGTTCCGATAGCTCCGGCTCCACGTGGCACCTGTCTCCCAGGTAAGGGCTGGCTCTGGGGTCCCCCACCCCACAGGCCATCGGGGACAAAGGGCTGAAGCTGCCTTCCTCCTGCCAGGAATGTCTCTAAGGAGAAGACAGGAAACAGCAACCCAAGAATGTGTCCCACAATCAGCCGAGGGCTCTCGCCCGCTCCAGCGCGTCCCGGAGTCCGGAGCCACGGGAGGGAGGAGGGCTCGGGGGTCCCGGCGGCCCCGCCTGCCCGGGGCTGGGCCACCCCTGCCCGGGGCTGGGCGCCGCCCGAGCAGCAGCCCCGGGGCAGCACCTCCGACCCGACTGCAACCCACCAGGCACCGGAGCCACGCCGAGCCACTCGGCTCCGCCCGGCAGCAAAAGAAGTAGAAAAACTTTCTGTGAAATGGAGACAAAAAAGAAGGAAAAGAAACAAACAAAAAACAAACAGTACAAATTGTTTAGGAAGGGGGGGGGTCAGTCTGGGGGTCCTGGGGCGCTGCCCCCCTGAGCCCACCGTGGCCTGCCTGCTGCCGACTCCCAGAGACGACACAGGCGGGACGGACTCTGCAAATAGAGATTTATATTTTATTTTGTTCTGCTTTTTTTGTTTGTTTTCTTGTTTGGTTTTTTCTCTTTTTTTTTCCCTTTTTCGGGGTTTTTTTTGGTTTGATTTTGGGGTAGGAGGCGGTGGCTCGAGTGCGGGCAGGGCGGGCGCATGCGGTTCCCTCCGGGGGTGTGTAGCCATCTCGAGAACAATAAAAAACAACAAAAAACTGAAAAAATAAATTAAAACCTCCTAAGGTCCCTCTGGTTCTCCTCCCAGGGCTGGGGCTGCTTTGTGCCCCCCCAGCGCTGGGTACCCCCCATCCCTGGCGTCTCCAGGTCCAAGGTGGCCCCAGCCCTGTTTTCTTGCTGTTTCCCCCAAAAATCCCAGGGCCATTATCCTGGGCAGTGCAGGGAGGGGCGCAGGGTGGGGGGGTCACGGTCCCCTTCCCCTGCAGAGCCCCCTGGTGCTGGTCCCTGCCAGCTCTGGGGGGACAGGCATGGGGACAGGGGTAGGGACAGGGGTGAGGACGGTGCTGGCCACGCAGTGACTCACCCCGGCCGGCAGTGCCACTGTCCCCGTGTCCCTGTCAGTGGGGCAGGGGGCCGGGTGGCAGCGCCCAGGGCCCCGCGGAGGGGCCGGGCGGGGGCTGCGCCGGCGGCAGCCGCTGGTGGCTCTGCCAGAGCTGGTGCAGCTCCTTGAACTGCTCCACCATCCTGTCCTTGAGGTCGGGGTGCGAGATCTGCAGCGGGATGCTGTCGGCCGACCAGGACAGCTCCCCGGAGAACATCTCCAGCAGCAGCCGCGCCGCCACTGGCACCACCTGCGCCGCGGGGCGTCACCGGGACAGGGACCCCACTGTGCCCCAGGCCAGCCGCGGGCCAGCCCCTCACCTGCACCGTGATCAGCTTCTTCTCCTTGGGCTTCTGGTCCGGCCACTCCTCACCGAAGCAGAGGAAGATCTCGAAGGGGGGCGGCGTGGGGGTCTGCCCCTTCTGGAACTGGATGAGGCCTGCGGGGCCCACACCGAGGTGAGGGACAAGATGGGACCTCATGGCTGCCTGGGCCACCAGCATGCCACTGAGGGCAACCCCGAGAGCCAGCTGGTGACCCCATCCCAGCTCTGTCCCCCCACTCCACCAGGTTCCCATGTGCCACCTGGTGTCCCCAGCATTCCAGCTGGTGTCCCCATTGCACATTTGTCCCCTGATGCCACCATGTGCCTGGTGTGCCCCCACCCCAGCTGGCCTCTCCATCCCAATCCATTGCTCCCAAGGCCACCCCCCCTTCCCCTCTGACCGTTGAGGAAGCCCTCGAGGCTGAAGAGCTTGGTCCTTGTTTCCCTCTGGATGGGGTTGGGGCCGGGCTGGGGCACGGCACAGGGCCCAGTCCAGAAGACCTTGCACTGGCAGAGCCGCAGGGCGAAGAGGTCCTGGCCCTGGAGCTCCAGGATGAGCCCTCGGTCCAGCACGTCCAGCAGCTGGTGGGTGTAGAAGCGCTGCTTCTCGTTGGGAATGGTGTCGGGAGCAGGGAAGGGCACCTGCTCCAGCGTCAGGGGCCCAAAGAGCTCCTCCTGCTCCCGCGTGGGCTCCAGGCTGCTGTGGAACAGCCGGCAGCCGTGCGGGTTGCTGACGGTCAGGGCGCACACCTGGCGGCCCCGGTACTGGAACTTCAGCTCCAGGTCAGTCACTGCCGGGGGGACGCGGGGTCAGCGGGGCTGGGAGCACCCCAGGGCCACCCCATGCATCCCCTGGCCACCCTCATCCATCCCACAGCTCCCCTGTGCCCACGGTCACTCCAATCCAGCCATCTCAATCCAGCCACCCCCTGGCCACCCTCATCCATCCCACAGCCACCCTGTGCCCACGGTCACCCCAATCCAGCCATCTCAATCCAGCCACCCCCTGGCCACCCTCATCCATCCCACAGCCACCCTGTGCCCACGGTCACCCCAATCCAGCCACCCCATGGCCACCCACCCGCGACCCAACCCACCCCATCCCACAGCCCCCCTGTGCCAGTCCCACAGCCCCCCATGGCCACCCTCACCCAGCGACCCATAGCCACTCCCATCCACCCCATGGCCACCCCACCCCCCATGGCCACTCTGTCCCATCCCCCATGGCCACCCCACCGCCATGGCCACTCTGTCCCATCCCCCCATGGCCACTCTGTCCCACCGCCATGGCCACTCTGTCCCACCCCCCATGGCCACTCTGTCCCATCACCCGTGGCCACCCCACAGCCATGGCCACTCTGTCCCACCCCCCGTGGCCACGGCAGTCCTTGCACCCAGCACACTATGACTGCCCCAGGCAGCTCCCCAGGCCCCAGCCCTGCTCACGCGGCAGCATGTGGGGGCTGACGAGCAGGTCGGGGATCAGGTGCTCTGTCGGTGCCACCGGGCAGCTGGACGAGGGTCCCGGGGGGCACAGGGGGGGCCCCATCTCAGCGAGGGTACCGGGGAGCAGCTCAGGGGCTCCGTGGGTGCCCCCCGCCTCCCCCTGGAGCAGTGCCGGGGGGGGAGCCCCAAAGGGCCCCCCCGGCGGGCAGTGGCTGGCAAAGGGGGGGGCCTCCTCCTTGGGCCAGGGGTAGGGGGGCAGCAGGTCCCCCCCGTGCTGCGTGTCTGGAGCAGAGAGGGGGGTCAGAGGCTGCACCCCAGCCCCCCTGAGACCCGGCCCACCCCAAGCCCCCCGCTCACCATCGATGCTCAGGGATGTCATCTTGTGGAGCTGCAGGGCAGAGTGGGTGTTACAGGGACCCCCCAGGCCCTCTGGGGCACCCCTGGCTTGGGGATCCCCCCACCCCGAGCCCCCCCAGATACCTGGCTGACATCTTCCTCCCCACTGCAGCCATAGTCATCCTCGTCTCCCCCGTCTGCAAGGGACAGAGGGGCTGGGAAATGCAGAGGGAACTGGGGGTGCTGGGGGGGATATTGAGGGGCACTGGGGGCTCATGGGGGGGATATTGAGGGGTTCTGGGGACCCATAGGGGGATATTGAGGGGCACTGGGGACCCATGGGGGGATATTGGTGGGTACTGGGGACTCATGGGGCACTGAGGCTTCACAGAGGGTGGGTCCCTTGGGGGGGCAGGTCTCTGGGGGCGCTGGGTCCCTGTGGGGTGTGGGGGGCTGCTGGGGGGCTGGGACCTCACGGGGTGCCGGGCTTTGTGGGTGTGGGGGACTTGGGGGATGTCAGGTCTCTGTGGGGCGCTGGGCCCTCGGGGGCTGCTCCAAGGCCTCCCCAGAGCCCCCCGTACCTGCGCCCCCGGGAGGCTCCTCGCAGAGCTCGTAGATGCGGAAGGGCTGGGCCGGGGAGCCGCGGGGCCCGTCCAGCAGCAGCCGGAACTCGCGGCTCTTGTTGAGGGCGCAGCGCAGCGTGGCCTTCCAGCGGGGGGGGTCCGGCGGGTCCCCGGCCCGGAACCGGCCCGTCTCCTGCGCCCACGCCTGCGCGGGGGTCAGCGCGGCGCCCCCCGCCCCATGTGCCCCCATCATCCTGGCCACCCCCATCCTGTGTCCCTGTCACCCATGTCACTCCTGTCCCTTGTCCCCCATATCCCAACTGTCACCCATCCCCTGTCCCCACTGTCACCCCATCACACATCACCCCATCCCATGTCCCCACTGTCACCCCATAGCCCCCACCCCATGTCCCCATTGTCACCCCATCACCCCCATCCCATGTCCCCACTGTCACCCCATAGCCCCCACCCCATGTCCCCACTGTCACCCCATCGCACATCGCCCCCACCCCATGTCCCCACTGTCACCCCATCACACATCACCCCATCCCATGTCCCCCAGGTCCCCACGTCCCCGTCCCACGTGCCCATTGTCGCTCCCGCCCCGAGTCCCCGGTGTCACCTTGAAGATGGTGTCGTGGTCCTGCGGCCCCGGGGGGTTCCTGGTGGCGTGTCCCCAGGGGATGACGAAGCGGCGGCGCTCGGGGTCGAGCCAGCGCAGCCCCGGGAAGCGCCGGCTGCTCACCTGGGCCACCAGCCAGGGCTTGAGGCGCACCCGCCGCGGCGGCTCCATGGCCCGGGGGCACCGGCGGGCGCCGCCCGCGCTCCCGAAAGAGGAACCGGCCCCGCACGGCCCCGCGGGGCAGCCCCGGTTCCGCTTTCGGGGCCGGGAGGCTGCGGGAGCCCCCCCGAGCTCTGCCTGCCCCGGGGGTGTCGGGGGCGTCGCCCGCAGCCGAAAGCAGAAGCTGCGGTGGCTTCGGGGAAAGAAAAGAGGAGCTGAGAAGGGGAGGGGACACGAGGGACACGAGGGACAGGGGACACACAGAGGGGAGAGTGGGACACGGGGAACGTGGGATGTGAGGGGGACGGAGGGGACACGGGACAGGGCACACGAGGGACAAGGGGAGGGCACGGGATGGGAGACACTGGGACGCAGAGTGGACAAGGGGAGTACACAGGGGACACACGAGGGATGGGGGACACCTGTGGCGACACGGGGATGTGGAGAGACACGGGAAACGTACGGGAGACAGGGGACATGGAGAAGGGACACGGGTAACGTGAGGAGAGAGGGGACGCGGGATGGGGAGGACACGGTCAGAGGATGAGCGGGGACAGGGGACACGGGGACAGGGGGTGGCACACGAGGGACGGGGGGACGCGGAGAGCACATGGGGGACACGGGGACACGGGAAGTCCCGACCGCGGTCCTTGGGCAGTCACAGGAGCCCCGCGAGGGGAGCGCCCGCGGGTCCCCGCCGGTCCCCCCTGGCGGGGCAGCGCCCACGAGTGTCGCACGGACGGGCCCGGCCGCGGCCACCGGCTCACGGACCGGGCACTGTCCCCGCGTGTCCCCGCGGCTTTCCCCGGCATCTCAGCATCGCCCTGCCACTGCCGCGGCCCCCTGCCCACGGCCCCCTGCCCACGGGAACCCCCCGCGCCCGTCGGGAGCGGTCCCGGCTCTCACCTGCGCTCGGGGCCGCTCCCGGGGCCGCCGCCCGGCGCTTCCTCACGCGGGGCCGGGCGTGGGCGTGGGGCGAGACCGGCCGGGCCCGCCCCGGGACGCGGGGCGTGGAGCGGGGTTCCCGTTGTCCCCACGGGACGCCCCTCGTGTCATCCTTCTCGTGTCCCTCCGCCCCCTATCGTGGGACCCGCGCCCCCACGTCTTCTCCCCCATGTCCCCCCTCCTTGTCCCCCTGTGTCCCCCCCCGGTGTCCCCTCCCGGATCCCGCCCCGTCTGCCCGGCTGTCAGCCCGCACGGCTGGCAGACCCCTCATTAGCATATGATTTGCATAATTTGCATACACAGCACCCATTTCTTCTCCACGAGACACGCGGGGATCTCCGCTGTGGGCGGGAACACCGGGGAGCCTTTGCAGGTTTTGATTGGTCACACTCGCTGTCATTCATCTGTGGGCGTGCCCGCGCTCCCGCCCCCGAGCCCCGCCCCGAGCCGGCTGTCTGTCAATGAGGGGGCGCGGTTTTGGGTGGGCGTGACCAAAGGCGGCAATAACGTATGGAAATGGGCGGGGCCTGACCCGGGGCGGGGCCTGTCCCGGGGCGGGGCTGCCCGCATGGCAATGAGCAGGGGGCGGGGCCTGTCCCGGGTCGGGGCGGGGCCTGTCCCGGGGGCGGGGCTGCTCGCATGGCGCCGGGCGCGCCCCGCCGCACGCCGGGCCCCCCGGTGCCCCCCGCGCCCCCCCGGTGCCGCCGCCCCGCCCCGGGAGGAAGAACCGAAGGAGGTACCGGGACTCGCCCTGCCCTGGGCGCCGCCGGTGAACGGGAGCCCGACAGGGTGCCACGCGGGGACGGGGTGCGGATGTGCCCCCGGCGGTGCCGGTGTCGGCATGTCCCCGGGGGGACGGAGGGGACTCGGGGGCCCCGGCGGGCTTGGGCCACTCTCGCCCCGTTTGACTCGCACATCTCAGGGGTTTAATGTTATTTTTCGCCCCGATCCCGGTGCGACCGCTGGGAACGGGAGCGGGGCTTTCTGGAGGGGAGCGCAGATCCCAGGGAGCGCTCGGAGGAAGGAGCGGATCCCACTGGATTCAGGGTGGTGGTGGGGGAGCAGAGCTCCGCGGATTCCCGGGAGAAGAGAAGCTCAGATCCCGGTGGATTCCCAGGGAAGAGGCTCAGACCCCTGTGAGTAGGGGGTAGGAGCGGAGCAGGCGGATTCCCGGCTGGATTCCCGGCTGGATCACTGACTGCTCGGCAGCTTGTCCCACCGCTCTGCCTGTTCTTGCCCTGTCCGTGCTTTTCCCGGGATCCCAGCTGATCCCGAGGGACAGCTGCAGCCTGTGTGAGTCTGGCCGCAGGCCAGGGGCTGATCCCGGATGGGGAAAGGCACCCAAGGCACCGGTTATGGGGTGCTGAAGGGATGTGTCCCCAGGACCCCGGGGGGATCTGCTGCGGCCTCACTGGGGGCTTCTCCGCAGCGGGATCCTGGGCGGGTGAGCGGCAGCATGGATGGAGCATCTCGGCGGGGATTCTGGGAAAAGGGGGGTTTGGTCACGGGGACAAAATGGGGGGAAACCTCGGGGTTTGGGTCATCCTGCAGTCGTTCCTTCCGCCCCAAACCGGTGCTGCTGCCGATGCATTCCCGGATACGCTGGTGCTCCGCTGGGTTGGGGTTTCCTCCCCGCCTGGCACAATTCACACTCCTCACTCGGTATTTTTCCGGAAAAAGAAACCGGAATAAATCTCCGGATCACCTCGTGGCAGTGGCCATGAGAGGGAGCCTCAGAACTGCCCACGCCGGAGCTGCTCCGGTGGTGTTGGATGGGATTCCCGTGGAGCTGGGCTGCGGCTCCCCGGGCCAGCCGCTGCTCTGGGTGCCATCCCCAGGGACCGGCTTTTGGGGCTACTTCAGGCGGGTTTGGGCCATACAGGGAGAGCCCGTGGCAGCATGGCTCCAGCGCCTTCTCCTCCCTGATTTGGTGGCTGGGAGCTGGGATGTGCTGCCGAGGAGCTGCCTGGGGTGCCGGCTCTGCTCCGGGATGGAGGTGCACCCATCCGCTCGGCGGGCTCCGGGATGGAGGTGCACCCATCCGCTCGGCGGGCTCCGGGATGGAGGTGCACCCATCCGCTCGGCGGGCTCCGGGATGGAGGTGCACCCATCCGCTCGGCGGGCCGGCTCTCCGGCTCTGACGCTCCCTCCTCTCCACGGCAGCTCCGAGTGGCCGGTGCAGCGGAAGCTGCGGGAATTCTTTGCCGTCCCGCGGTGCCTGGTCAGCGTGTTCAGCCTGTTCCTGGTGGAGCTGATCCGCTTCCTCGGCGAGGCCGTGGTGCAGGTGAGCCGCCCTGTTCCCGCAGAGCCGCGGCCGGAGCAGCTGCTGGGCATGGCAGGGTCCCTCAGTACCGGGAGCAGGAACCTCCGCTGCTGCTCCTCCGCTCTGTTCCCCTCCCGTAGTGGGATTTTGGTGCCTCAGCCCATGTCTGGTGACTCCTGCTGGCAAGTACCCCTCAAACACAGGGTTTCATGCCCAGTGCAGGTGCTGGTGGTCGGTGTCCTGACAGCCATCGGTGACCACGTGCTGAAGCCGTTCCTGGCGGCGTTGTTCCACAGCCTGCTGCAGCCGCTGCTGCTGTTCCTGCTGAAGGTGCTGGGCGGCGTGCGGGACCTGGCGGAGCCGCTGCTGGACGTGGTGGCGCGGCTGTGCTCGCAGCTGGCCGTGCTGCTCCGCGCCGTGCGCCTCGTGGAGATCCGCCTGCGCCCCGACCTGCGCGCCGGCCCGGCCGACGGCGGCGCCTGAGGGCGGCCTCGGGTGCCCAGATAAGATAAGGAACACGAATTCCTGGGAATTGCGGAAGAGCGGGACCAGCTGCGGTCCAGGAGGCTCTGGAGGGGCCGTTGTCTCCATGTGTGTCCGGGCAGGGGGCATCGCACGGTGTGCTGGGAGGCGGTTTGGATCTGCTAGTTCTGCAGATATCTCCTTAATTTAATTAAATTCCAATTTTATCCATTGGAGCATTGCTCCAGTGAGGTGTTTTTCCTCTTCCTGCCTGGAAAACTCAGCTTCTCACTGAGTAGGACCTCCCTGTGCAGTCTCTTGCCACCAGAGGGGCTCCACGGCTGGGGTGGTGCCCAGGGCCTGTGCCTCGGGCACTGCCGGGAGGGGACGGCTTCTGCCAGCTTCCAGCTCTCTGGAATGGTCTCCGGAGCCGGTGCTATGGGGCACACTGGGATGTGGGGGCAATTGCAAAACAGGGATCACAATATAACGGAATAAGCACCTCTGTGTTCCTAACACCTGGTTCTGGTGCGTGATTTGGGTCGCGTATTCCCATCGGGACGAGGCGGCCAAGGAGCCAAACGGCGGCAGCAGAGCTCTGGGTGTGTTTTACCTCCTTGGAGGGACTGAGCTGTGTTTGGGGGCTCCCCCGCCCCAGCCTCAGCTCCCTCTCCCTTTCGCTGTTCCAACAGCGCTGCCTCCCGGGAGCGTCTCCCCGGCTGGCGCGATCCCCGTGTTCCCGATGATTCCATGCCCAAAGCCCTTTGCTTTTTATGGGCAGGAGCAGCATGTTTGGAGCTTCCCTGGCTGTAAGATCATCCGCGGGCCAGCGCCGGGGCCGGAGCGCTCCTGCTGGGGGCCAGGCTCGCCAGGCTATTTGGGGGGTGCTGAGTTCACGGAGCCGTGACGGGATGTTCCCTGGGCGCTGCGAGGGGCTGGGCGCTGGGAGCCAGCCCCAGGGAGCTCTCTGGGCTCGGGTGACCAAGGGCAGAGCGGGAATGGGCGCTGAGAGCTGCTGGGCAGCGGGAAGCAGCCGGGGCAGGCAGGGCCGCACACGGGCACACACAGGAGCGGGCACAGGGACCGAATCCAGGATGTCCTGCAGCACAGGCACCGTGCCACGACAGCCACACGCGGGGACTGGAGCTCCTCAGGGCACTGGGGACACACGATTGTCCCTGGGCACTTCCACCCTTGCTGGGGCACCGGCCTGGCCTGGCCACTGCTCCCGTGACCTTTCCCTGGGGAAACAAACCCGAGGAGGGAAGGGCAGAATTGATGGGGGGTTTCTCATTGCATTGATTTAGCTGGCGAATCACTTTAATATTTGAAGTGGTTTTAATTAAATTTGGCTGCTCTGGAACCAGGAATTCCCCGGTACAGTTTCTCCTTTTTGGCTGAAACTCTCCCAGTCAAAGGCCCAGTAGATGGAGAGAGCTGGGAAAATTCATCGCTGATGGTGTCATCTTTGACCTCCATCCGTCATCCTGCAGCGGGAGAGGAGGGCGGGGAAAGCCGCGGGGTGGGAGCTGCCGCCTCCCCGCAGCCCCGGGATCCCGGGAGCTCCGAATTCCAGCGGCGTGGAGTTCGGGCTGTACGTCCAACGGGAGCGTGGGGCTCAGAGACCCCCGCGGCATTCTGGGGTGCAAGCGGGGAGCGGGAGGTCTGGCCATGGCCTCACCAGGAACAGAAATCTCTTTTCTTCCTCAAAACACGCCCGAGGCGCGCGGAGCCGCCCGGGTACCGCCGATGTTGCCCCGGTGCCGGGGGCCAGCGGCGCTGTCCCGGGCCGGCAGGACAGTGCCGGGTGACCCGCAGGGGACAGCGCCGTGCCGGGACAAGGACATTTCGGGGCTGGCGCTGCCGCAGCTGGGCTGGCAGCGCCGCCGCATTGCTGCTCCCTGAGATCACGGCTCCAGCGCCCGGCCCGGGCACACGCGGCCGGCCCCGGCAGCGCCCTCCGCTCCCCGGGCCCGGTGCCGCTCCAGCGCCGGGAGCGCGGGGCCCAGCCCGGCCCAGGGCAGCGGCGCAGCCGGCCGAGGCCGGCCCGGCCGAGGCGGAGCGGCCGCACGAGGGGGCGCGGGCCCGGGTCCAGCCGCGGCGGGGAGCGGAGCCAGGGCTGAGCGCGGCCTCCGCGGTTCTTCCCTAAATAGCCGGCGGCGGGCGGGAGGATTAGCCGGGGCATTCCTCGGCCATCGTGCTCCCACCGCCGCCGAGCTCCCCCGGCCGCGGGATTCCTGCTCCTCCCTCACGCCGCCCTTGCCCTGCTCCGCGGGGCACCCACAGCCACCGAGCCCGCCTGCCCTCGTCCCTTTTGGCTGCGGCCTTTGGGCTTCCCCGGCACGCCCGGCCCCGCCGGTGGAGCCCGGGGCCCTTCAGAGCCACTGCCCGTCCCCGGGGGTCACAGCAGTGCCAGCCCGGGGACAGAGCCCAAGGACAGCGTCCGGGGACAGAGCCCAGGGACAGTGCCCGGGGATAGAGCCTGGGGATGGTGCCTGGGGACAGTGCCCAGGGACAGGGCCAGGGACAAGGCCTGGGGACAGTGTCCGGGGACAGAGCCTAGGGATGGTGCCTGGGGACAGAGCCCAAGCAGTGCCTGGGGACAGGGCCAAGGGACAAGGCCTGGGGACAGTGCCCAGGCAGCACCGTGTGGGGCCAGGCCTGGCTCTGGGTTCTCTGGGGTTGGGATTGGGCCGAGGCCTGGGCTGGGTTCTGTGGGATTGGGCCGAGCCCAGCCGTGGAGCTCAGCTCTGGAGTGTGGGATGAGGCTGTGAGGGAATGCCCTGTGCCCGCAGCGGGTCCCACAGAGGGTCCCACCAAGGCACGGGCACTGGGATGGATGGATGGATGGATGGATGGATGGATGGATGGATGGATGGATGGATGGATGGATGGATGGATGGATGGATGGATGGATGGATGGATGGATGGATGGAGGAGGAGATGATGGATGGAGATGAAAATGGATGGATAATGGATGATGGATGGATGGATGGATGATGGAGGGATGGATGGATGGATGGCTGGGGAGGACGGCTGGGGGTGGATTGGGGTGGGGGCTCCGTGGTTTGGTTTCCTGGCACCACCTTCCTTCCCATGGGCTGAGGGAAGCTGAAGCAGAGCACGAGTCAGCCTTTCCCATCGGGATACACCTCCCAGGCAGCCTCCTTGATGGAGGTTCTGCATCCCAGCTTCTCCATCCCTGTTCTCTGTCCCTTCTGTACAAATTCACCCACTGCAGGTCCGTGTGCTGGACCTGGACTATGCACACGCTCATCCAAACCCTCCCGCATTGCTAAAACATTTCCATATTTCCTTTTTTCCCCACATTTCAAGCTCAGGTTTCTCATCCTCTCCTCACAGAGGCTCTGGCACCTCCAGGGGCTGTTCTCATATCCCCCGTGTTTTGTCCCTTCCCAGACCACCCCAGCTCTTCCCCCAGGGGTTCCTCAGGGAATCCACAGAGGTGAAGCCGGTGTGGAGTCTGTGTCCAGGGCCCCGTGGTGGCTGTGGAGGGCGGAGGGGATCGATCAGAGGCAGACCAATAAAATTCCCTCTCCTTTGCCCAAATCCCGAGGCAATCCTCCCTGGAGCTTTGCTGGCCGGCGTGTGTGACAATGAGGCAAACATGGCTGCAGCCAAAAAGCTGGTTAATAAATAACATGCACTCCTAAATTCTGGGATTTGGAAGTGTCTGAAGGTCCCATTAATAAATATCCAGCTGGGAAGTGTGTTAAAATCAGAATTTTTACCCAATTTGGGATCTGCTCTCACCGACAGCTGGGAGTGGGACAAGACCATTGGGGAAGGGAAACGTTGTCTGTCAGTTCTATCTGAGCAGAGAAACCCCTAAATGTCCACAGTTTGGGCAAAACCAGCGGAATTGAGGGACTGGGGAGGTCAAGACAGCAAAACAGGAATTGGGAGTGGGTTTTGCTTTATGATTAATACAGGCAGAGAAGAGGATCCAGCTGCAACTTGTCAATGGCTTTAAAAGACTGAGAACCTGGAAGAACTGAAAAAAGAAACAATGGGAATGGTGTGAGATGCAAAAAAAAAAGAGATTCGTGAGGGAATTGGAGCTCGGAGGTCATTCAGCTCCTCTGGAAGGGGAGGAAAAGGGATTTCCATGAGCACTTCCGTAAGGAAATGCAATAAATCACTCCCAGGGCAGCGGAGAGCTCCGGGCTCAGCTAACATGAGAAAAGGCAGCTGTGCACTCAAAAGGTGGGTGGATCAAATGGGATTTGCTTCCCCAGGAGTGGTCAGACGGGGCTGTGGGGGAAGAGGAGAATCGTCCCTGCCATGGGGAAAGCTGATGGAGGGCACAGAAAGAGCCTCAGACTCGCCTCAGGCCTCGGGGTTCTGGTGGGCGTTGTTGGGCCATGGCCAGGACACCGGGAGCTGCTCCGTGTCCCTGGGAATGGGCACAAGTGCCCACCCCAGAGCCTCCCGGTGCCCGACTCCAAACTGTATTTCATTCAAAAAACCCCTCACATTTCAACCTCCTAAGGCAGTTTTGTTTAAAAAAAAACCAAACCAAAACCAAAATGACCCTCAAACCATTTTTTAAACCCATCTAAACCCCCTTGACTTACATTTTAATAAAAATTAAAACATTTCAACCTTCCTGAGCCAGCCTTTGTTCAAAAACCCATCTCAACCCCCAAGACGTATTTTCTTAGTAAGATACAAATCTCATGCTTTCAGTGCCTGTTCCCCATATCTGGGACCATTTTGCTCTCCAGACTGCGCACTTCCAGCACCAGGGGAGATTTAACGAGGGGAAAAACACAGTGGGCGCTTTTCCAAGGAATTCTGGGCTGCGCTTTTTCAGCCCGTGACTTCACTGCGGGGCCGTGTCCGAGTGTCAGCGCTGGCAGCGCTCCCGGCGAGGCTGGAATTATGGAATTATCTCACTGACTGTAAATATCTGCCGGAGGGAGCCTCTGCCCGGCTCCCCGGGAGAGGAGAGCGCAGCCCCGGGATGCTCCCGCTGCCCTAATTTAGGCATTTCTGCAGGGCGGGTGAATCACGGCGCTGGAAGCCGTGGCTGCAGCGCTGCTGGTTTCCCCGCAGTGTGTCTGTGTCCGGGGGCTGCTCCGGCGCTGACCTCAGCCCCGATGGATGTGTCACGGAGCAGCGGCAGCGCGGGGAATAGAGCCTGACGCTGCTGGGAGCCCGTGAAGCGGCTCCGGGCCCTGGGGACATTCCCTGCCGATGGGGTCACACCCTGTGCAGGGAGCCCGGGCACCGCGGCGAGTGTATTTATAGCCGGGCCGTCAGTGCGGACGCCGAGCCCGGGGGATATTTTGGGATGATGTGGTCATGGCTTGGGGCACGGCTGGAGTGTGGCTGGGAGCGTGGAGAGAGGGGCGGGAGTGTCCCGGGAATGGAGCTGGGAAGGGGCTGGAGAACCAGGAGGGGCTGAGGGAGCTGGGAAGGGGCTGGAGAACCAGGAGAGGCTGAGGGAGCTGGGAAGGGGCTGGAGAACCAGGAGGGGCTGAGGGAGCTGGGAAGGGGCTGACCTGGAGCAAAGGAGGCTCAGGGGCCCTTGTGGCTCTGCACAAGTCCCTGCCAGGAGGGCACAGCTGGGGGGTCGGGCTGTGCTCCAGGGAACAGGGACAGGAGCACAGGGAACGGCCTCAGGCTGGGCCAGGGGCAGCCTCAGGGGGGATTTTGGGGAAATTCCTCTTGGAAAGGGCTGTGCAGCCCTGGCACAGGGTGGAGTGCCCATCCCTGTTGGGGTTTCAGAGCCGTGTGGATGTGGCACCTGGGGACAGGGTCAGTGGTGGCCTTGGCAGTGATGGGGAAACTCGATGCTCATGGAGCCTTTTCCAACCAAAATCAACTGTAAGCTGGCAAAAGTTATCCCAGTTTTCAAGATGGCCCAGAGGCACAAGCTGCAAGCTCCAGGCCTGTTGGTGTCCCTTTGGTGCCCTTACAACCTTGGAATGGATTCCTCTGGGAGTTATTGAGAAGGCTGCAGCCCCCAGAGAACATCCTGATTGCCAAACCTCCTTACCTTGTGCCACAAGGTCCTCCTGAGCTGATCCAGGGAAAACAGAAAAAATCATTTTGCATCTCAGTAAAGCTTTTCCAGAATCTCAGAATCATTGAGCTTGGAAAAGCCCTCCCAGCCCATCCAGTCCCAGCTGTGCCCAGTGCCCACCTTGTCCCCAGCCCAGAGCCCTGAGTGCCACCTCCAGGAATTCCTGGGACACCTCCAGGGATGCGCACTCCAAAGCTCCCTGGGCAGCACCAGCCAAGGCCTGACCCCCTTTCCATGGGGAAATTGCTGCTGCTGTCCAACCTCACCTCCCCTGGCCCAGCCTGAGGCCGTTCCCTCTGCTCCTGTCCCTGTGCCCTGGAGCACAGCCCGACCCCCCCGGCTGTCCCCTCCTGGCAGGGACTTGTGCAGAGCCACAAGGGCCCCTGAGCCTCCTTTGCTCCAGGTCAGCCCCTTCCCAGCCCCCTCAGCCCTCCTGGGGCTCCAGACCCTTAACATCTTTCTTGAAGTTTGAGATGTTTCAGCTCTGTCTCTTTCCAGATCTTTCTGGACAAACTGCCCAGCTCAGTTGGATAAACACCTCAGGATGAAGGGAACGGCTGGAGCTGTGCCAGGGCAGGGATAGCATGGCCATCAGGAAGGGCTCTATTCCAGAGGGTGCTGGGCACTGCCCAGGCTCCCCAGGGAACGGGCACAGCCCCAGAGCTCCAGGAGCGTTTGCACAGCGCTGCCAGGGATGCACAGGCTGGGATTGTTGGTGATAGGATAGGTGTGCACTCATATCGTTACAAACAGTTCCACGGGTCAGGGGGTGGGTGCTGATGTCTTTGACGTGGGCTGAATGCCTGCAGTGGGTTTGTCACAGAGCCCAGCGAGCCCGACCCCTGAAATGACACAGGTCTGCACAGGGCTGAACTGATGGATTGCTGCAGGACTGCTGTGTCCCCTCCATGACTGCTGTGTCCCCTCTGTGCCCACTGTCTCCCCTCTGTGCCCGCTGTGTCCCCTCTGTGACTGCTGTGTCCCCTCTGTGCCCACTGTCCCCTCTGTGTCCCCTCTGTGCCTGCTGTCCCCTCCGTGACTGCTGTCCCCTCCATGACTGCTGTCCCCTCTGTGCCTGCTCTGTCCCCTCTGTGCCCGCTGTCCCCTCTGTGCCCGCTCTGTGCTTTGCACAGCGGGGTTTCCCGGCACTCTGGGTCAGTGTAGGGCCGGTATCTGGCTCGGTGACCCCCGCGGGTCCAGCTCAGGGGGTCTCTGAGTGGGCACCTGTGACTGAGTCTGCAGCTCCACAGCAGCCCGGCCCTTCCACTGGGCCACACTGACCAGCTGGGAAAGGCTGCACTGACCAGGGGTGACCAGAGGTGACCAGGGGGTGGCCAGAGGTGACCAGGGGTGCACACTGACCAGGGGTGATCAGACAGTAACCAGGCACTGACCAAGCACTGACCAGGCACTGACCAGGGGTGATCAGACAGTAACCAGAGGGTGACCAGGCACTGACCAGGCACTGACCAAGCACTGACCAGGGGTGATCAGACAGTAACCAAAGGGTGATCAGACAAGGGTGATCAGACAGTAACCAGGCACTGACCAGGCACTGACCAGGGGTGATCAGACAGTAACCAGAGGGTGACCAGGCACTGACCAGGCACTGACCACAGCGCACACTCGCCCCCGCTGCCCCAGCCCCGCCTCGGCTTTCCCGCCTTTCCCGCACACGTGACTCTGCCTTTCCCGCGGGCGCGTGCGCAGGGTGGCGCGGGGCGCCCCGGTGGGCGGGGCCGGCGGTCGGCGCGCGCCTGAGGACGTGGCGCTTTCCAGCCAATCAGCGCCCGCGTCCCCGGCGGGGTGGGCGGGGCCGGAGGGAGCGGGGCCGGAGGCGGGCGCGGGGGGCGGGGCGCGGGTCGGGGGGCGGGCAGAGGGGCGGAGTGGCGGCAGAAGAAACCAATCGAAACGCGCATCGGCGCGGAGGAGGAGGCGTGGCCCACCCGTGATTGGTGGGCGGGGAGGGCGCGCGGGGGCCGTGCGGCGTGGCGCGGCGCCGACTTCCGGTGCGCGGAGCGGCGGCGGCAGCGGCGGCGGCGGAGGGGACGGTGAGGGACGGGAAGGGACCGGGATGGGCACCGCGGCCGGGGCCGAGGCTTGGGGCGCGGGGAAGCGGCGGGAGCGGCTCTGCGAGGCCGCTGCGGTGTAGCGGTAACGCGGCGGCGGCGGCGGCGCCGGGCCCGGTCTCCATGGGAACGGGCGGGAGCGGCGGCGCCGCCGCGTCCGCGACTCCTGCGGCCCGTCCCGCTGCGCGGTGCCGTGACCGGGCCCAGAGCGCGTGGGCTGGGCCGGTCGGGACCGCCGGTCCCGGGGACGGAGCCCCGTCCGCATCTCGCGGCCCGGGCGGGACCGGCCCGCGGGAATTCATTGCCTGTCCCGGGCGTTATCCACCGGGATAACGGGCTGTGGGACCCCCGGGACACCGGGATAGCGGGCTGTGGGACCCCCGGGAAAGGGGGTGCGAGACCCCCGGGACACCGGGATAGCGGGCTGTGGGACCCTCGGGACACCGGTATAACGGGCTGTGGGGCCCGAGGAGGTGCCGCCCCAAGCCCGTGCTCCTCTCCCGCAGCTCTCGGTGACCCCAAGAGGCCGGGGCTAGTTTGGGCAGGAGCAGCCCGTTTGTGCCCCGGGGTTGTTCTGGCTCCCCCACATCCGAACATCCTTCTCAGGGCCCGAATTCCCCTCGGCCTCGCCGTGCCCCGGGGCGGCACCCTGGGGTCCCAGTTAATTGTTCCCTGGCTGCTCCAATGGGATCCATCCCGTGAAAAACCAAAGCAGGCTGATTCCCAAACCTGAACAAGTTGCGTTGCCTCGGGGGGGTTTATGGGATGCTGTTGGCCTCCCACATGGGAAATGTGTGTCCAGAGGGGCTTCTTCCCATCAATTTTCTCGAAATGTCACCACAGTTCCAAGCCCAGTGCAGGATCCTGAATTCCATTGTCAGTATCCTAGCAAACTCAATGGGAGTTCTGGGTTTTTCCGTCAACATTTCAGCAAACCCACCTGGAATCCCAAGTTTCTCCATCAGTTTCCTTGGAATCTCAATGTCCTCCATCTGTATCCCACCTAGCCCCGCTGGAATCCCGAGTTCCTCCCCAGCTGAGGGTCTGGGCCCCCATTCTGACCCCCACATCTTCCCACCACTGGTTCCTGCTCCCGACATCCCTGCAGCCCACCCAGACACCCTTTATCTGGGAGGAAAGGGCCAAAGGGCCCCTGGGAGGAGAGGGGCTCTGCTTTCCCTCAGGTTGGGATCTCCACAGGGAGTCCAGGGCCCATCCCTTGGTCAGCAGGAGCTGCTGGTGCTGCCAGGCTTTCCTGGAGAATTCTTTATGGATAACTGTGGTTTGTGGGTTTGGGTGTCTCTGAGCACCTTTCGTGGCACCCGGCCCTGCCCGGAGCTGGGATTGTCCCTCTTTGGTCACTTCCAAGTGCCTCGGGCTCTGTGTGGACACTGGCAGATAAAATCGGGCTGTTTGACCCGCTCCAGGTCACTCTGTGCTCCAGGCTGGGCTGATCCTGCGATCAGCACGGAGCTGGGCAGGCCCTGGCTGCTGGGATGTGCCCAGAGGAGCAGGAGTTGGATCCTGGGGAGGGGCCCCGGGCTGCTGGGATGTGCCCAGAGGAGCAGGAGTTGGATCCTGGGGATGGGGATACCCAGGGGAGCAGGAGTCAGCTCCTGGGGATACCCAGGGGGAGCAGGAGTGAGCTCCTCAGAGATACCCAGGGGAGCAGGAGTCAGCTCCTGGGGATACCCAGGGGAGCAGGAGTCAGCTCCTGGGGATACCCAGGGGAGCAGGAGTCAGCTCCTGGGGATACCCGGGGAGCAGGAGTCAGCTCCTGGGGATACCCAGGGGAGCAGGAGTCAGCTCCTGGGGATACCCAGGGGGAGCAGGAGTCAGCTCCTGGGGATACCCAGGGGAGCAGGAGTCAGGGATACCCAAGCAGGGTCTCCTGGGGATACAGGGGGAGCGGAGTCAGCTCCTGGGGATACCCAGGGGAGCAGGAGTCAGGGATACCCAGGGGAGCAGGAGTCAGCTCCTGGGGATACCCAGGGGGAGCAGGAGTCAGCTCCTGGGACAGGGATACCCAGGGGAGCAGGAGTCAGCTCCTGGGGATACCCAGGGGGAGGGAGTCAGCTCCTGGGACAGGGATACCCAGGGGAGCAGGAGTCAGCTCCTGGGACAGGGATACCCAGGGGAGCAGGAGTCAGCTCCTGGGACAGGGATACCCAGAGCTCCACGTACGCCTGGCACTGGCTTTCCCTCCTGGAAGGTTTCTCCTCCCCAGAAACACTAAAATAGTGACTTTTACTCTTTGTAACCCAAATCCCCTCACCATGCCTCCTCCTCCCCCACTTCCAAGGGATTGAAGCTTGTGGATTTTCTGAATGGTCTGAGAAATCCTCATTCAGAAACAGGAAGGAAAGGGCTTTTCCACGTCCTTTCCCCCATGTCCTGCCACCACTGCCTTGGTTTGATGTGGGACCAGTCCCAGGTCACTCCTGGTCATTCCTGGGTCACTCCCAGGGCAGAACTCCTTGGTGTGAGTTCAGGTTAAAGGGCTGAGGTTCAGGCTAAAGGGGAATACCTGGATTTTAAACCACACACTTAAAGAGATAAGGAATGGCAATACCTGGGTTTACAGTTATCTTTAAGAGCTCTGGATGTGCGAGACCTGGATGTAAATATAAAGGGGTAAGGATGGGGAATATCTTGGATTTAAATTTAGTTTAAAGCAATAGAGGTGAGGAATATATTGAATTAAATTTGCATTTAAGAGCTCTGGATGATGACTATCTGCATTAAATTTAGAATGAAAGAGTTAAAACCCAGAGATGTCTTGATTAAAATTTAAGGGTAAATACACCAGGATGATGAATACCTGGACTGAAATTTAAAGAGATCAGGATGGGGAACACCTGGATCTAAGATGGGATCTCAATGATGAGCACGGGGAACACCTGAGTTTCTGCTGGGATCTAAAGGGATGAGCCTCTGGAATCCTTCCAGAGCTGCCATGGGTCCCAGGCCCGTTTGGGTGGTTTGGCCAGGCGGGTCCTGGTGTGGGGGAGCAGGTCTGTGGGGAGGATTCACCCGCAGCGGGTCTGGGGGAGCACCAGGGCTTGGGGAGGGGATGTGGGGGAGAGCAGGGGGTTGTGTGCACGTCCTTCATTCCTCCATCTGGATCCTTCCCTTCCCCTTCCCCTTCCCCTCCTTTCCCCACCCCTGGATCCCTTCCCAGCCCAGCTGCTGCTCTGGGATGGGGTCGGGAGCAGCTCTGGGGAAACGGGACATGGCCCACGTGCACGGGGGCTGGAAATTCACTGTGCCCCATAATCTGGGTTAATTAATCCCTGTGCCCCAATAAGCTGTGTTAATTAGTTACTGTGCCCTGATAATCCGTGTTAATGGATGCCTGTGCCCTGATAATCCGTGTCAGTGAATCACTTTTGCCCAGATAACCCATATCAGTTCATTACAGTGCCCTGATAATTAGGATGAGTTCATCAATTTGATCTGAGACTATTCATCATTTTCCCCAATAATTTGCATTTATTAGTCATTTGTGCCCACACAAATCTGCACTAATTCTCTATTTTCCCAAATAATGTGCAGTAATTCCCCATTTTTCCCAGACAATCTGCATTAAATCATCATCTTTGCCCAGACAATCCACATTTATCATTTCATCCAGATCATCTGGATTAATTAATCATTTTTGCTCCCATAATCTGTATTAATATTAATCTATTTTTTCCCCGAAAACATGCCCTAATCCCCATTTCTCCCAGATAATTTGCCCTAATCCCCAATTTTTCCAAGATAACTGGCCCTTAACCCTATTCTTCCCAAACAACCCATCCCACAGCGGTGTCCCTGTCCCACAGCGGTGTCCCTGTCCCACAGCGGTGTCCCTGTCCCAGTGTCCCTGTCCCAGGATCCCTGTCCCATGGCAGTGTCCCTGTCCCAGTGTCCCTGTCCCACAGCAGTCTCCCTGTCCCATGGCACTGTCCCTGTCCCATGGCAGTGTCCCTGTACCCTGGTCCCTGATCCACGGTGGTGTCCCTGTCCCATCATGGTGTCCCTGTCCCCTGTCCCCGTCCCACATTGGTGTCCCTGTCCCATTATGGTGTCCCTGTCCCACGCTGGTGTCCCTGTCCCATCATGGTATCCCTGTCCCACGCTGGTGTCCCTGTCCCATCATGGTATCCCTGTCCCATCATGGTGTCCCTGTCCCATGTTGGTATCCCTGTCCCACGCTGGTGTCCCTGTCCCATCATGGTGTCCCTGTCCCATGTTGGTATCCCTGTCCCACGTTGGTGTCCCTGTCCCCTGTCTCTGTCCCACGTTGGTGTCCCCTGTCCCACGTTGGTGTCTCTGTTCCACGTTGGTGTCCCTGTCCCCTGTCCCTGTCCCATGTTGGTGTCCCCTGTCCCACATTGGTGTCCCTGTCTCTGTCCCACATTGGTGTCCCTGTCCCACGTTGGTGTCCCCTGTCCCACGTTGGTGTCCCTGTCCCACACTGGTGTCCCTGTCCCATCATGGTGTCTCTGTCCCACGTTGGTGTCCCTGTCCCCTGTCCCACGTTTGTGTCCCTGTCTGACGTTGGTGTCCCTGTCTGACGTTGGTGTCCCTGTCCCCGCAGGCAGGCCCGGCACGATGCGGTTCCCGTGGCTGCTGCTGTGCGTGGGCGTGTGGGCGCTGTGCGGCTCGGCCAAGCCCACGGAGCGCAAGGAGCGCGTGGTGCGCGAGGCCCCGCTCAGCGCCCGCGAGCACGACGACGCCCAGAGCTTCGACTACGACCACGACGCCTTCCTGGGCGCCGACGAGGCCAAGAGCTTCGACCAGCTCACCCCGGAGGAGAGCAAGGAGCGCCTGGGGTAAGGGCAGCGTCCCCACCCTGCCCGGAGCGGGAGTGCACACACGGGCACGCTCCCCCTGCGGGAATTCCCCAAAAAGCCACCCTGAGCCATTTCCTGTGCCCGGCATTCCCCAAAACTCCAGAGCAGACAGGGGCGTTCTGCATTGTGCTGTGCTCGCTCCCTGTTCTCTGGGTGCCTCTGGAGCCCCTGGGATCACTGGTATTTCTTGGTTGGAAGCTGGCTGGGAGATGGGGAAACAGAGCCTGTATGGAGATTCCCCCTCCAGGGTCTCTGCTGGGACCCCAGGATGATCGTGCCTGCCCTCAGATCCAGGATGGCCATGCCTGGGATCTGGCCGTGCTTCCCCTGGGATCCAGCCGTGCCTGCCCTGGGATCTGGCTGTTCCTGCCCTGGAATCTGGCCGTGCTTCCCTTGGGACCCAGCCATACTTCCCATGAGGATCCGGCCATG
Organism: Camarhynchus parvulus; assembly: GCF_901933205.1. NCBI lineage: Eukaryota > Metazoa > Chordata > Aves > Passeriformes > Thraupidae > Camarhynchus > Camarhynchus parvulus. Next base: position 70,525,196 of record NC_044586.1, read on the forward strand.
CCTGCCCTGGGATCCAACGGTGCTTCCCTTGGGATCTGGCCGTGCCTGCCCTGGGATCCAGCCGTGCTTCCCTTGGGATCCGGCCATGCCTGCCCTGGGATCTGGCTGTTCCTCCCCTGAGATCTGGCCCAGGATGGTTCCGGGAGCCGTGCAGGGCCGGGTGCCCCCACAGCAGCTGCTGCCACAGTTGTTCTGGGGCTCAGGGTGGCTCAAACCTGGGACCTGCAGCCTCCAGCGGGGTGGGGGGCCTGGGGCACAGAGGCTCCCTGGGGAGCTCGGGACATTCTCAGGATGCTGGGCTCCAGTCACCTTGGAACTGGGTGCCTTTGGCTAGGTTTTCATGGAATGGTTTGTGTGGGAAGGGACCTCAGAGCCCCTCCAGTGCCACCCCTGCCATGGCAGGGACACCTCCCACTGTCCCAGGCTGCTCCAGCCCCAGTGTCCAGCCTGGCCTTGGGCACTGCCAGGGATGCAGGGGCAGCCCCAGCTGCTCTGGGCACCCTGTGCCAGGGCCTGCCCACCCTCCCAGCCAGGAATTCCTCTCAAGATTCCACCTGATTCTCTCCCCTTTTTTTAGTCAGACTTGATTTTTTCAGCCAAGCATCCCAACCTTTCTCTGCTGCTGGAGCAGCACCTACCACAGCCCATGGTGAATCTTGGGCTGTTTTTTCGGAATGCTCCCCGATGGGAAAGAAAAGCTCAGCCACGTGTGGCTGCTGGGGACACCTCCAGAGTGAGCCAATTCCCACAGCAGGATGTGCAGGGCAGGGGGTGCCAGGTTCCATCCCTCCCTATAGATCGTCCAGGCCCCCAGTGGGAAGGAGGTGCTGGCCTCTCCCCCAGCACTTCGTGGCCAGAGGGAATTTCCTCCCTCCAGGGACAATTTAAACTGGAAAACCCCTTGATCCCTTGGAGCCAGGCCCTGGTTCCTCCATAAGTTTCAAAATACAGGATCCAGGAGGCGTTTTGTCTCCTTTTTTGCCTCCTGGCACAATCAGAGGGAGTGCCTCGATGCCCCTGGAGCAGTGTCAGATGGGAGGGAAGCTGTGCCTCTGCCGATGCCAGGGCTGGGTCCCAGAGCCCGTCACGGCTCAATCCCATTGTTCTGCCGAGTTACCCGGAACGCCTTTCCATGGGGGATTTACAGCCCTGCGCACAAACAGCCCAGGGCTGTCGGCAGGGCCAGCTCCGGCCATCCCAAGCCCAGGAGCTCTGATAAACCCCTTATCTCGGGGGGTTCTCTGAGCTCTGTGTCCCAGAGGGGCTGTGCTGCAGCAGGGGCCGCTTTTCCTGCCGGAGCTCTGCCTCGGCTCGCTCCCCTCCTGCCCTGGGACTGCAGCTTGGGAGCGCTGCTTGCCCCGGTCGGTGTGTCCGTGTGTCCGGAGCAGTGCCCGTCCCTTGGAGCGGGCAGTGGGAACAGGAGTGGGCAGTGGGAATGGGGAGCAGCTGCCGCCCTCCCCAACATCTGCTGCCCGCCCTTGCCAGGGGCAGGACGGGCCTTTGGCAAAGTGAAGGGGTTTGGTGGCTGCTGCCCTGGGAAAGCAGCCGCGAGCAGCTGGTGCCAGCCCCCGGACCAGGGTGGGGAGGAGGTTTGGGAGCTTCCTGAGCACTGGAGAGGGTTTGACTTCCCTGGGAAGCTGTTCCCTAATTAACCCCGTAGAAACTGCCCTGGAAAAACTGCCTGGCCATCAACCCCTGCCGGCTCTGGTCCTCCATTCCAGGGATTTTCCCTAATAAATCCCATGGATTGCCAGTGGTGTACCTTCTTGGGAGAGGGCAACATGGAATTTTTTCCCTGAAATAGGAAGGATTTGACAGATTTATTTGTGGTTTATATGTTTACATGGACAAATGTTTAATATCCATGTGATATTTTACATAATTCTATAATATTGATTGACTTGTTATATATTTATACAGAAAATTTTGAATATTTGTGTGACATTTTGCATATTTCTGTATTTAATCAGAAATATTGGAAGGGACGCTTTGCACGTTGATATATAAAATTCTGAAATATTTCTATAATATTTTACATATGTGTGCATAAATTTGGGCACTATTGATGAGCTATTTTTTATATTTACATATTTATTTTATATATTTCTCTATAAAATCACTCAGGTCTCCAAGCCCTGCCCACTGCCCCCACTCTGGCCTCTCGCTGTCAGAACTAAATTCCACATTTTCCCTTTGTTCTTCCAGTCTCTCTCCAGCTTCTCATTGCCAGGAACATCCTTTGTGCCACAGAGGAATTCCTGGTTTTCCTAGACCAATGCAATTCTGAAACACGGAAACCTGGGCGTGAGCATGGGTGGCTCCGGTGCCCGGTTTTCCCTTTGCGTCAATATTTTTGGAATTAATACTCCTAGCGGCGATCTAAAATTTAAAATTCCTTGTTTTCCACCTGTCTTCTAAAATTCCCCAAATACCTGGGCTGGAGCTCAGGATTCCTGACCTGTTTTCTGTTAAACCTTCATGTTAGAGGAGAAAAACAGGATCCTGCTTCACCAGACAAAGGATTTTGGGAGCGTTATCCCTGATTTTGATCCGAGGAGCCCGAAACATCCCCAGCACAGAGGCAGGAGTGCTCCGGGGAGCGAGCGCTGCTGCGGATCAAGCAGCCCCCACCCCCCGGCTCCATCTGCCCCTGGATCCCGCATTCCTGCCGGCCTTTCCTACAGCTGCTGCTAAAAATAACGGAGGCACGCGGCTCCGGAGGCTCCGGGGCTGCGGCTCTGGTGTCTGCCCGGCCCAGCTCCGGCCTGCTCTACTCCGCTGGGCTTGGGCGGCCCCCGCTCCTCCCGCAGAGCCAAACTTCCCCAAACTTCCCGGCTTTAGCAGAAATGTGTGTCCATGCTCCTCGCCCAGCGCCGGCGAGGCAGGAGGACGTGCAGATGGAGCTTTCCTAAGGTTTAACAGGGAAGGTTTACCCCTAAAACTCATAATTCCTGAAGGAACCACAACCTGAGTGGTTCAAGAGTGGCCAAGCTGGTGATTTCTGTGTCTGAGCCAGTGTTTTCTGTGTCCAAAACAGAGTTTTGGCAGCTGACCTTGCTTATCGGCAGCTAACCCAAGCGTTGGTTTTAATGATAAACTTTTCAAATGGAATTTGAATTTGCAAATTCATAATTACCTCAAACTTTCTCCTGGCATCACCAGGAGAGGCAGAGCCGATATTCCCATTTTTAATATAAATATGGGTCCGTACTCATCACCTGCACCATCTTGGTCGAAGGACGCATGGATGGGTCTTTCCCAGGGGCTTGAAAGGAAGCTTTTCCCCTAAAACTCAGAATTTCTGAAGAAGCCAAAACCTGAGCGGTCCAAAAGCCAGGGATTTTCATGTCTGAGCCAAAGTTTTGGCAGCTGAACCATACATTGGTTTTAAGGATAAACTCTCCAAATGGTTGAATTCCCAAATTCTGTAATGACCTCAACTTTCCCCCTCTGACCCTTCCCATTCTCCCTGCTAACCTCTCATTTTTTTAACTTCTGCTGCATTTCTCTGTGTTTCCCTTAGGAAGATTGTAGGGAAAATAGATGAGGATGGAGATGGATTTGTGACAGTGGAGGAGCTGAAGGCCTGGATCAAGTTTGCCCAAAAGCGCTGGATTTACGAGGATGTGGAGCGCCAGTGGAAGGGCCATGACCTCAATGAGGACGGGCTTGTTTCCTGGGAGGAGTATAAAAATGCCACCTATGGATATATCCTGGGTAGGTCCTGGCTCTTGGCATGGCCCTTTCCTGGAGCCAGCAGCTGGGACATCCTGCTCTGCTTTGGGTCACCAAGGGTCGGTGGGGTGGAGGTGGTCGGGATGGGTTTGTGACACTGTGGTCAGTGGGGCTCAAGGAGTGATGGTCAGCGGGTGGTCATGGCTCAGGGTTTGCTCGTGGCACAGTGGTCAGTGGGTGGTCATGGATTTGGTATGGGCTCATGGAGTGATGGTCAGTGGGTGGTCATGGATTTGGTATGGGCTCATGGAGTGATGGTCAGTGGGTGGTCATGGATCAGGGTGGGCTCGTGGAGTGATGGTTGGTGGGATGGATGTGGATCCAGATGGGATTGTGGTGGAGGGGGAGTTTGGGGCCTGGATTAGGGAGGCCCAGAGGAAGTTGTGGTTGAGAATGTGGAGTGGTGCTGGGCTGGCACTTGGCTGACCTGAGATGGATTTGTCCCCTGGGGTAAGCACAGGAATATGATATAGGATGTGGCCTTGGTATAGGTGGGGCCAGCTGGAGCAGATGTCCCCAGTGTTACACTTTAAAACGTCTAAAACTCTACAAATTGACCTCCTGGTGGCATTAGCAAAGAGAAATCCAAGGAGAAGAACCCAAAATACATGGAAATCTCCCCAACAGAAAGTTTACCCACCTCACACCCTCCATTTCCCCTCTGCAGCCACACTTGGGCATTAATAATGGCCCTGGTGACAAATGCAGCTCTGGGCTGAATCCAGGTGATTTTGGGATGAATGGCATGTGGGAATGGGGGTTTCCAGCCCTTTGGAATTCCTGGTTTGTGGGGGAATTTGGGACCAGCAGGTGGAACTCACTGATCCGCAGTTGTGGAGTTGCCTTGGTGTGTCCATTGTGTCCCTAAACACAAAAAACCACTAGCAGAGATTTCAGTTGCTTTCCCTTGTCCTGGGAGCAGTGTTAGAGCCCAGAACTCAGGGATTTTGGGACAGGTGCTGGGCCAGCAGTGTGGCATGGCTTCAGACATCCCTGGGAGTGAGGGAAGCAGCAGCTCTTTTGGGGTTAAAACCTTAAACTGTCAAGCCCTGTGCCAGCTCTGGCCTCCAGCGCTGTAGATTGGCCCGGGTGGAGGAGCTGCAGCTCTGGAGTGTTGAATCCACTCTTAATTTCCTAAATATTGCCAAAAATAGTCAAACTGCTCCGCGGGATGTGCAGAGGGGGAGCCGCTGCACAGGAGGCTCATCCATCTCCCTTGGGATCCGGGAGGATCTGGATTTGCTGTGCTGGTGGCCAGGGAAGGCCCTGTGACACCCCTGGGCTGGGGCAGCACCTCCCAAAGCTCCCTTTGCCATGGGTTTCTGGGCTAATCTGCCTGTGTGAATCCAGCCTGGAAGGGGCAGAGAGGTCCTGGGAAGGCTTTGAGCTCAGTTTGAGGGGTCTGGGGTGGCATTTCGGACCTGCAGGTGTTGGATAAGGAAAAGTGAGCATTCACGAGGAAAAGCCGTAACGAGAGAGCCCTGCATTAACAGAACCCCCTTGATGAGCTGGAGGAGCAGTTCCCCCGCAGTCTGGCAGGGTGTGGGGAGTGCCCAGCCCCCAGCACAGCCAGTTCCAGAGCTGGAGCAGCTCTGTGCCCCTGGCAGGCCCCGTGCAGCCTCCACTCCTGCTGCTCCCACATACTTGTGTCCTTACGGAGCGCCGGGAGGATCCTGCCTCACGCTCTGGCTCTGGCTCCTCTCGGCAGGAATTACTTTTCCACAGCTCCTTGCTGCTCAAATGTTCCCCTGTCTTCTCCTCGCTCCCCTCCCTGGCCAGAGTGGGGCTGGAATGCCTCTGGAAGTGCCTCCTGAGTGTAGACCCGCGGCCAAGGGATGCATGGGGCCAGGCATTGCCCTCAGCTGCTCTGGAGCATCCAGAATGTGGTGTTTTGTCAGCAGAATGAGGTGCTGGGAGTGGTTTTATTAATTAATTAATTACTCACCAGGATGAGTCACTGGGTGGCCCCCAGAAGTGTCACAGAGCAGTGTGGGGTTGTGCTGGGGGGAGACCTGGGAAGCAGGGAATATCAAGTGATAAACGTCCAAGAGCTTCATCTGAGACTGAAAATTCCTTTGAGACTCCCTTCAAAATCAGAATATTATCATCATCATCATCATCACCACTCCTATTTTTGTTAATTCCTCAATCCCATGGTGGGATCCAAAACCAGGACACAAGATGTTGGGTTGACTTTGTGGCTTTGCTGCCATACTCTGAGCAAAACTCCCCGGCTCTGTCTGCTCCTCTAAACCTCTCCCAGCCCAGGGACCAAGGCAGGAAGTAACTTTGGGGGCTTTGGGAGGGTTTAACCCTTTTTAACCCATCTGCTCCGCCACCACTCCCCCATCAAACCCATCAATTAGGTTTCCTTGTTTGGGGCTGTGCTGCTTCTCAAGGCCAAACCTTGGGAACAGAATGGGGAATTTGGGTTTCATTCTGCCCTAGAGTTGCCGTAAAGTCAAAATCTTTGGATATTTAATGGACGCTCCAGAGTTCCTTAATCCTGAGCCCCTTAATCCAGGGCTCTCCAATGCCTGCCTTTTGTCCCAGGTAACAGAGGAGGGACACAGGGGCTTAGAGACCTTGTTAGATGGGGCCTAGCTCTGGTTTAACTTCAGCAGAGCGTGGCAGTGTCCCCCAGGATCCACATTCTCCAGGGCTGCTGGACACTCTGTGTCTGTAAGTGCTGTCCTGCTGCTGGCAGGGCTGTGCCAAGCGGCCACGCGTGCCCCGCGGTCCCACCCGGCCGGTGCCTGCTGGCCCTGCCACTGCCGGCAGCGAGTGAGATCCCCTTACACATTCCCCTCCCAAAATAGTTCCCGTTGAGCCTCTGGCCGTGCCGGCCAAAGCCCCCAAGGCCTGTCTTTTGGGGCCTCTCCCTGGGAATGTCATGGTCCCAGGGCTTGCGCAGCTCCTCCTCCTCCTGGGAGTGGGCACGGCAGAGAAGGGGTGGCTGCAATTGAGCTTTTGCTGGCAAAGCATCAGGAGGTTGTGCTGAGAGGGAGGAAGTTGAGTTTGAGGTTGGGTGGAGGATGTTGAGGTTGCATTGAGGAAGTTGAGGATGAGAAGGTTATGTTCAGGAGGTTGAGTGGGGGAGGTTGAGGTTGGGTTGAGGTTGGGTTGGGGAGATCGAAGTTGTCTTGAGGTTGAAGTTGAGAGGAAGCCGAGGTTCAGCAGAGGAGGTTGAGGTTGAGCTGAGACTGTTGAGCTGGTTGAGGCTGTGTTGGTGGTTACGAGTGCTCGCCCTGCCCGAGCTGACCGGGTGCTCCCTGTGCTCCCCAGACGATCCGGACCCTGACGATGGCTTCAACTACAAGCAGATGATGGTGCGGGACGAGCGGCGCTTCAAGATGGCCGACAAGGACGGGGACCTGGCCGCCACCAAGGAGGAGTTCACGGCCTTCCTGCACCCCGAGGAATACGACTACATGAAGGACATCGTTGTGCAGGTGGGGCCAGTGCGGAGGCACTTGGGGAAGCTCTGGTGGCGGGTGGTCACTGAGGGGCAGGAATTGCCTCGGGCCTGGCTCACACAGGCACCTTCTTGCAGGAAACCATGGAGGACATTGACAAGAACGGCGATGGTTTCATTGACCTGGAGGAGTACATTGGTGAGATGCTGGTGCTGCTGCTCCGTGTCCTGTCCATGTCCCCTCAGTGTCCCCGTCCCCTGGGAGCCACTGCTACCATGTCCTTCCCAGTCCTCCCCCTCACAGAATGTTCTTCTCTGTCTCAACTTCCACCTGCCTCTAGGCCTCCACCGAGGATTTTCGGGTGAAATCATGACCCAGGTGGTGCTTTGGGGTTTTGGGGATGGATTTAGGGAACTCAAGGCTTTGGGTCAATCCTTGGGGTGAGGACAGGGCCGTGGGGCTGATGCTGCTGTCCCCCCAGGTGACATGTACAGCCAGGATGGTGATGCTGATGAGCCTGAGTGGGTGAAGACAGAGCGGGAACAGTTTGTGGAGTTCCGGGACAAGAACCGGGACGGGAAGATGGACAAGGAGGAGACCAAGGATTGGATCCTGCCCTCGGACTACGACCACGCTGAGGCTGAGGCCCGGCACCTCGTCTACGAGTCCGACCAGGACAAGGTGGGCCAGCAGCTCTGGGGGGATTTGGGGAGCAGGAGGAGGAGTGGGGAGATAATAGTGGGAAGTGGGATGGGGAAATAGCGGGATGGGGAAATAGCGGGATGTGGCGTTCCCTGCAGGACGGGAAGCTGACGCGGGAGGAGATCGTGGACAAGTCAGACCTGTTCGTGGGCAGCCAGGCCACGGACTTCGGGGAGGCGCTGGTGCGGCACGACGAGTTCTAGGCTCGAGCCGGCAGCGCTCGTGGGCTCCGTCCCTGGCCGAGGCCGCTCCTCCGCGGAGAGACCCCATCCTGGCTCCCGGGGATGGGGCTCGGGAAAGCCACACTCCCCCGGCACCTGGGGCTCGTCTCGTTGTGGGTTTTCCCCGGATTTTAACGACTTTTGGGTTATTTTTGTATGTTTTGGTTTTACCACGTGTGGGGACAGCTCCCCTGGCGCACGGGGCAGCGACGGGGCTGCCCAGGGCTGCGGGGCCCGGGGGCCTGGGGGGGAGTGGGGAATTCACAGAGGGATTGGGGTTGGAATTGCAGTTGGAATAAAAATTAGAATTGGAATTGGAATTGGAATTAAAGTTGAAATTGGAATTGAAATTGGAATTTGAATTGGGCTGAAATTTGAATTAAAAATGGAATTGGAATTAAACATTGAAATCAAAGTTGAAAATTGAAATTGAAATGGAATTGGAACCAAATAAGCGAAATTGGATTAAATGGAAACACTGATGTGAAATTGGAATGAAAAGTGAGCACTGAAAACCCAAAAACCATCAGGGCAGCAGCAGGACCCAGGGGTGACCTGGAGGTGACCCCAGGGAGGTTGGACCCTCCTCCCCTGTCGCTGCCCCTCCCCCCAGCCCCGCTCCAAGTGCCTTGAATCCCCCAGACCCCTGGGGGAGGGCCTCATCCCACCCCGCTCTGGGACAGTTCCCGAGGTTTTCTCTCTTCTGTGTTGCTTGTCCCCCTGCAGCCACCAGAGCTGCGTGGAATCGGGCCCGGCCATCTCCAAATCCCCAGGTTTTCCCTTAAATCCTTTCCCAAAGGTTTCCGAGGGCTGACCGGATCCTCCCATCTCCTCCTTCTCTTTCTACTCCTCCTTTTCCTCCCCTCCCTAAATCCAGTGGTAAGTGGGTTGGGAATATGGCCCCATGCAGGGCTTGGGAATCTGGGAATGCTGGGGGTGATCTGGGAATGGCAGGGTTAGTTTGGGACATCAGGGATGATTTGGGACAGCAGAAGTGATTTTTGGAACCCTGGGAAAGCCTCTGGTGCAGCCACCCAGCCCTGCAACAGCCCCTCTCCTAACATCCCCCGGCTCCCATCCACGAGGATTTAGGCCCCTGTGGCAACTCTAAACACGGATTTTTCGCCTCCTCCGGGTTTATTCCTCGGTTTTCTCCTCGGGCTGATTGAAGGGATCCGGATCGGTTGGAACTCAATAAAACTGTTCACCCCCCGATGGGCCGAGGGGGACGGACCCTAGTTCCCTGTTTCCCCCTAAGCCGGGGTCTGGGAGGGCCCCTTGGACTGAGCCTGAAGGGTTCGGGGAGAGGGGGCCTGGGTGGGGTGTGGGGACACACGAGGCCTGTGGGAGTTCTGCCCCTGGGGCTTGGGGCCCTCAGCCCCACAAAGGGAATCCAGCCCCATGGATGGGGCGGCTCAGTCCCACCCCCACCCCACGGGGGGGGGCCCAGCCCGAGCCCCAGCCCCATAGATGGGGAGCTCAGCCCCGCAGATGGGGGCCCTTGGGTCCCACCCCAGCCCCACAGATGGAGATGGGCGGCACCATCCCACCTCCCTGCCCTCCCTGTGTGTGAGGCCTAAAGGGGGACAGGGGAGCAGGGTCCCACCATGGCACCACTGTGGAGCATGGCCACCTCCGGGACCCATCCTGCCCCACCGTGGTGCACAGTTTCCCCTGGGACGACCCTCTGTCCCTGCCGTGGGGCACAGCCACTCCCAGGACCTGTCCCGCCCTGCAGTGGGGCACAGCCACCCCTGGGACCCCCATGCCACCCAGCCATGGGGCACAGCTCCGCCAAGGCCTCCATCCCATCCCACCATGCGGCACAGCCAGCCCCAGCTCCCCCATTGCCTGTGTGGGGCACGGTGCCCCTGGGTGCCCTGTCCCACAGGTCCCAGGTGCTCAGGGGTCCCTGGGTGCCCGTGCCATGGGTGCCCTGTCCCACAGGTCCCAGGTGCTCAGGGGTCCCTGGGTGCCCGTGCTGTGGGTGCCCTGTCCCACAGGTCCCAGGTGCCCCTGGGTGCCCGTGCTGTGGGTGCCCTGTCCCACAGCTCCCAGGTGCTCAGGGGTCCCTGGGTGCCCATGCCATGGGTGCCCTGTCCCACAGGTCCCAGGTGCCCCTGGGTGCCCATGCCATGGGTGCCCTGTCCCACAGGTCCCAGGTGCCCCTCGATGCCCGTGCTGTGGGTGCCCCGTCCCACAGGTCCCAGGTGCTCAGGGGTCCCTGGGTGCCCGTGCCATGGGTGCCCTGTCCCACAGGTCCCAGGTGCCCCTGGGTGCCCATGCCATGGGTGCCCTGTCCCACAGGTCCCAGGTGCCCCTGGATGCCCGTGCTGTGGGTGCCCCGTCCCACAGGTCCCAGGTGCTCAGGGGTCCCTGGGTGCCCGTGCCATGGGTGCCCTGTCCCACAGGTCCCAGGTGCCCCTGGATGCCCGTGCTGTGGGTGCCCCGTCCCACAGGTCCCAGGTGCTCAGGGGTCCCCGTTGCGCTCAGACCGCGGCCATGGTTTATTGTCCCACCCGCGCTACATCCTAGGCTGGCCGGGGCCCCTGGCCCCCAGGGCAGAGCCAGCCCCACGGGGGGCAGCTGGGGGAGAGCTGGGGGGCAGCCGGGGGTCCCGGGGGCTGGGGCGGTGCCAGAGCCCCTCAGCTGGGGCCGACCTGGCTGGAGGACACAGAGGAGACCTCGGTGCGCTGGGCAGAGCTGGACACCTCGGAGTCGTCTGACATGGGCCGCCCGCACACCGTCTCCATGATGCAGGCGCGGAACTGCGGGGACACAGGTGACACGGGGTCACAGGAGGGGGGACAGCTCGGCCTGGGGTCCCACCGCTCCTGTGTCTGACCCTGGCACTGTCCTCACACCCTCAGATGCCACACTGGCCCCATCTCCTGTCCCTGAGGTCATGGTACCCCCAGCCATGCAAGTGTTCCTGGATGCGCCATCCCCTGGTGTCCCTGGTCCCCCAATGTCCTTGGGCACCCCTGCACGTCCCTGCTGCCCCAATGTCCTGGGGTGTCCCCATCTGCTCTCTGTCCCCCTTGCCAATGTCATCCCCTTATCCGAATGTGCTGAGGTGCCCCCTCACACGGGTATCCCTGGGTGTTCCCCGTGCTTGGGTCTCCCTGAGTGTCCCAGGTCCTCAGATATCCTTGGGCAACCCTGGATGCCCCCATCACCAGGTATCCCTGGGTGTCCCCCTCCCCGTGTCTGTGTCCCGGTGTCGCTGGTGTCACCTGTTTGTTCATGAAGCAGTAGATGATGGGGTTGTAGACGCAGGAGCTCTTGGAGAAGAAGGCAGGGATGGTGACGAGGCGCAGGTCGATGCCGTGCTCGCGGTTGTTCACCATGTACATGGCCAGCGCCGCGTAGGGCACATAGCACATGCAGAAGGAGCCCACCATGACCACGACCATGCGCGACACCTCCCGCTCCGCCTTCTGCGTCGTGGCCGACTCCTGCTGCTGCGCCGCCACCTGCCCGGGGACAGGGACACCTTGGGCCTGCCCGGGCTGCCGGGCCCCTGCCCATCCCCTGTGCGGCCCCCTGACCCCTGCCCATGCTCCTGCCTGTGCTCCTGCCCAACCCTCTGTCCAAGGAACCTCCCCTCCCTTCCTGCATCCCTTCACCCCTCCAGTCACCTCTCCCTCCCTCCTGCTCCCCATCCTGCCCTCCCTGCTCACAGTCAGTTCTCCCTCCCTCTCTCCCTCCCTCCTGCCCCCCAGCCCCTCTCCACTCTCAATCCCTTGCTCTCAGCCACAGTAGTGCCTGACCCCAGTGCCCCCCGTGCCCCCCGTGCCCCCAGGACTCACGGCCCGCAGGGCGCTGAGCAGCTGGGAGTAGGAGAAGATGATGAGGGAGAGTGGGACGATGAAGCAGAAGATGAAGAGGAACCAGGTGTAGTACTCGCTCTTGTACTTGGTGCCCACCGTGTACCAGTCAGGGCCGCAGGAGCACTGCAGCCCCTCAGGGATGTACCTGCAGACCCGTGCTCAGCCCCCGCTCTGCACCGTGGGGCACCCCCGGTGCCCCCGCAGCGCCCCGCGGCACTTCTGGTGCCTCAGGCACTCACCTGGCACCCCCGCGGCACCCCCGCGGCCTCCCACTTGCCCCTCTGTCCCACCCCCTGCCCCTTTGCCCCGCGTCCCACCTGCTCCAGCCGAAGAAGGGGGGGATGGCGACGCCGACGCCGATGATCCAGGTGGCCGCCACCACCAGCAGCGCGTGGCGCGAGTTGAAGCGGAAGTTGCCGAAGGGTTTGCAGATGACGATGTAGCGCTCGAAGGCCAGGAAGGCCAAGGACCACCCTGTCACCAGCCCTGGGGGAGCAAGGCCACCGCTGGCCTCACACAACTGCCCGTGGCCACCAGGGTGAGGGGTCACCACAATTCCCACAGCCCCCCAGGTCACCCCAAGTCCTATGACCCCAGCAGAATGTGGTGATCGCCTCTCCCTTCAGGCCTCAGTGGTCACCCCTGCTCCTCCAGCCACAACAGATCACAGGGCCCAGCCCTACCCATGGCCTTTACCCATTCTGCCACCTTCAGCCCCACCAGACCACAGTGATCACCCCAACTTCCCCAGCCCCAGAAGAACATGATGGGCACCCCCACCTCCAGCTCCACCAGGCCCCAGTGGTCACCCCGACTCCTACAGTCCCACCAGACTACAGTGTCACCCCAACTCCTACAGTCCCACCAGACCCCAGTGGTCACCCCAACTCCTATAGTCCCACCAGACTACAGTGGTCAACTCCTAAAAGCCCAGAAGGTCACCCCAATGCCAGCACTGCAGCAGCCCATGGTGGTCACCCCAGCTCCTAAAGCCTTAGCAGAATGTGGTGGTCAACAGTACCTTATGCCCCACCAGATCATGGTGGTCACCCCAAGTCCCACAGCCCCTGTTGGAGATCACTGAGGCCACCTCTGGCCGCAGCAGCCCCCAGTGGTCACTCCATCGTGTGTGGCCGCAGCAGCCTGAGTGCCCCACGGTCCCCTCGTACCTCCGGTGGCCCCTGCAAAGCCCTCAAAGGCACACATGTGCTTCCCGAAGACAAAGTATCCCTGGGAGCTGGCCACGAAGACAGTGAAGATGCAGAAGACGCAGCACATGAGGCCGCTGACGGAGATGTTCACCAGGATGTAGTTGAGCGGCTGCCGCAGCTTCTTGTACTTGATGGTGACGATGAGGACGATGGCGTTCAGGGGCGTGCCGCCACGAACACCAGCCCCATGAAGATGGTCTGCAGGTAGAAGGCCCACATGGGCGCGATGTGATACTGGGGCCCATCCCAGGGCCCCACCGACGACTGGTTCTTGAACAGGTAGAACTCTTCCTCGTCCATGGCGGCGGTGCCAGGGGGGGCGCCCACCCCCCTGATATACCCTGCGCCCCCAAAGCTGCTTAGGGGGGATCAGGGCTCAGCCCGGCCAAACTTGGGGATTAGGGTGGGCTAAACCGGGCTCAGCCCCTAATCGGGCCCCTGAGCCGGCTCGAGCCGATTGCCGGTGCTCTGGAGGATTTGGGGGGGGCAAGAGGGCTCCCCACAACATTTGGGTATGGGGAGGGTCCCCAGGGGTCTCCAAGCTTGGTCCTGCTCCTCCTGAGGTGTTCAGGTGTCCCCAGGTGTTCCCAAGCCCAAGTTTCGGTCCCACCACAATGGCCAGAGGTCCCCAACCTTAGTCCTGATCCCATCAGGGTCCTCAGTGTGCCCCAGGGGTCCCCAGGCTCTGTTCTGGTCACCCCCAGAATGGCCAGGTGTCCCCAGGTGTCCCCAGGGGTCCCCAGGTGTCCCCAGGTGTCTCCAGCCTTGATCTCGCTCCCCCAGGAGGCCCAGCCCTGATGCCTTGGGAAGAGCTCGGGGTTTCCCTCGTGAACCCCCCCACCCGCTGCCCCCCCCCCCCACCCCAGGGTGCCCCCAAGTGTCTCCCCCTCACGTGATTGTCCCCAGTTCTGGGCTGGGGGGATCTCTGTGCTGGGGAGACCCCAGGCGAGGTGGGGGAGTCTGGGGGTATCAAGGGGTGGGGGGAAGACTGGGGGGACACTGCTTGAGGTGAGGTGGGGTGTCTGAGAGGCGGTGTTCATTCTGGGGGCGCAGTGCCGGGGGTCATTGATGGGGGTCACTTTGGGGGTGCACTGCTGGGACTCAAGTCCCAAAGACTCCCAGCGTTTCCTGCCCTTCCTCCCCCCTCTTTCCCTCCCCCAGGCTGTGGCACCCCCGGGGAACAGGAAGGATGAGCAGAAGCTGCTTAGGGGGGGATTACAGGGCCCCCCCGGGCTGGGGGCGCCTATAAAGGCCGGAGCTGGGACCTCACTGTGGCACTGGGGACCCTCAGGGAAGGGGGAGCTCAGTCGGGGAGGGGGACACGTCCAGGGGACGCTGTGCCCCTGGGGAGAGTGTGTGGGGTGCCCACCCTGGGGGTGCCCACCCTGGGGGTGCCCTGGGGCACCCTGGGGGTCTGTCCAGCTCTGGGGCAGAGATGGGACCGGGGGGGCTCAGGGATGGGGCCAGGGGAGGAACAGGGGGATGGGTGGGCTGAACCCCCAGCCCATGTTTTACTGGGCTGTACTGGATCATATTGGCCTGTACTGGACTGGTTTGTACTGGACTGGTTTGTATGGCTTTGTACTGGGCTATACTGGACTACACTGGGCTGTACTGCACTGTATTGTGCCACGGGATTGTACTGTGTCCTATCGGGTTATACTGGGTCTGGTCATACTGTACCAGGCTGTACTGGGCTCAACAGGGCCGTACCGGGCCATACTGGGCCGTACTGGGCTGTACCGGGCCGTACTGGGTCAGGTCAGCTCCGCTGGCGCTGTACTGGGCATCCCCGTGGAGGGGCACCCCAAATGGGTGCCACAGGGTGGTGACGCAGGGGACAGATGCCGCACCGAGGTGGAGCTGCGGTCACTGAGGCCGGGGGCTGCGGAGGGGGGGACACAGCGCAGGGCCTGGGGGGCCACGGCAGAGAGGGGGCACGATGGCAACAGCCAGGCTTGGCTGGGGCTGCCCAGGGAGCCTTGGGGTGCCCATCCCTGCAGGTGTCCCAGGAATTCCTGGAGGTGGCATGCAGGGCTCTGGGACAAGGTGGGCATTGGGCACAGCTGGGACTGGATGGGCTGGGAGGGCTTTTCCAGCCTCAGGGATCCTGGGATTCTGTGATTCTGGGAGGGTGGCCATGGAGTGGGGAAGGGACTTGGGGGTGCTGGCAAGCAGCAGGAGGTGCTGGGCGTGGAGCTCTGGGGCTGCAGTGCCGGCACTGCCAGCCCTGCCGGGACCCCCGGCACCCACCTAGCACCCACGGGTACTGGGAGCACCCGCCGGTACCAGCAGCACCCACCGGTACTGGGAGCACCCACGGGTACTGGGAGCACCCACCAGCACCAGCAGCACCTGCTGGTACCAGCAGCACCCACCGGTACCGGCAGCACCACCTCCACACGGGTCCCACGCCCCCCCGGCCCCCCAGCTCTGTCTCCAGCCCCGTGGCCCTCCCGGGACTCCCAGGGCCTCCCAGTCGCTGCTCCCGTGCCCTCCTGGATGAGGCCCCACACATGTCCCTGCTGTCCCCACGGCCGCATTCCCTGTGTCCCACTGCCCACGTACCCCTCGTTCTCCTGTCCCTTATGGCCCTCAGCCCTGGTCCCCTCGTCCCCGTGGCCTTGTCCCCAGTGTCCCCGTGCTCCCCTCTCTGTGCCCCAGGCTGCCGGGTGGTCCCCTCCCCGTGTCACCGCACCTGAGGACCCTGAGTGCTCCCAGCCCCAGTGCCCATGGCCAGGGACAGCCTGGGGGACGCTGCACTCAGGGTGTCACCACAGGCAGCAGGGGCTCTGCCCTATGTCCCCTCCCCAGAGACACTGGCGGGGTCACTGGTGGGGTCAGGTCCTTTGTCCCCTCATCGCGGCCTCCACCATCATCTTCCTCTGCCCCGGCTGCGGTTCTGGGACGCCCCTGGATCCCCCTGATGTGCCCCAGCAGCATCCTGAACCCCCATCCTGGACTGCACTGACCCCCCCCGCTCCTGGATCCCCCCAAACATCCTGGCCCCACCTCCAGCCCCCCCGACCCACTCCCCTTCCCACCCCTGCCCTGGGTTTGGGGGTCCTGCTGGGGGGCCCTGTTGCTTTTCGCCCCCCCCCCCGCGTTGTGTGCCCCCTGCCCGGGGTATTTGGGTGTGATGTGTGGGGGGGGTATTTTGGGTGATGATGTGTTGGGGGTGCACCCCCCGTTGTGTGCCCCCTGCCCGGGGTATTTTGGGTGATGATGTGTTGGGGGTGCCCCCCCCGCGTGCCCCCCCGGGTATTTTGGGTGCCGGTGCGTGGCTCTGACTCGGCAGGTTATTTTTAGGTGTTGGCGCAGGCGCCACCACGTCACCCCCCCCACGTCACCCCCCCACGTCACCCCTTGTCACCCGTTGTCACCTCGGGGTGCACCTGCCCCCCCTCCCGCCGTTCTCTTGGAAGCTTCCAGGGCAGGCACCGGAACAGGGGGAACACGATACTCCCCAAATCGTCCCCCCAAAGGACCCAGATGTGGGTCACCCACGTGTCCCCCCAAGGACCCAGATGTGGGTCACCCAAGCGTCCCCCCCTTCCGAGGGTGTCAAGGAGGCCTTGGGTGTCTGGAATGGGGGGAGACACAAGAGAGATTCGGGGGGCAGCGGGATTCAGGGCGCACCCCAAATCTGAGCAAGCCCCCTCCCCAGGCATGGGCCACTGCCATGGGGAAACTGAGGCACGGCCGGGGGACCCACGGCTGGAGTCACCGGGGGGGAGTGGGGCACAGCCGGGGGGGCTGGGGGGTTCCACGGCGGGGGTGGCTCTGGGGAGGGGTCCCGGGGGGTTTCCCCAGAGGGGATCCCGGGAGGGTCTGTGGGGTCTCGGTTGTGCCCCTCGGGGCTGGGGAAGAGTTTTTATGGGAGTTTTTCAGGGGTTCCCAAGGGGGAAGGGATGAGTGAGGGGGTTCTGAGGAAGTTTGGGGGGCCTCTTGGGGGGGGTTTGGGGTGCGTTGTACTGTGGGGGCTGCGGTGTTGGGGTATCAAGCACAGCTGTATCAGGATAACGGGGTGTTGGGGTGCCTGGGCTATAGGGTACCGAGGTTTTGGGGTGTCGAGGTTGCAGGTATTTGGGATTAGTGGAGGTGGATTCTGGAGTTTGGCGGTGCCTAGATTTTGGGGTGCCAGAGTTTTGGGGTGCCTGGATGCTGGGATTTGGGGTACCAGTGTTTCAGTGTAGGGAGGCTGGGGTACCTGGGGGCCGAGATTTCGGGGTGCTTAGGTTTGACGGTGCTCAAGTTTAGGCGTGCAAGTGGTTCAGGGTGCAAAGGTTGGGGGTGCCAATGTCTGGGGCAGGGGGTTCCGAGGTGCCGGAGTTTAGGAGTATGTGACGCTGGACTTCAGGGAATTTGGGGAGTTTTGGGGTGTTGGGGTGCCCGTGTTTGGGAGTCTGCGGGTGCCGGCGTTTTGGGGTGTTTGTGAGTGTCGGTGTTTGGGTGTGCCCGTGTTCGAGGTTACAGAGGTTTTAGGGATGTCAGAGGTTCAGGGGTGCTGATGTCTGTGCGGTTTTGGAACTGCCGGGGTTTGGGGGTTTGGGGGTGCCGGGGTTCGGGGGAGCCTGGGTTTGGGGGTGCCGCAGTCGGGGGCGCCGGGGTGCGCTGGGATCTCGTGTTTCGGGAGGTGCCGGATCCGGGGTTCTGGGGGTGCCGGAGTGCGCGGTTTGAGGGGTGCCGGGTCCGGGGTCTGGGGAGTGCCGAATTCGGGCGGTTTTGGGGCGCCGGTGTCTGGGGGTCCGGCTGTGAGGCCGGGGCTGTAAATAGCGAGGGCCTGGCCCCCCACCCCCGGCCGGCCGGGCGGTCTTTCCGTCCCTCCGGCTCGGTCCCTCCCCGGGACGGGGCGGGCCGGGCCGGGGCAGCGCTTAAAGCCGCCGCCGCCCCCCGGCCCCGCCACTTGCCGCCGTCGCCCCTGGCCCAGGAACGCTCCTGGGAGACACCGCGAACACACCGGACCCCGCCGCGAGCCGCCGCTCCGGGAACCCACCGGCAACCGAGCCGGGACCCTATCGGACCCCCCAGCCCTCCGGGACCCGCCGCTCTGCTCCGGGAACCCGCCGGGAACCAACCTCGCCACCGGGAACTTGCGCCGGGACAGACCCAGGACACCAGCCCCGACCCCGGCAACAGGGACCCCTACCCAGGACACCGGTACCGAGCAGCGAACCCCTCTCGGGACAGCGGGGCTGACACGGGACCCCGTCGTCAGGCACCCGTACTGAGCCCGGGCACCGGGACCCTCCCTGGGCACCGGCACTGACCGAGGACACCGTCCCCCATTGCCGGGAGCTGGGACCCCATCCAGGACACAGACACCCACCCGGACCCCTCCCCAGGAACCGGGACTGACCCGGAACGCCATCCCCCAGCCCCGGGACCCACAGCGGGCACAGCACCCAACCAGGGCCCCACCCGGGACACCAGCTGTGACCCAGGACACCGGCCGCGACCCGGGACACCGGCCCCAGCGCCAGCTTTGCCACCGGCACCCAGCAGCCCCACCCCGGGCACCCACAGGACCCCCACAGGACACCGGCCCTGATTCGGGACCCACCCCACGGTACCAGGATCCCTTCGGGACACTGGGACTGACCCGCGACCCCCACCCAGCTCCAGGAGTGACCCAGGACTCCCCCCCCACCCACTCGGGACCCTCCCCAGCACACAGGAACCCCCTGCCCACCGAGGAGCCCCCGAGCCCCGCAGGATGAACTCCACTTACGAGGCAGCACCGGGCGAGGACCCCGAGGAGCTCCCGGCCACCGAGAAGGACCTTGCGGAGGACGCGCCCTGGAAGAAGATCCAGCAGAACACGTTCACGCGCTGGTGCAACGAGCACCTCAAGTGTGTGCAGAAGCGCATCGTGGACCTGCAGCGCGACCTGAGCGACGGGCTGCGCCTCATCGCGCTGCTCGAGGTGCTCAGCCAGAAGAAGATGGGGCGCAAGCACCACCCGCGCCCCAACTTCCGCCAGATGAAGCTGGAGAACGTCTCGGTGGCCCTCGAGTTCCTGGAGCGGGAGCACATCAAGCTCGTGTCCATTGGTGGGTGTGCAAGGGGAACAGTGCCCGTGGGTGGGTGTGCAAGGGGAACGGTGTGAGGGGGAAAGGGGAATGGGCACGGTGAGTGTGCAAGGCAGGGCAGGGGTGGTGCCCTGGCGAGAAGGTGGCTGTGGGTACAGAGTGAGGATGGGGCTGGCCGTGAGCGTGCAAGGCCCATGGACAAATGAGGATGAGGAATGAGTGTGCAAGGGTGGGAGTGATGGGGGATGGGAAATTGCGGGTGGGTGTACGAGGGCAGGGATGAACAAGTGAGGACATGGATGAGTGTGTAAAGGGAGGGATGGATGGGTGTGAATAGGGTGAGAGTGCACGGGGGGAATGGAGGAGTGCGAGTGAAGGATGAGTGTGCAAGGGGCATGATGGACAGATGAGGATGGGCCCGTGGGTGAGTGTGCAAGAGCAGGGTGGTGGATGAATGGGAATGGAGGATGTGTGCAAGAGTGAGGCCGACGGGCAGATGAGAATGGGGATGGATGTGCAAGGGCAGGGGTGACAGGAGCAGGAGCGGCATGAGTGTGCAAGGGCGGTGGAGGGATGGCAGTGGGGGTGAGCGTGCGAGGCTGGAGGCACCGGGTGGGTGTGCAGGGGGTGCGAGTGCGAGGGCGGTGCGGTGTGCGGGCCGGCCCGCGCGGGGCCGTGCGGAGCGGGGGGTCCGGCCCGTGCCGAGCCGGGCTGTGCCGTGCGGGGGGGTCCGGCCGGCCGAGCCGAGCCGGGCTGTGCCGTGCGTGCGCGACCGACGGTGTCCCCGTTCCGACTGGTCCCCGTGCCGAGCCGCGGGCTGTGCGTGGGGGGGTCCGGCCCGTGCCGGCCGAGCCGAGCTGTGCCGTGCGGGGGGGCTGAGCTCACGCTTGGCGCAGGGCCGGGGCGCTGAGCTCACGCGCGGGGGGGCCCGGTCCGCACCCGCACCCACCCCTGCCGGGCCCCAGCGCCCACCCCCACCCGACAGCTGCAGGGTGACCCCCCCGGCACGGGGCAGGGCTGGGGCCCCCCCGCGCGCCCGGAGCGGGGGGTGCCAGACCCCCTCCCGCGGTGTCACCTCCCCTCCCACGCGTGTCCTTTGCCCCCCGGGACCCCCCAGGTGTGACCCCGAGTTTTGGGGCCCCCCCAGGTGTGACCCCGAGTTTTGGGGCCCCCCCAGGTGTTGCCCCCGGAGCTCCCGGCGGGGAGGGGTTTGTCCGCCCCCTCCCACATCCCCCCCATTTCCTCCCTGAAACGCGATCGCTCGTGGGGGGAAGCGGCGGGGGAAGGGAGCGGGGGAGGGTCCGCTCCGCGGGGCGGTGGGGGAGGGACGGGATGCCTCGGGCCCCCCTCCCCCCCAGCCCTCCCCTGCCTCAGTTTCCCCACGGTGGCACTCCAGGAATCCCTTGGCGGTCGGGGTGTGGCGTTCCAGGGCGCGCACTCGGGGCCCCCCGGGCGCGGCCGGGGTTGTGCCCCCCCGGGGCGGGTCTGAGCTCCCTGCAGGGTGTGGGGGCTCGGGGGGCACTGTCCTGGGGTCCTCCCTCACTTCTGGGATGTCCCCAGGCAGGTGTTGGGGTGCAGCGTCCCGTGGCACTGCCGGGGGTGTCGGGGCGCCCCGGGACGGGTCTGGGGTCCGCCCCGCTGTGCCGCGGCATGTCGGGGTGTCCCAGGGGTCCCTGTGGCGGTGCTCTGGGCTTTCGGGGTGTCAGGGGTCCCCGTGCTGGTGCTGTGGGGTTTCAGGGTGTCAGGGGTCCCCGTGCTGGTGCTCTGGGGTTTCGGGTGCCCCAGGGGTCCCCGTGCTGGTGCTCTGGGGTTTCGGGGTGATCCCTGTGCTGGTGCTCTGGGTTCGGGGTGATCCCTGAGGCTGGTCCCACGGCTGTCAGGGTGCGGGGGTCCCTCCAGCGGGTCCCACAGGGTGTCGGGGTGCCCCGGGGGGAATCCCAGGGGATCTTGGGGTTCAGCCCCCCCATTTCTCCCCCACAGACAGCAAAGCAATCGTGGACGGGAACCTGAAGCTGATCCTGGGGCTGATCTGGACCCTCATCCTGCACTATTCCATCTCCATGCCCATGTGGGAGGAGGAGGAGGACGACGAAGGCCGCCACCAGACCCCCAAGCAGCGGCTGCTGGGCTGGATCCAGCACAAGGTGCCGCAGCTGCCCATCACCAACTTCAACCGCGACTGGCGCGACGGGAAAGCGCTGGGAGCGCTGGTGGACAACTGCGCCCCGGGTGAGCAGCGGGGCCGGGGCCGGGGGGCACGAATGGGGCACGAATGGGGGACAAATGGGGGACAAATGGGGGAACAACTGCGCCCCGGGTGAGCAGCGGGCCGGGGCCCAAAGGGGGCACGAATGGGGCACAAATGGGGGGGAAACTGCCGCCGGGGGAGGGGGGAGTAGGGGGCAGGGGTGCAGGGGGTGCGGGGAGTACGGGGTGCTGGCTGGCTCGGGGGGCATCGATGCTGGGGCAGCAGGCACAGAAAGGGTGTCAGGATGGGGGTCAGGATGGGGGTCAGGACGGGGTCAGGACAGGGTCAGGATGGGGACAGGATGGAGGTCAGGATGGGGGTCAGGATGGGGGTCAGGACGGGGGTCAGGACGGGGGTCAGTATGGGGATCAGGATGTGGGATCAGGATGTGGGGTCAGGATGGGGATCAGGATGGGGACAGGACGGGGATCAGGATGTGGGGTCAGTATGGGGATCAGGATGTGGGGTCAGGATGGGGACAGGACGGGGGTCAGGACGGGGGTCAGGATGGGGATCAGGATGGGGGTCAGGATGTGGGGGTCAGGATGTGGGGTCAGGACAGGGACAGGTTGGGGCTCAGTATGGGGATCAGTATGGGGATCAGGACAGGGACAGGACGGGGACAGGACGGGGGTCAGGACGTGGTGCGCCCCTGACCCTCCTGCCCCCCCAGGTCTGTGCCCAGACTGGGAGAAGTGGGACCCCAACAAGCCAGTGCAGAACGCTCGGGAGGCCATGCAGCAGGCCGACGACTGGCTGGGAGTCCCCCAGGTACGGCATGGGGGGCGTGGGGGGCACTGCGGGGGTCTCCCAGGTGCGTGGGGGGCACTGGCACTCGCCCAGATACGGGGCAGGGCAGGAACGGGGTGGGGGCACTGAAGAGGATGCTGCGGGTGCAAGGACGTGTCTGGGGGTGTCCTTGGGGATCCACAGGGGTCCCGGGGCATTTGGGTGCCCCATGGATCCCGTGGGTGTGGGGGGTTCCCCAGCAGGGTCCCCCTGGGTGGGGGTGCCAGGAGGGTCTGACGGGTGCTGGGCTTCCCACCAGGTGATCGCCCCCGAGGAGATCGTGGACCCCAACGTGGACGAGCACTCGGTGATGACGTACCTGTCCCAGTTCCCCAAGGCCAAGCTGCGGCCGGGGGCCCCCGTGCGGCCCCGGCTCCCCGAGCCCGGCCGTGCACGCGCCTACGGGCCCGGTACGGGGCTGGGGGGCCTGGGGGGTCCCAGGACAGGGGGGCGGCACAGGGGGAGGTTTCTGGGGGCACCAGGGGCTGGGGACCTGGCACAGGCAGGACATGCGACACAAAAGGGGCACAGAGCCCACACAGGGGGAGCTCAGGGGCACGGGGGGCACATGGGGAGCTCAGGGGCACGGGGGGCACACAGGGAGCTCAGGGGCACACGGGGAGCTCGGGGGCACACGGGGACTGGCACAGGGGGCACACGGGGAGGGTACCGGGTGGGGGCCATGGGGGCTTTGCAGCCCAGCACAAGAGAATACCTGGGGGCTGTGGCTGTCAGGGCATGAGAGTGAACCATGGACACCATCCCCCAGGCCCAGGGACTCCTCTCCAGTCCTGGGGTGTCACTGTGCCCAGGGACACCTGAGGGCAACCCCAGGGTCCCCACTCCCCAGCCAGGGCTCCCCAGGAGTTCCCCTATGAGCAGGGACCCCTCAAAGTCCTGCCAGGCTCACCTGCCCATGCTCAGGAAACCACCATTGATGCTCTGGACCCCCCTGGTACCACCAAGGATTACCTGGGGGCCCAAAGTCCTGGGGGGTTTCGGAGGTCTGGGGCTCCCCTGACTCCCCTCACCATGCAGGCATCGAGCCCCAGGGGAACGTGGTGCTGCGCCCTGCCCAGTTCACCGTGGAGACCCTCGAGGCGGGCGTGGGTGAGGTCCTGGTCTATGTTGAGGACCCCGAGGGACACACTGAGGAGGTACAGGGGCCTGGCCCCCCTCTGGGGGCTCCCCAGTCTCCCTCTCTGGGAGACCCCCAGAACCCCCCCAGTGCCCCAGCTCTGTGTCACCCCCCATTCCCCCATTTTGGGGTCTCTTCCACTGCAGGCCAAGGTGGTCCCCAACAATGACAAGAAGAGAACATACAGCGTCACCTACGTCCCCAAGGTTGGGGGGCTGCACAAGGTGAGCCCCTTGGGGACCCCCCAAGGCAACCCTTCTGTGCTACCCTCCCTGCAATACCCCCCTAACAGGCCCCCTGTGATGTCCCTGTGACACCCCCACCCCGTGACACCCTGGAGATGGCACTGGGTGGCCCTGGGGTGCCCTGTAGGGTCCCCAGGGTGCCACACTGAAGTCTGTGGGGGAAGGTCCTGTAATGGGGGACCCTGGAGTGTCCTGTTGGCATTCCTGGGTGTCCTGTGCTTTAGGGTCCCTGGAGGGGACAATAGGGAGTCCCTGGGGGGGATCCTGTTCAGGTTGTCATCCATGGGGGTGTCCCTGAGGTGTGTCAGTGCTGTCTGTGCGGATCCATGGGGTGTCCCTGGGGTGTGCCGGGTGCTGTCCATGTCCATGGGGATCCATGGGGTGTCCCTGGGGTGTGCCGGGTGCTGTCCATGTCCATGGGGATCCATGGGGTGTCCCTGGGGTGTGCCAGGTGCTGTCCATGTCCATGGGGATCCATGGGGTGTCCCTGGGGTGTGGTGCGGCTGTGGGGGCCGTGGTCCCCTGACGCCCTTGGTGTCCCCTGACGCCCTTGGTGTCCCCTGACGCCCTTGGTGTCCCCGTGCCCTGCAGGTGACAGTGCTGTTCGCGGGGCAGAACATCGACGGGAGCCCCTTTGGGGTGAACGTGGGCATGGCCCTGGGCGACGCCAGCAAGGTCACGGCACGCGGCCCCGGCCTGGAGCCCGTGGGCAACGTGGCCAACAAGGCCACCTACTTCGACATCTACACTGCAGGTGGGGCACCGGGGGCTCTGGGGACGCGTCCTCGGGCTGGTGCTGCCGTGGCACGGCCAGGGGAGGGGGACGTGCCTTCATGGTGGCACGGCCATGGCACAACCCAGAGACTTTGAGGACGTGTCCTTGTGGTGGTGTGGCTGTGACATGACACTCTGGCACTGTCCATGTCCTCATGATGACGTGGGGTGCCTGGTGGCTCTGGGGATGTGTCCTTTGAGTGGCAGGGCCATGGCATGACCATGGCATGATCTCATGGGGGCTCTGGGGACGTGTCCTCAAGGTGACCTCGATGTAGCATGACCTGCTGGCCCTGGGGCCACACCTTTGTGGTGACATGGCCGTGGGGTGGTCTTATGGTGACAGGGCCATGGCATGGCAAGTGGCACCAAGACTGTGTCCTTGTGCCATGGCCATGGTGGTCTGGTGGCTGTGGGGCCATGTCAGGGTGACAGGGCCATGGCGTGGCTGGGTGACTCTGGGGACGTGTCCCCACGGTGGCCTGGCCATGGCACTGAGCGCGTGTCCTGGTGATGGCAGGGGCTGGCTCGGGCGATGTGGGGGTGGTGATCACAGACCCCCAGGGCCGACAGGACACAGTGGAGGTGATGCTGGAGGACAAAGGGGACAACGTGTTCTGCTGCACCTACCGGCCCGTCCTCGAAGGGCCACACACCATCTGTGTCACCTACGCTGGTGCCCAGGTCCCCAGGAGCCCCTTCACTGTCAACGTGGCTGAAGGTGAGGCTCCCTCCTGGGTCCCCATGTGGCTCCAGAACATTTGTGACCGCTGTAGCTATGACAATGACTCCTCTCAGCAGCCCCATGTCACCCAGCTGTGACCACGGTGGCCCCAGGGCACCCAGTGGTGACCGTGGTGGTCCGTGACACCAATAAGTGACCACGGGTGAACCATGGTCCCCTCACACTCCCCAGGGTGTCCCTCTGGCACCTCTGTCCCCAGGGGTTGGTTCCTTGTGTCCCTGAGAACACCGTGGCACTCTCCTGTCCCCAGGGCATCCCCAGGGCATCCCTGTGGGCCGCTGCCAGCCCTGGGACACCCCCGTTCCTGTCCCTGGGGGTTCCCCAGGGTCCCCCTGGTCTTGCTGGTGCTAACGTGAGTTTGCAGCCTGCACCCCCTCGGCGGTCCGGGCCACGGGCAGGGGGCTGCAGCCACGGGGGGTCCGAGTGCAGGACGTGGCCGACTTCAAGGTTCTGACGCGGGGCGCGGGCAGCGGGGACCTGCGGGTGACGCTGCGGGGACCAGGTACGCGCCACGTGTGGGAGCATGGCAGGGCTGGCAGGCTGGGGGCACCACGGGCATTGGGGACCTGCGGGTGACACTGCGGGGACCAGGTACGTGCCATGTGTGGGACCATGGCAGGGCTGGCAGGCTGGGGGCACCGCGGGCTTGGCCACTGGAAGGATGTGGGGAGGGTCCCACTGGGGGGCCATGGGGTGAGTGTAGGGGTGGGGGTCCCCAATGGAGGATACAGATGGGGGACCCATGGGGGTCTAGGATTGGGGGACACCGTGGGGGTGGCCACGGGGCATGGGCGAGGTTGTCCATGGAGGTTGGATGGCTGGGGGCCATCCTGGGGCTGACCATGGGTTGGGGTGGGTGCCCCATCTGCCCCTCGCACAGGGGGCACGGAGGAGCCGGTGACGGTGCGCGACGTTGGTGACGGCGTCTACGAGTGCGAGTACGTGCCCCGGGTGCCCGGCACGTACCAGGTGTCCATCACCTGGGGCGGCTACGCCATCCCCCGCAGGTCAGTGCCCAGCACGGGGGCAAGGGAGGGGGTGGGCTTGGGCGGAAGGGGGGGCGGGGGGAGGTACAAGCCCACCCCTCACTGCCCCACCACCCTCCCAGCCCATCCGAGATGCAGATGTCCCCCTGGGGTGGGGTTTTGGGGAGTGTGGGGTGTGTGGGGGGTACAATTTGAGGTGCAGGTGTCCCCCCAGGGGTGGGAGATATTTGGGAGACTGGGGGGTGCAGGTGTGTGCAGGTGTGGTGTGATCCCCTCCCTCCCATTCCCCCAGCCCGTTCAATGTGCAGGTGTGTGAGGGGTGTACAGGTGTGTTACAGCCCCCTCATACCCGCCTGTCCCCCAGCCCGTTCGAGGTGCAGGTGTGTGAGGGGTGTGGGTGTACAGGTGTGTACAGGTGTGTTACAGCCCCCTCACACCTGCCTGTCCCCCCAGCCCGTTCGAGGTGCAGGTGTCCCCCCAGCCGGGGGCACAGAAGGTCCGGGCCTGGGGGCCGGGGCTCGAGGGCGGGGTCGTGGGGCGCCCTGCAGACTTCGTGGTCGAGGCCGTCGGCACTGAAGTGGGGACCCTGGGTGAGCAGGGGGGATGTACAGGTGGGGGGCACTGTGGTGGGGACCCTGGGTGAGCCCTGAAGGGGGGGACATGGGAACAGGGTCAGGGGCACTGTGGTGGGGACATGGGGACAGGGCTGGGGTCCTGTGGTGGGAACAGGGTGGGAGCTATGTGGTGGGGTGACACCCTGTTGGGGACACGTGGACAGAATGGGGGGCACCATGGGGCAGCGTGGCACTGTGGGGGGTGTCAGTGTGGTGGGGACTAGGGCACGGAGTGTGTGAAAACCCACTGGGGACACGGGGACAGGCTGGAGAATGGGCACCATAGTGAGGTCCCCCCGTGCTGTGGTGACACAGGCATGCAGAGGTGGTGACATGGGGCAGGTTGGGGGTGGCACCAGAGGGGTCAGGGGGACACGGGTAGTGCCACACTGGGGGGACACGGTCACAGAGAGGGGAAAATGGTCTGGGCGTCCCCACTGGGGGGACATAAGGACATGTTAGGTGTCACCCTGCTGGGGGCACAGGCACAGATTGGGGACAAGGATGAGCTCTGGGGGTGGTGGCTCCGGTGGTGGTGGCACAGGCACAGAGAGGGGGACAAGGACATGCTCTGGGGGTGGTGGCACAGGTGCAGAGGGGGGGACAGAGATGAGCTCTGGGAGCGGTGGCTCTGGGGGCGGTGGCACAGGCGCAGAGGGGACGAGGACGAGTTCTGGGGGCGGTGGCTCCGGGGGTGGTGGCACAGGCACAGGGGACAGAGATGAGCTCTGGGGGTGGTGGCACAGGCACAGGGGACGAGGACGAGCTCTGGGGGCGGTGGCTCCGGGGGTGGTGGCACAGGCACAGGTCACAGTGGCTGCGGTGCCCCCAGGGTTCTCCATCGAGGGCGTCCATGGCTCGATGACAGGCGATGGCTGGGGGCCCGCTACTGGCCCACGGAGCCAGGGCTGTACGCCGTGCACGTGGTCTGCGATGACGAGGACATCAGGGACAGCCCCTTCATGGCTGATATCCGCCCCGCTCCCCCCGACTCCTGGCCCGACAAGGTGCTGCGACCCACGGCAACCCACGGATCCTGCTGTGCCCCACTGCGCCCCATTACACCTCACCTGTGGGTGCTGGGGGTGCCAGCACCCCATTGCATCCTTCTGACCCCCCTCTCCACAGGTGAAGGCCTTCGGGCCAGGGCTGGAGCCCACTGGCTGCATCGTGGATCGCCCGGCCGAGTTCACCATTGACGCCCGTGGTGCCGGCAAGGGGCCCCTCAAGCTTTATGCACAGGTGGGAGCTCTAGGGGCTGCTGGGTGACATTGGGCGGTGTTGAACACCTTTGAGTACTGTATTGAGCACCCTTGGGTGTCATTGGCCAATGCTGAGAGCCTTTGGGCACCCTTGGGTGCCATTGGCCAACGCTGAGAGCCATTGGGCACCCTTGGGTGCCACACTGAGAGCCATTGGGCTCCCTCACCTCCCCCCTGCTGCTCGCAGGACGCCGAAGGCTTCCCCATTGACATCAAGGTGAAGGACAATGGTGACGGCACCTTCCACTGTGTCTACGTCCCCACCAAGGCCATGAAGCACACAGTCATCGTCGCGTGGGGGGGCGTCAACACCCCCAACAGCCCCTTCCGTGTAGGTGTCGTGGGGCCCATGGGTGCTGGGGTGGCCGTGGGGGTCCCTTGAGGTGTAGGGAGGGGGTGTTAGTCATGGAGGGTGTTGAGGTGTCAGGTGTGGGGCTGGGGTTCAGGGTGGGGCTGGGGGCCCTTGAGGTGATGTGGATGGAAATGGGGGTCCCATGGGGTGCTGGATGTGGGGATGGAGGTCCCAGACCTATAGGGTGCTGGGGTAGGGCTGGGGATCCCATGGAGTCCTGGGGATGGGAGTCTGGAGGGGTTGGATGGAGGCAGGATGCTAGTGGTGGGGTTGGAGGTCCTAGTCCCATGGGTGCCAGGGAAAGAGAGGTCTGTGCCCCTGCCCCATGAGACACTGTGGGCCCACAGGTGAGCGTGGGTGAGGGCAGCCACCCCAGCAGGGTGAAGGTGCACGGGCCGGGTGTGGAGAAGACGGGGCTGAAGGCCAATGAACCCACCTACTTCACCGTGGACTGCAGTGAGGCTGGACAGGGTGGGTGCAATGGTGGGGGCCACCCTGGAACTCCTCTGTGGGCATGAGACTTGTGTCCCTGGGCCAGCACCCCTGGTCCTGCACCATTACTGCCAGTCCTGCTCCATCATTTCTGGATCAAGGGTTCTTCATCCTGGGCCCATCAGTTCTGGTCCTGGTCCTTCATCCCTGATCCTGGTCCATTGTCCCTGCTCCTGGGCCTGCATCCCTGTTCCTGCACCTGCATCCCTGGTCCATTATCTCTGATCCTGGTCCATCATCAGTCCTGGTCCTGTCCATCACCTCCAGCCCCGATCCAGCCCCCTGCCCCATCTGCCCGGTCCCACTCCTTGGTGTCCCCCTGGGAGCGGGGGCCACTGACCCGGCCACCCCCACAGGTGACGTCAGCATTGGCATCAAGTGTGCCCCGGGTGTGGTGGGGCCGCTGGAGGCCGACATCGACTTTGACATCATCAAGAATGACAACGACACCTTCACAGTCAAGTACACGGCGCCGGGCGCGGGGCTCTACACCATCATGGTGCTCTTCGCCAACCAGGTCAGGGTTCTGGCACGGCCCCACACCCCCTGGGGTCCGTCCGCACTCTGTGGGGTGTCCCCAGCCCCCGGGGGCCAGGTGGGGCCAGGGCTTTGGCGCCATGGAGCCCCCGTGTCACTGTGCCCTGGTCTTGGTCCCCAGGAGATCCCTTCCAGCCCCTTCCGCATCAAGGTGGACCCATCCCACGACGCCAGCAAGGTCAAAGCCGAGGGACCTGGGCTCAGCCGGACAGGTGAGGAGCCAGTGGGGTGGGGGACATGGGGTGGGGTGCCGGGTGCTGTGGGGCAGGTGCTGTGAGTGCCATGGGTCCCACGGGGCTGACACTGGGGGGCGGGGGTGGAGGTGGGGACCCCCACCCACTTCTGGGTGCCGTGGGGCAGGGGCTGTGGGTCCTGCAGTGACCTGAGCTGATGCTGTGGTGCAGGGGTGGAGGTGGGGACCCCCACCCACTTCCGCGTGCAGACGCGGGGCGCGGGGAAGGCCCCCCTGGACGTGCGGTTCGTGGGGTCGGGGCCGGGCGCGGCGGTCGCTGACTTCGAGGTCATCGACAACCACGACTATTCCTACACGGTCAAGTACACCCCGCTGCAGCAGGTGCGTGCTGGGGGCACCGGGACCCGGGGACATCCCATGGAGGCACCCAACCACTCTGGGCACCCCAGCCCGCAGGGTCACCCCACGGGGGAATGTATGCCCAACATACAGGGGCTCCCCGGCCCGTGGGGTACCCAAGAGGGGCCCCCTCACCCACATCCCATTCCCTGGGCTCCCCCAAGGACACCCACCCATAGAGCCCAGTGTGCAGGGACACCCCATGAAAACCCCCTCCCCATAGGCACCCCCAGCTCCTGGGCAACCTACCCCTATGAACCCCCCACTGCCGTGGACACCCCACCTCTGTGGGCACCCCTTGGGGCAGCTGCAGCCCCACATGTGTACCTGTCAACCCAGGGCACCCCCAGGTCCATGGATTCCCCCATCCCAATGGGAATTTACCTTCCCCAGCAGCCATGGGTGACCCCCAGCCCCCCTCAGCCTTATGGCTATGGGTCCCCTGGCACCCCCTTGGAACCGCCCAGCAGCGTCCCCTGGGTGTCTGCCCTCTGCCCCATGGCTGGGTGCTGTGTGGGGGTCCCCAGGCAGCACCCTGAAGTACAGTTGTTCCTGCAGGGCCCCCTGTCCGTGGTGGTCACCTATGGGGGGGACCCCATCCCCAAGAGCCCCTTCCCCGTCACTGTGGCTCCCCCACTGCAGCTGGGCAAGGTCAAGGTGCAGGGGCTCAACAGCAGTGAGTGCAGCACGGGGGGAATGGCGGGGGGACCCCGAGGGAGGGGAGCGCCCTGCATGTGGTGTGGAGCGGGGGGTGGGCCCTGGAAGGGACCCCTGAGCACTGGGGGCACCCTGGGGGAAGAGACCTTGGGGGGACACCTGGGGGGCAGGATCAGCCTGGGGGGGCACTCTGAATGTAAGGCCACTCTGGGGGAGGGCACTCTTGAGTGTGGGGTGCAGCATGGGGTGAGAGCACATGGGGGCACGGACACTGCGGGTAGGGGTGCCTGGCTGGGGGACACACACCCTGGTTATGGGGTGCAGCTTGGGGGCACCAAGGGTGGGTTGGGGGGCACCCTAGTAGGAGAGGTTTGGGACTGCAGGGGAGCAACCAGGATATGGGGGACAGATATGGGTGGGGGCACGGGGGGCACACACCCTGTGGGGAAACAATAGCCTGGATATGGGGACACACCCTTGGGTGGAGGTGACACACCCTGGGACAGACACACACGCCCTGCTCCGGATCTGCGGGACACATCTGGGTATGGGGTTCTCCATAGGTCTGGGGGCACCCCAGGGTGTGGGGTGCCCCTCTGACCCCCCACTCCCCTGCAGAGGCAGAGGTGGGGCAACTGCAGGAGTTCCAGGTGGAGGCCCAGGGTGCAGGAGGCCAGGGGCAGCTGGAGGTGAAGGTGACGGGCCCCTCGCGGCGCCCCGTGCCCTGCACAGTGGGGCCTGCCCCCCCTGGGGGCCCCCACCCCGTCACCTTCACGCCCTCCGAGGAGGGGCCCCACCGCGTCGAGGTCACCTACGATGGGCACCCGGTTCCAGGCAGCCCCTTCCCTGTGGAGGCTCTGCTGCCCCCTGACCCCTCCAAGGTGAGCCTGGCATGCGCGTGTGCCACAGGGATGTGTGTGTCCCAGGGATGTGTGTGTCCCAGCCCCTGTGTGTCCCTCTGCTCTCCTGACCCCCGTGTGCCGCTCACAAGCCCCAAATGTGCCTCTACCCCCATAACCCCTGCATGTCTCCCCGACTCCCAGTGTTCCTGTGCCTGCAGGTGGTGGCCTCGGAGCTGGGGCTGCAGGGCAGTCACATGGGGATCCACTGACCCCCACCTGTCCCCATGTCCCCCTTGCCCCTTATGTGTCCCCCTGTCCCCTTGACCCCTATGTGTCCCTGTGTCCCCTTGACCTCCTCCTGTCCCTGTGTTCCCCTGACCTCCACCTGTCCCTGGGTCCCCCTTGACCCCTACGTGTCCCTCTGTGCCCTTGCCCCCTACGTGTCCCTCTGTGCCCTTGACCCCCACCTGTCCCTGTGTTCCCCTGAGCCCTGTGTGTCCCTGTGCCTGCAGGTGGTGGCCTCAGGGCCGGGGCTGAAGGGCGGCCGTGTTGGGGTGCCAGCCCCGTTCTCCATTGCCACGCAGGGCGCGGGCAGTGGGGGGCTGGGGCTGACAGTGGAGGGGCCCTGCGAGGCCAAGATCGAGTGCCAGGACAACGGGGACGGCTCCTGCGCCGTGTCCTACCTGCCCACGGCGCCCGGGGAGTACCACATCAACATCCTCTTTGCCGGGCGCCACATCCCGGGCAGCCCCTTCACGGCCGCGGTCACGGCGCCCTTCGACCCGGCCAAGGTGACGGCCTCAGGGCCGGGGCTGGAGCGCGGCCGCGCCGGCGAGGCCGCCGTCTTCTCCGTGGACTGCTCCCAGGCCGGCGAGGCCGAGCTC
Source organism: Camarhynchus parvulus (assembly GCF_901933205.1). Classification (NCBI taxonomy): domain Eukaryota; kingdom Metazoa; phylum Chordata; class Aves; order Passeriformes; family Thraupidae; genus Camarhynchus; species Camarhynchus parvulus. The sequence goes on from NC_044586.1 coordinate 70,557,503, forward strand.
ACCATCGAGATCCGCTCCGAGGCCGGCGTCAAGGCTGAGGTGCTGGTGCAGAACAACCGCGACGGCACCTACGCCATCACCTACACCCCGGCCTGCGCCGGCGCCTACACCATCACCATCAACTACGGCGGCCTCCCGGTGCCCAACTGCCCCGTGCGCGTCACCGTGGACCCGGCCGTGGACACCAGCAGCGTCAAGGTCTACGGCAAAGGCGTGGAGCCGCGAGGTGAGCGAGGGGCCGCTCACTATGGCGCCTCCTCCCGTCCCTGTGGGCATCTCTTCCTCTTGAGTACCCCTGTGGACACCACCACAGGCATCTCCCCTCTATGAGCATCCACGTGGGCACCCCAACCCCGTGGGCATCCCATCCCTGTGGGCACCCCATTCCTGTGGGTGTCCCCTCTCTGTGGACATCCCCACTCACAGGCATCCCATCCCTGTGGGCACCCCATGGACAGCTCTTCTCATGTGGGGGTTTCTGGGCACCCTCTAGACACCCCTCCATGGGAACCTCCCCCTTGCATGGACAACCCCGTGGCTATGGGCACTCCCGTGGTGACAAACATCTCCTCCCCATGGGCACCCCCTCTAATGGGGGCTCTCCTGGGCACCCCACAGGTGTCTCTCCTCCCCCTGTCCCCTTGCCACCACCACTACTCAGGGTCCTGGTGGTTTTCCCCTCATTCCTGGGGGGAGGTTCTGGGGATGCAGGGGGTGTGGGGTGGGACCCCAAGGGTGTGCCAGTCCCCCCTGAAGCCCCTTTGTGTGCCGAGGGGGACATGGGCTCTCAGAGGCTGCTGTTAGGGACCCTCAGCTGAGCTCTGAGCCCCCTTGACCACCCTGTACCCCTCAGGGGTGCTGCGGGAGGTGGGCACCGAGTTCACGGTGGATGCACGGGCACTGGCCCCCACCGGGGGACCCCACGTCCGGGCACGGGTGCTGAACCCCTCAGGGACCCCCATCGACACCTTCGTCACCGACCTCGGCGATGGCACCTACCGCGTGGAATACACACCCTTCGAGGAGGGTGAGGGACCCCCACAACCCCCGGGAGCCCCAACACCCCCAGAGACCCCCAGACCCTCCTGCAGAACACAGACATCCCAGGGGACTCCCAAACCCCTCGGGACCCCCAACCCCTGGGAACCTCCAGGGACCATGAGCTCCCCCCGGGACTCTGCTCCTACACCGGATGCCAACTTCCCCCCAGGACCCCAAGTCCTGGCCAGGCATCCTCCATTCCTCATGAGGGACCTTCAGAGAGGGAGGGACCTTCCCATACCATGTCCAAGCGGGGACCCCCTTGAATTCCCGCTGGATACCCAGAACCAGGAACCCTGAGACATCCCCAGATCCCAACTGGGGACTCCCAGCCTCCCCCAAAAACCTCATCCAGGGATCCCCAAAACCCCCAACACCTTTCAAACACCACTAAGGGACCCCCAAACTCCCCTGAGAATCCCCGTCCCAGAGACCCCTTGTGCCCCCTCCATGGGCAGTGTGTGATGCGTCCCTGTCGCAGGGCTGCACCTGGTGGAGGTGACATACGATGACGTGGCGGTCCCCAAGAGCCCGTTCCGTGTGGGGGTGGCCGAGGGCTGCGACCCCACCCGCGTTCGGGCACACGGCCCCGGCCTGGAGGGAGGCCTGGTGGGCACGGCCAACCACTTCACTGTGGAGACCAGGTGGGCACTGACCCCCAGCCTCGATCCAGCCCTGCTCCCCAAGGACCCCAACCCCTGCTCTACAAATGCCCTGCCCGAGCCATGTTCCACACCCAGGGACCCCTCATGCTGTCCTTGTTGGGGGGTTCGGGGTGGGAGTGGCTCCCTGCTTCAGTGTGGAGACCAGGTGGGCACCAACCCTGGGTCCCTCCATTCCCACATGCACGGACTCCTTCCCCAGAGATATCACCTCCGTCCCAAGCCGCCATCTCCACTGCCTGTCATGGAAGTGCCACCACTATCCTCTTGCACCTGTGCCCTTCATGTGCATGTCCCACCTCTATCCCATGTCACCAGCCTGCCACCTCCATCCTATGCCACCACTCTGGCATCTTCATGTTCTGCCACGGAGTTCCCACGCCCAACCTCTTGCATCCTCTACCACCTGTGTCCTTTTCCATGGATGTGCCACCTCCATCCCATGTCACCAAACAGGCATCTCCCCCCTGCTATGAAAGTGCCACCTCCATCCCATGTCACCAGGATATCATCTCTGTCCCCTTGCCATGGAGGTGCCACCTCTGCCAGGGAGGTGGCACCTCCATCTCCACAGCATGGCAGTTGTTCCCCCTGGCCCCACCCTGCCCGTGTCACCTCTCTGAGCGGTGGCTTGTCCCCAGGGGCGCGGGCACTGGGGGGCTGGGCCTGGCCATTGAGGGTCCCTCAGAGGCGAAGATGTCCTGCAAGGACAACAAGGACGGGAGCTGCGCGGTGGAGTATGTCCCCTTCACGCCTGGTGACTACGACGTCAACATCACCTTCGGCGGCCACCCCATCCCCGGTGCGGGCACACATAGGGACAGGGGGTGGGGGTGGGGGGAGATGTCCTGACTGTCCTCTCTTGGTCACAGGGCTTCACTGTGGGAATGCCACCCATGGTGGCCCCACAGCCAGGTTGTCCCCTGCCTGTGCTGTCCCCATGACCATGGCTTTGGCACCCCGTGGCCACACTGACCGATGGTCGTGTTGTCCTCGTGGCTCACATTGACCCTATGGCCACACTGACCTTATGACACACTGGCCCTACAAAGTGTCCATGCACATGATGGACACGCCAACTGTATGGCCATGCTGTCCCTGTGCCCCTGTGAACCTCATGGCCATGTTGACCTTGTCCTCATGCTGACCCCATCCCCAGCTGTCCCCATCCCCACGCTGACCCCATCCCCACACTGACCCCACACTCACATTGGCAGCAGCCACACCGCCCCCATCCCCAGCTGCCCCCATCCCCACACTGACCCCACACTCACATTGGCAGTGGCCACACCGCCGCCATCCCCAGCTGCCCCATGGTGCCTCCCTCATGCCCTGACCCCTCTCCACACAGGGAGCCCGTTCCGGGTGCGAGTGCGGGATGCTGTGGATGCCTCCAAGGTGACGTGCTCAGGGCCAGGGCTGGGTCCCAGTGTCCGTGCCCGGCTGCCCCAGAGCTTCACCGTGGACGTCAGTGCCGCGGGACGTGCAGCCCTCGAGGTGACGCTGCTGGGGCCCACTGGTACGTGGGGACATGGGGGCAGGGGGAGCCTGTGTCTCGTGGGGTGTCCTGACCTCTGGGGTGTCCTGCCTCTTGTCCTACTCTGTAGGATGTCCTGGCCCTTGGATCCCATGGTCTATGGAGAGTCCTGCCCCCTGGGGTGCCCTGACTCCTGGCTTGTCTGGCACCATGGATGCCCTGTTCCAAAGGGTGTCCACTCACAGTGCCTGTATATAGGTGCCCTACTGTGGCACCTGACATAGGGTCTACTCAGGACATCCAGTGCCATGGATGCCCTTCTTCATAGGGCGTCCAACTCCATGGGGTGCCCTCCTCATGGATAGTCAGATCCACCCAGGGAGGTTGTGCCCTACATGCTGCTCTATACCCCGATGTCCTCCTGTCCCACACATCTCCCTGCCTCACATGTCCCCACCCCACATGTCCCACTGCCCCACAGGGCTGCCGGAGCCAGTGGAGATCCGAGACAACGGTGATGGCACCCACAAGGTCACCTACACCCCAGCCACCGATGGGCCCTACACCGTGTCCGTCAAGTACGGGGGGCAGGAGGTGCCACGCAGGTGAGACCCCACCCCGGGTGGGCACAGGGGGACAGGATCCCTGCACAGCCTGGAGACCCTGGCACCCTCCTGACTCCCTGCCTCCCCCAGCCCCTTCAAGGTGACGGCGCTGCCCACCCACGATGCCAGCAAGGTGCGGGCGAGCGGCCCCGGGCTGAGCGCGGGAGGGATCCCGGCCAGTCTCCCTGTGGAATTCACCATTGACGCCCGCGACGCCGGCGAGGGGCTGCTCACGGTGCAGATCCTGGTCAGTGTGTGAGGGGAAACGTGGGGAGTGTGAGGGTTGTGGGGGGGCACACTGAGGATGGGCTGCTCACGGTCCAGACCCTGGTCAGTGCAGGGAGGAGTCATGGCTGCTGAGCCCCACAGGGTGCCCTTTCCCCACATCCCGGGGTGCTGAGCCCCACAGGGTGCCCTTTCCCCACATCCCGGGGTGCTGAGCCCCAGAGGGCGCCCCCAGCACAGGGCACTGATGCGGGTTGCCTGCAGGACCCCGAGGGACAGCCCAAGAAGGCCTCAATCCGGGACAACGGGGACGGCACCTACACGGTGTCCTATGTGCCCGACGTGCCGGGGCGCTACACCAGCACTGTCAAGTACGGGGGCGACGAGATCCCTGCATCGCCCTTCCGGGTCCTGGCCGTGCCTTCTGGCGATGCCAGCAAGTGCCTCGTCACAGGTGGGGCTGCCCCCCAGTGTCCTTATGCTGACCTATGTCAACCCCTTGCTGGCCTCTGGCATCCCCTTGCTGACTCACAGCATCCCCTCACTGCCCCACGATGTCCCCTTGCTGCCCCACCGCTCCCTGCCCCACAGACCCCTTCCTGCCCCACAGCATCCCCTCCTGCCCCACAACACCCATATGCTGACCCACAGCGTCCCCCTGCTGTCCCACAGCACCCACCCCAGACACCCCTGCCTTACCCCCACCACCCTGTGGCTGCCCCCCAGCACACCCCCTGCCCCACTGCTGCCCCCCAGCACCCCTGCCACCGCCCCCAGACCTGCCCCGCGGCGCAGTGGGGATGAACGGGTGCCCCCAGGACAGGATGTGCCGGCCCCCCCGGAGCCCCCCGGCCCCCTCGGCACCCCCGGCCCCCCAACCAGCCCCCCAACCCCTTCTCACCGCTCTCCCTGGTCTTTCTTGCAGTATCCATTGGGGGCCATGGACTGGGTAAGTGGTGCCAGGGGGCAGTTGGGGGGCTGGGAGGAGGCAGTTGGGGGATAGGTTTGGAGCCCCCCTATGGCCCTGACCCCACCCTCCCCCGCAGGTGCCTGCCTGGGCCCCACGATCCAGATCGGGGAGGAGACGGTGATCACGGTGGATGCAAAGGCAGCGGGACAGGGCAAGGTCACCTGCAAGGTGTCAACGCCTGATGGTGCCGAGCTGGACGTGGATGTGGTGGAAAACCACGATGGCACTTTTGACATCTTCTACACCGCTCCTGAGCCCGGCAAATACGTCATCACCATCCGCTTCGGTGGGGAGCACGTCCCTAACAGCCCCTTCCATGTCATGGTGAGTGGGGCACTGCGGAGGGCACTGTGAGTCTAGGGGGGTTGTGATGGGTCAGACTTTGGGAGACCATGCTGTGGGCAGCATGGAACTGGGAGACCACGGTGGGTACCATGGGGCAGAGAGCTGGGACTATGATGGGCACTGTGGGGTTGGATGATCATGGTGGCTGCTGTGGGGCAGACAGGTGGGCCCGTGGGGTTGGGAAACAGTGGTAGGGGGACCCAAGGGGCAAAGGGTCGAGGGCACACGACAGCATGGGACAGATTTTGAACACCAAGGTCACACCATGGTGGGGTTGGAACATCGTGGTAGGCATCAACAGACAGAGGACTGGGGCCATGGTCAACACCAAGGGACAGGGAGTTGGGTCAGTCAGCATGGAGTTGCAAGAGCACAGTGGGCCCTGCAGGGTTGGGTGACCATGATGGGAGTTATGGAACTGGGGGACCATAGAGGGGCAGTGTTGGGATACTGGTGACCATCATGGAGCTGAGAGTTGGGAGACCATGGTGGGCCCTGTGGGGCTGGATGACCATGGTGGGCACTGTGGGGCCAGGGTTGTGGTGTTGAGAGTTAGGGTCATGGTGGACACCATGGGGTTTGGAGGTCATGAGGATCATCACAGGGCTGGGAGCACACCTTGGGCGTTCTCATGTCCCCTCTATGGCCACCCTGGGGCTGGGAGCCCACCATGAGGTTCTCACCCTCCCTCTCTGCCCCACGATCAGGCCACAGAGGAGCCCCCAGCCACCACCGAGAACCTCCGGCCCTTCAACCTTGTCATCCCCTTCACGGTGCAGAAGGGTGAGATCACAGGTACAGCACTGGGTTGTGGGGATGGGGACCATCCCTTCAGTCACCAGCCCCCTCTTGGTGCCCCTACTGACGAAATACCCCCAGGTGAGGTGCGGATGCCCTCGGGGAAGACAGCACGGCCCAGCATCACCGACAACAAGGACGGGACGGTGACAGTGCACTATGCCCCCTCCGAGAAGGGGCTGCACGAGATGGACATTCGCTATGATGGCAACCACATCCCTGGTGAGCCATTGGGGGGCACTGGGAGGTGGCTGAGGAAGGTTGATACAACTCTGCCCTGTCTGGGCTCCTGTGGGGCAGGCACACACCACGGTGTGGAATGTCCCTGTGGAATGTCTCTCTGGGGTCCATGGTTGGTCACCCTTATGTTGGGGTGTCCACATGGGTTTCTGACCATTGTCCCTTGTGTCCCCAGGGAGTCCCCTCCAGTTCTATGTGGATGCCATCAACCCACGCCACGTCAGTGCCTATGGGCCTGGGCTGAGCCATGGGATGGTCAACAAGCCATGCACATTCACCATTGTCACCAAGGATGCTGGCGAGGGTGAGTGATGGCCGAGGGGGGCTCAGAGGTCATGGGGACCCCTCCAGAGCCATCAGGAGGGACTGGAGACCCCTGTTGTCTCCTGACACCTCTTATCCAGCGCCTTCTGACACCGCCTGTGCCTCCAGGTGGGCTGTCGCTAGCGGTCGAAGGTCCCTCCAAGGCGGAGATTACCTGCCAGGACAACAAGGACGGGACATGCACCGTGTCCTACCTGCCCACAGCCCCTGGCGACTACAGCATCATCGTGCGCTTTGATGACAAACACATCCCAGGCAGCCCCTTCACTGCCAAGATCACTGGTGAGACAGGCTGGGGGCCCTGTGCACACTGGGGTCTGCGGGAGTTCTGGGGGTTCTTGGGGGCTCCACGTGGCCATGGGGGCACCTGGTTGGCCATGGAGACATCTATGGAGTCAGGGCCATGAGGGCACCTGCGAGGCTGTTGGGGGCACTTGTATGACCTTGGGGGCACCTGTGGGTCATGAAGACCATGACATGGTCATGGGGACACCTGTAGGGTAATGGGCACACTTGCCCCATTGCCATTGGGACAGCTGTGGTGTCTCTTGTCCATCCCTGACCACCAGGATCCCCCCTCCCATGGCCTTAGGGACACTGTGAAACCTTGGAGTCCCCAACCCATGGCCATGGGGGTGTCACAGACCTTTGAGGACCCCATCACAGGGCCATGTAGACCTTGTGGGGACTCTATCCATGGCCTTGAGAATGCTATTCACATGGCTTTGGGTGAGCCCTGATTCTGAGGACCCTCTCCATATGTCCATTGGGACCTTGTGGGGCTTTGGGAATATTCCATCACCCCTGGGATCATATTAATCTTGTCATCCACCTTGGGTTGATGTGCCTGCTGATGGCATCTCTGCAGGAGATGACTCCATGCGCACGTCCCAGCTCAATGTGGGCACCTCAACTGATGTGTCCCTGAAGATCGCAGAGACAGACCTGAGCTTGCTGGCAGCCACCATCCGCGCACCCTCGGGCAACGAGGAGCCATGCCTGCTCAAGCGGCTGCCCAACCGCCACATCGGTGTGCAGGGACACGGGGACACCACGGGGACACAGGGACATGCAGATGTGGGCACAGGAGAACTGGCACATGGGCACATGAGAGGAGGATATGGGACCTGGGAACTTGTCGGGACAGGGAACAGCGGGGCTGTGGGGTCACAGGGATGGGTGGCCTTGTGGCATTGGGCCAGCAGGGGATTGGTGGCCATAGTCAGGGGACTTGGATGGTGACCAGGGGCTGATGGAGGTGGCCAGGGGCTGGTGGTGGTGGTTAGGGGACGGGGATGGTACATGTGTGGTGGCCAAGTCTGGTGGTGGTGTGTGACCGTTGTGTCCTTCCCAGGTATCTCATTCACACCCAAGGAGGTGGGCGAGCACGTGGTGAGCGTGCGGAAGAGTGGGCAGCACGTCACCAACAGCCCCTTCAAGATCCTGGTGGGACAGTCAGAGATTGGTGATGCTGGACGGGTCAAGGTGTGGGGCCAGGGGCTTCTGGAGGGCCACACCTTTGAGGTGGCTGAGTTCATCGTGGACACACGCAGCGCTGGTGAGGACATGGTGGGGGATGGCCATGGGGGAGGGGGTAGCCATGGCCAAGGGCAGGATGGGGTGATGGCCATGACCATGAGTAGGTTGTGGCCACCCAAGGATGAGGTGGTGGCCATGGTTATTGCAGTGGTGTACTAAGGCCACATGTGATGGTGGCCAAAGCTACATGTGGCCAGGAAGGGATGGTGGCGATGGTCATGGCCAAGGCAGGATGGTCCCTGTGGCTGGGGTTGGATGGTGGCTGTGGTGGCAATGTGGCCATAGCCAGGATGATTTGAGGACCATGGCCATGCTACAGTTGTGGCCAGCACAGGATCAGGTGGTGGCTATGCTGTGACCTTCTTCTAAATGGGATGGTGACCATGGTCGTGGCATGGCCAATGCCCAGGTGAAAGGTGGCTAAGCCATGCCATGGCTGTGGCCAACACAGGATGGGCTGGTGGCCATGATTATGGGCATGCTATGACCATGGCCAGAATAGAGTGGTGGCCATGTCCATGGTGCAGCCAAGAGGGTGATGCTGTGGTGACCTGGCATGGCCATGGCCAGGGCAGGGGTGATGGCTGGGATTGGGTGGTGACTATGGACAGTTTGGGCTTGTGGCCTTGGTGTGACCATGACCAGGACAGGGACAGCCTCCATAGGACACCGCTGATCATGTCCCCATGTCCACCCAGGTTACGGCGGGCTGGGCCTGTCCATTGAGGGCCCCAGCAAGGTGGACATTAACTGTGAGGACATGGAGGATGGCACCTGCAAAGTCACCTACTGCCCCACCGAGCCCGGCAACTACATCATCAACATCAAGTTTGCTGACAAACATGTCCCAGGTGGGGCTGGGGGAAACATGGGGGACAGAGGGTTGTGGTGGGGAGGGGTGCTAGGACCCCCAGGGGTGACTGAGGTAACTGTGTCCCACAGGGAGCCCCTTCACGGTGAAGGTGACGGGTGAGGGGCGGATGAAGGAGAGCATCACGCGCCGGCGGCAGGCGCCCTCCATCGCCACTGTTGGCAGCACCTGCGACCTCAACCTTAAGATCCCAGGTAGGGTTGGCCTTCCTCCTCCTTCTCCTCCTCCTTCTTCTCCTCCTTCTTCTCCTCCTCCTACCCCCTCCTCCTCCTACCCTCCCTCCTTCTCCTCCTCCTTCTCCTCCTCTTTTCCTGCTCTTCCTCTTCCTTCTCCTCTTCTCATCTTTCATCCTCCATTATCCTCCTCTTCATGCTCCATCATCCTCCTCTCTTCCTCCTCTTCTTCTCCCTTCTCCATCCTAATCTTCCTCCTCCTGCTGTGTGGGCCATGGGGATGGAGACACATCTCAACCACTCCAGCTCTGATTTCTTCTTGCTTCCTCTTTCTCTCCCCTCCGTGCGTCTGTGTCCATGTCTGTGTCCCCCTGTGTGCCTGTGCCTGTCCTTGCATCCCACTGTGCATGCCACCCCACACTGATACCTCCCTCCACATGTCTATGTGTCCATTTGCACCTATCCACGTGTCCATCTCTGGCTTCATCCACCCTTGGCTCCACCCTTCCCTGCACCATTCTCTACTTCCAACCCTGTGACCCACCCATGTCTCCACCCATCATGATTCCATCGTCCCTGTGTCCATCCTTGTCTCCGTCCCTCCGTGTCTCCACTCTTCCACGTCTCCTCCCATCACTACATCCATCCCTCTGTCCATTCATCCCCCCGTCTCTCCATATCCTTCTGTGTCCCCGTCATCCCTCTGTGCACCCTTCCGTTCCCCCTCCGTGCTCACATCCCGTGGTCCCCACGTGTCCCCACGTGTCCGCACTGTCCCTGTGTGTCCCGCGGGGCGTTCCCCAGGGAACTGGTTCCAGATGGTGTCGGCGCAGGAGCGGCTGACGCGCACGTTCACGCGCAGCAGCCACACGTACACACGCACGGAGCGCACCGAGATCAGCAAGACGCGCGGCGGCGAGACCACGCGCGAGGTGCACGTGGAGGAATCGACCCGCGTGGGCGGTCGCCTTCCCCCGCGCGCCCCCGGAGCCCTTTGGGGCCTTCGGGGCCTTCGGGACCCGCGAGGGCATCGGCGCCTTCGCAGCCCCCGCGCGCGCACACGAGGGTGCGTCCTGCCCCGAGCTCCTTCCTTTTTGGGGTGCAGCAAAGTGGGATTGCACAGGGGCTGCATGTGCACGAGGGACAAGGGCGCACCTGGGCTGGGTGTGCAGGGCACTGCGTTTGCACGAGGGGCGGGTGGGCACGAGGGGAGTGTGAGTGCAGGGAATTGTGCTTGCCCAAGGACTGGGTGCACTGGAGCACCAGTGTGTGTCTGCACAGAGCTGTGCTTGCACAAGGGCTGCGTGCACCGGAGCACCAATGTGTGTTTGCACAGAGCTATGTTTGCCCAAGGACTGGGTGCACCAGAGCACCAGTGTGTGTCTGCACAGAGGTGTGCTTGCACAAGGGCTGGGTGTGCAGGGAAGTGGGCTTGCATGAGCGCTGGGCACACTTACCACAGGAGTGCCCTTGCACACGGCTGTGTGTGCTCACACAAGGGCCCACCTGTGTGTGCCCAGGACACACCTGGGACAGACTCCCTGGCGCACGTGTGGGGGCTGCTGTGCTGATGGGGGTGCCCTTCACACGGGATGTGTGCAGAGGAGGGGGAAACTCTGGCTCTTTGCACACGCAGGTGCACACCTGCTTACGGGGTGTGTGTGCTCAGCCCAGAGGGCTGTGGGTCCCCTCGGCACGGGTGTGCAGTCCCTCAAGGGTGTGTGCATGTGTGTGTGAATGTGTGTGTGTGTGCACGCTGGAAAGTGCACGTGTCCTGTGCATGAGGGGGTGCACTTGCAGGGTTGGATGCACCCAATGGGGGGTGTACATGGGCTCTGTGGGTGTTGTGATGTCAGGGCACACTGCTGGCAGGGTGGTGGGATGGCAGTGACATGGGTGCCCTGGTGGTGGGGGAGCAGGGTGTTAGTGTGCCAGGGAGCCCTTGGGATGATGGTGAGAAGGTGATGGGGCAATGGGGTGCCGCAGTGCCCTGGTATCAGACTGACAGGATGTTGGGGTGACAGGATGACACAGTGCCCTGGTGACAGGATGCAGGGGTGCTGTGGTGCCAGGGTGATGGCTTGATGGGGTGACAGGGTGTTCCAGTGACAGGTGCTGGGGTGCCATAGTGACATGGTGATATGGAAATGGGGTGCAGAGGGGCTGAGGTGCAGGGGTACCCGGCTTACAGGATGATGGAGTGATGTGGTGACAAGGTGCTCTGGTGACAGGATGACAGTGTGCCACGTAGTGATAGGGTGCTGGAGTGCCATAGTGGCGCAGTGGTGGTGTGACAACAATGGAGTGATGTTGAGGTGCCCGAGTGCCTGCAGGGTGATGTGGTGTGTGCCAGCAGGCGAGGCGTCGGTGCAGGAGCTGGGATGCCATAGCGGGAGGGTGTTGGGGTGCCGATGTGTTGGGGTGCCCATGGTGACGTGGTACGTGCCTGCAGGCGAGGCGATGGGCAGGAGCTGGGATGCCATAGCGGTGGGGTGTTGGGGTGGCGCTGGGGTGCCGCTGTGTTGGGGTGCCCGGGGTGACATGGTGCATGCCCACAGGCGAGGCATCGGCACAGGAGCTGTCGGCGCAGGTGCTGAGCCCGTCGGGGCAGCAGCGCGAGGCCGAGGTGGTGCCGGGGGCCGCGGGGGTGTACAGTGTGCGCTTCGTGCCCCAGGAGACGGGCGCCCACACCGTCAGTGTCAAGTTCCGGGGGCAGCACGTGCCCGGGAGCCCCTTCCAGTTCACCGTGGGGCCCCTGGGCGAGGGCGGCGCCCACAAGGTGCGCGCGGGGGGCACCGGGCTGCAGCGCGCTGTGGCCGGCACGCCAGGTACGGGGGGGCTGCCAGCTATGGGGGGTGATGGGGGCCTGGGGGCGATGGGGGTGATGGGTGTGTGGGTGTGGTGGGGATGTGGGGGCAATGAGGGAGGGGTGCTCTTGGTGGGATGCGTGTGAGGTCTGGGTGCTGTTGGGGGTGTGGGTGACTATGGGGGGGTAGGTACTATGTGTGTGTGGGGTGTTGGTGAAATTTGGGGGCTCTGGGTGTGGTGATGGGGAATTTGGGTACAGCTGGGTGTGGGGGCAATGGGGGGGTGTCATAGGTGCTCTGTGTTCCATGGGTGGCATGTGGGTTCTTTGGGGGGGTCTGGGTGCCATGGGGAGGTGAGTGCAGTTCTATGCTGGGTGTCACCGTCCTGGGGTGCCATTGAGGGCCACGGTGACCCCCCCAGCTGAGTTCAGCATCTGGACACGTGAGGCGGGTGCGGGGGGACTCTCCATTGCTGTTGAGGGGCCCAGCAAGGCCGAGATCTCCTTTGAGGACCGCAAGGACGGCTCCTGTGGCGTCTCCTACCTGGTGCAGGAACCAGGTGAGGGGGGGCTGTACCCCAACACCCCCAACCACCCTAACCACCCCTAACATCCCCCAGGGTGCTCAGGCTGGGGCTGGGGCCACAGGACCTTCATATGAGGAGGAACCCACATGCAAATGTATCCCCAGTTAAGGGTGTCCCCCCAGGAGGATGTCCCCAAATAAAGGTGTCTCTCTGCACAGGTGTCCCCGTGGGAGGGTGTCTCTGTGCATGGGTGTCCCCACATAACAGTGTTCCCAAGGGAAGGTGTCCCTGTGTGGGGGCTCCCTGCCTGACTGTTCCCTGTCCCCCAGGTGACTACGAGGTGTCCATCAAGTTCAACGAGGAGCACATCCCTGACAGCCCCTTCATTGTCCCTGTTGCCTCCCACTCCGATGATGCCCGACGCCTCACTGTCACCAGCCTGCAGGTACAGCAGGGGACAGCCCCTGTGAAACCCTGGGGCACCCCTGGGCTCACATGCCACAGGATGGCCTCTGGGTCCCCAGGTCACTCTTGGGCTGCTCTGAGCCCCTATTGCACTCTTGGGATGCCCACTGTGTGCCACCATTGGATTTCCTGTAGCACCCTTGGACCCTCTGGGGCCACCTCTCCCTCCCTCATGTAATTCTTGGGGCCACCTCTCTCTCCCTCCTGTCACCCCTAGACCACATTTATGTCCCTCTGTGCTAGCCTTGGGACCCTCTCTGGTGCCAGTCTCATGTCCCTTGTGTCACATTGCACCCCTGTGTCACCCTTGGGCCCTGTGGTGTTCCCCCTGCCCCACTGCTCCCCGTCATGTCCCCTCATTCCCTGGGGTGAACCAGCTGGCATCATTCACGATGTCCCCCTGTCCCCCCCATCCCTGATGCCACTGTGGTGTCCCCACAGGAGACAGTGGCAGTGAACCAGCCAGCGTCCTTTGCAGTGCAGCTGAACGGGGCGCGCGGCGTCATAGACGCCAAGGTGCACACGCCTGCAGGGGTGGTGGAGGAGTGCTACGTGTCCGAGCTGGACAGCGGTGAGGGGACACCATGGGGACACCACGGGGACACCACGGGGACAGGGGGCTTGAGAGCAGTCTGCAGATGTGGGGTTGTGGGCACAGGGTGCAGGACACAGGGACATGTGATGTGGGGACATGGGGCTTGAGAGCATGGGGACATGGGGTATGGGGACAGAGTGACACAGGGACAGGGGGACACAGGACATGGTGACATGATGGCATCCCCCAGACTAGTACACACTGGGGTTCTTGCGTGGGGTGGGGAGATACAGGGATGTGGGGACATGGGACACAGGGACATGGGGACATGGGTGTGGAGATACAGGGATGTGGGACACGGGACGCAGGGTTATGGGGACGTGTCTGTGTCCTGTGTCCCCGTGATATGCACTGGGGTTCCTGCTGTGCAAGAACAGGGGTGTAGGGACATGGGGACACAGGGACATGGGAATGTGGGGACATGGGGACACAGGGACGTGGGGGTGTAGGGATGTGGGGACACAGGGACGTGGGGGTGTAGGGATGTGGGGACACAGGGACGCGGGGGTGTGGGGACGTGTCTGTGTCCCCTGATATGCACTGGGGTTCCTGCTGTGCAAGAACACGGGTGTAGGGACATGGGACATGGGGGTGTAGGGATGTGGGGACATAGGGACATGGGGGTGTGGGGACATGGGGACACAGGGACACGGTGACATGTCTGTGTCCCCCAGACCGGTACGCCCTGGGGTTCCTGCCACGTGAGAACGGAGTGCACTCCATTGACCTGCGCTTCAATGGGCGCCATGTGCCCGGGAGCCCCTTCAACATCCGTGTGGGCGAGCAGAGCCAGGCCGGGGACCCTGGGCTTGTCACTGCCTTTGGGCCAGGCCTCGAGGGTGGCCGCACAGGTGACACTGCTGTGGAGACAGGGATGGGGCTGTGGGAGGCGGGTGGGGACAGACACGGCCGTGAAATGGTGATGGGGACAGAGCCACGATGGAGATGTGGCCATGGCGTTGCCATGATGGGAACATGGCTGTGGGTGATGACCGCAACAGTCTCTTGGTGTTCCCCCCATGATGCCATCCCCATGTCCATCTCCCAGGGGTGCCCTCAGAGTTCCTGGTGCAGACAGCCAATGCAGGGGCAGGAGCACTGGCTGTCACCATTGATGGCCCCTCCAAAGTGGAGCTGGACTGTACTGAAGTCCCCGAGGGCCACCGCGTCACCTACACCCCGATGGCCCCTGGCAACTACCTCATCTCCATCAAGTATGGGGGCCCCCACCACATCGTGGGGAGCCCTTTCAAGGCCAAGGTCACTGGTATGAACAGGGGGGACATGGGGCTGGGAGGGGACATGGGTATTGGGAGGGACGTGGGGACAGAGAGGAACATGGAACTAGTGGGGACACAGGAACTGGGGGGAACATGGGGACACTGGGGCCACATCACGGGCAGCCCCTTCAAGGCCAAGATCACTGGTACAGATGGAGTGGGAGCAGACTTGGGGATGGAAAAGGGAGACTGAGGGAGGAGAACACGAGAGTCCCCCGTGTGGGGTGACAAGGGTCAATGATGGCCATGATGGAGAGTTGCAGGATGGCCACCCTGCAGGAGCCCCAGGGGGAGTCCTGGGGGTGACGTGGTGTAGGAGCCCCAGGATGACAGGATGGGGGTCCCAGGGGGAGGGGGGTTGTCCCCGAAAGATGTCCCCCAGCATGGTGTGATGGGGGTGTCCCATGGTGGGGGCTGACTGTGTCCCCTGGTACTCCCCAGGCCCACGGCTGTCAGGCGGGCACAGTCTGCACGAGACCTCGACAGTGCTGGTGGAGCCGGTGGTGAGGGCAGGCTCGCGGGGCCCCCCCGCCTTTGGGGGGGTCACCAAGGCCCCATCAGATGCTGGGCAGGTGGTGGCCCGGGGGCCAGGGCTGGCAGCCGCCCGCCTCGGCCACAAGAACCACTTCACCGTGGACTGCAGCAAGGCCGGTGAGGGCACTGGGGGCCCTGGGGCTGGGGCAGCTGGGAGGGGGCATGGGGCTGGAAGGGCAGATGGGGGCTCAGCAGGTGCTCCAGGGACACCAGGGAGTCCTGTGAGGGCTTGGAGGAGAGGTGGGGGGTCTGTGGGGTGTTCAGGCAATTCTGGGGAGTCTGCAGAAAGGATGGGGTGGGTTAAAGGCGGGCCTGGGGGCCCTGGGAGGGCATGGAGTGGGTGAGTGGGGGAGTCTAGTGGAGGGTCTGGGATGCAGGAGGGAAGTTTGGGGCGACCCTGGAGTCTCGAGCTCAGGGTTCACCCTGCCCATGTCCCCCCAGGCACAAACATGCTGCTGGTTGGGGTGCACGGCCCCAAGGCGCCGTGTGAGGAGGTGCACGTGAAGCACGAGGGGAACCGCGTGTACACGGTGACCTACAGCGTGCGGGAGCGTGGCGAGTACGTGCTGCTGCTGCGCTGGGGCGACCGTGACGTCCCGGGGAGCCCCTTCCGCGTCACTGCGGCCTGAGAGCCCCGGCGTGCGGGGGCACGGGCCTGGCAATAAAGCACTGGGAGAGGAACGGCGTCCGCGTGGTGACTGGGGACACAGCACACGTGGTGACTGGGGACACAGCACACGTGGTGACTGGGGACACGGCACACGGGGGGCTGGGAGCGGGCCAGGGCTCGGGCCATGCTGGGGAAGGACGCCAGGTTTAGGGGTGTCCTGAGCAAGACACCACAATTGTGGGGTGTGCAGAACAGCACAGCAGGGTTTGGGGTAGCCCTGGGGGTCCGGGGCAGGATGGTGGGGCCCGGTGGGGTCCAGAGCAGGACATCCTGGTCCTGGGGGATGGGGGGGATCCTGTGGGCTGCACGATGGGACCAT
This sequence comes from Camarhynchus parvulus, assembly GCF_901933205.1. NCBI lineage: Eukaryota > Metazoa > Chordata > Aves > Passeriformes > Thraupidae > Camarhynchus > Camarhynchus parvulus. The sequence goes on from NC_044586.1 coordinate 70,573,969, forward strand.
GAGGGCCCGGTGTGAGATGGTCGGGTCTGGAACAGAACACCGGAGGTGATGCCCGCGTCCTGAGGGGTCCAAGGGGATTCCATGGAGGAACAGCGGCAGCCTGGGGGGCCCGGGGGGGTTCGGGGGTCCCGGCCAGCGTGGTCCGGGGTGCCTGCGGGGCCCGTGCCGTCCGGTAGGGGGCGCTGTGCAGGAGAGCGCCCCGCGTCCGCTCACGGACACGACACACTGCGCATGCGCGCGGCGCGGGGGCGGGGCCGGCGGCAGGGGTGGGGCGAGAACGCGGAGGGGCGGGGCCAGCAGGGACGCGGGTCCTCCCTCGGCGGTGGGCGGGGCCGGGCGCGTTGCCGGGCAGCGGCGGGCGGGGCGCTCCGGGAGCGGCGGCGGCGGAACCCGGAAGCGGCGGCGGGTTCCGGTCGGTCCCGGCCGGTCCCGATCCCCACAGCCGCTCCCGCCGGCGCATCCCCACTCCGCCGGCTCCTGGCAGCCGCTCTCCTACGGTCCGTGTCCCGGCGGATTCCGTTCCCAGCGGGCCCCGGGCATGGCGGGCCGCGGAAAGCTGATCGCGGTGATGGGCGACGAGGACACGGTGACCGGGTTTCTGCTGGGCGGCATCGGGGAGCTGGACAAGCACCGGCGGCCCAACTTCCTGGTGGTGGAGAAGGAAACAAGCCTGGCGGAGATCGAGGAGACGTTCCGGTGTGTGGGGGGAAGGCGGCCCGGGGGGGCCGGGGGTGTCAGTAATGTTCGGGGGACCGAGGGCGGCCGGCAGGGTCAGTAAGGTTCGTGGTGCCTGAGGGCTCCCTGTGGTGCCCGTGCGAGCCCACAGTGGGGTCTCTGGGGGGGATCCAGCCAGGCTCTGGGCTCCGGGGGCTCGCAGAGTTCCGGCAGGGGAGGGAGAGGGCCGGCCGGAGTCTGGGCTCACGGTGCCCGGAGCGCTCAGGGGCCCGAGCAGCGTGTCCCGCCTGGCTGGGCCGCCCACGGCGGGCGCTCCGTCCCCTCACTCTCCCTTTTTCCCCTTGGCAGGGGTTTCCTGGCGCGGGAGGACGTGGGCATGATCCTGATCTCGCAGGCGCTGGCGGAGCAGATCCGGCCGGCGGTCGCAGCCCATGCCCGGGCGCTGCCCGCAGTGCTCGAGATCCCCTCCAAGGACCACCCCTACGACCCGGCCCGGGACTCGGTGCTGCGCCGCGCCCGGGGGCTCTTCGCACCCGATGAGCTGCGATAGAGCCCCCCGGGAGCCCCAGCCCCTCCCCATACCCCCCCAAATCCCCCTCTAAGCTCCCCCAAACAGTTCCCCCAGTACCCCCCGTGTGTGCAAGCCCCCGTGGCACGCCCAAGCTGTCCCCTGCAGCCGTGGCCTCTTTGCACCCAGCAACGGGTGACTGGCACCCCCAGACTGTCCCCAGTACCTTTCCAGCACCCCCAAAAGGTCCTTCACCACTCCCCCAGCTTCTTCACTCTCCACGACCTGTGGTAGCCCTCCCTGGTAGCCCAAAACAGCCCCTGGCACCATCTGGGGTCACAAGCCAGCCCTGGGGGTCTCCATCCCAGGGAAGCCCACCCAGGGGCCCCCAGCCCACCTCGGGCAGTTGTACCCCATGCCTGGGGGTCCCCAGCCCATCCCAGGGTGCTTCTGGGGGGTCCCTGGGGTTCCCAGGGTGCCCTTCGGATGCTGGGGGGCTGTGGTTGCCCGGTGGGTCTGAGGGTGACACGGGGAACCTGGCATGTCTCTGAGGGTGCCTGGGGCTGCCACAGGGGCCCTGAGGGTGACCCGTGACGATGTCTCAGCCATGTCCCGTGATGGGGAAGTGCCACCACCATATCCTGCTGAATCCTGCCAGGTCCTGCCTGTAGGAAGGGAGGGACGCCGTGGGGGAGGAAAGGAACACCCCAAGGACACTGGGAGTTGTCACTGTGACCTTGTCACCGTTCCCCCAGCTCCTCCCCAGCCTCCTCAGCCCCAGCAGAACCTGGGGGGAAGGTTATTTATTGTCCTCCCCCAATGCCCAAATGTCATTTGTGTCCCCCGTGTGTCTCCCTGACAGTGTCCCCAACATGTGCTGACGCCACTCACTGTCTGCTCTGCTCTGCTCTGTGGGGTGCTGTGAGGGATGGGGACGGGGGGACGTGGCACAGGGGCATGCAGTGGGGCACGGGGACAGAGCCGTGGAGGGCTCAGGGCACCCCATAGCCCCCACCCTCGGGGGGACAGCAGGGGTGAGCCCTCCGCGCCCCACAGGGCCTGAGGGCGTTGGTCTGAGGGCCTGGGAGCCCCGTCCAGCCAGGCCTGCCCCCATGTTTGTGTTCCACCTCCTGAGCTGTGGCCCTGCAGACAGGGGTGACCCCTGGAGGGGCACTGAGGGGAACCCACATCTCTGGGGCCCTGGGCAGTGGCCGTGCTGGGGACATGCACTGGGAAGTGGGCAGGGGTGAGCACGGACACAGTTGTCACAGATGTTCTACACACACACAAGTGCCACACACAGGTGTCACACACATACCACAAATACACATTTATGGCACGCAGAATCCCAGAACAGTGTGAGGGGGAAGGGCCCTCTGGTGATGCCCCAGCTCAGCTCCTGCCCAGGCAGGGTCGCCTGGAGCAGGTGACGCTTGTCCAGGTGGGTTAGGATGTCTCTGTGGAGGGACACCCCTCACTCTCCTGGGCAGCTGTCCCAGGGCTTGACCTTTCCATGATGGAGGGAGGTTGTGGCTCATGCTGGGCTGGGACTGTTGGAGTCCAGGGCTGACTCCTCATCCTTCGCTGGGCAGGACGGGGCTGGGCCTGGCACCATCCTCATAACCTGGAGAGGTCTGGGCTTGCTGGGATCCCCCCTCAGATGTTTGCATGGATTGGTGCAATCCCCTCAGGTGAGGGATTAGCGTGGACATGTGAGCAGCAGTCCAAAGCTCCACGTGGACTTGGGAGCCCTGGCAGCCCGTCAGGCACAGAGGGGGACATTGCCAGGAGCAGGGGGAGATCAAAGTGGCTCCAGGCTGTGCAGGTGACCCAGAGCATGGTGACTGGGGGAGGCAAATGGACATGGAGCAGCAGGACATGGTGTTGTGGCGGCTCAAGCAGCAGGATTTGTAGGAGGCCACAGCCACCCTCCTGACCCTTGAGCTGTGCTCCTCTCAGATGGGGATTATTTTTTTCACTTGTCCAGCTTGATTAGACCCAGCAGTAGTTCACACACTGACAAAAGCCATTGCTGGCAGGAGTAGGGAGAAGCAGACAGAGCTGCCCAAGAAACACCGGGCTGCAGGGGGTGTCTGAGCCTACTGTTACTGCTGGAGCACAGTGAAACAGCACTGCATGTGGTGTGAACAGGTGGGGGATCTCACAGAGGAGGTGGAGAGGCTGAGGATTATCAAGGAGTGCCAAGAGAAACAGACTGGTGGAGTTGCACCTTCCATCCAGGAGAGAAATGCACTGCATGAAAGCTCAGCAAGAGTCAGGGTAGCCCTGACCCTCTTGCCGTCAGGCAGGAGGAGGCCTAAAAGGTGGGGAATGGAAGCAGGTCCCTGCTTAGGGAGGCAGCAGAATCCCCCGCTGGCTTCCCTTGCCTTCCCAGGTGCCCTTACAGAACCCATACGAGGTCCTGGAATTTCAGGGTCAGACAGTGGAAAGTTGAGAAGAAAGTCTCCTTGGTGGGTCTCCCAGATCAGTGCAGTCAGTCAGACAGATCACAACTACAGTTATTAAGGAAAAAAGGAAGGGCAGTTGTAGTGTGGATTCACTTCTGAGGGGGGCTGAGGAGCCTGTGTTCCAACCAGACCCATCCCACAGAGAAGTCTGCTGCCTCCCTGAGGCCCAGGCAAGGGACATTGCTGAGAGACTCCCTGCACTAATTCAGCCCACCAGCTGCTGCCCACTGCTCATTGTCCTGATGAGAGAAGTACCAGGGTAGCAAAAAAGGACTTCAGGGCATTGGGTTGCCTGGATGAAGGGACAAGAGCGCAAGGTACAAGAGGTGGTGGTCTTGATTCCTTCAGTAGTAGGGATGAATGCCAAAATTAACAGGAAAACCTATGGGATCAAAAAGTAGCCTAAAGACTGGTGCCATTGGTGGAATTTTGGGTTTTTTGAACATGAGGTAGTTTGTATAGCACCAGGCTGGAGATAGATGCGTTCACCTCTAGAAGAGGCAAAAGGGTTCCAACCTGTGGATTGGCAGGGCTGATTGAGAGGGCTTTAAACTAGATTTGAAGGGAGAGGGGGATGAGAGCACACTCACTAGAAATGAAGCTGGAGGCAGCAGGCCAGTGCTGGGGAGAAATTGATAGCACAGCTGAAGTGCGTCTGTGTCACTGTCGAGGCAGTCACGACACAAATCCGAGACCACAAGCAGTCTCAGATGGCAACTCTTCATTATTGAACATGGCTGACCTTTTATACACTTTCCAATTGTTCAGGCTTCTTCTACCCTAACTATTGGCCACAATGAGTCAACATAACACTATTGGTGAAAAGTTACAGTGACTTCAACAACTTTCTAAAAATACTTTGTCCAGCTGCAAAATTCTCTTATCTTTCTTCAATTCCTCACTTCTCTTGGTCTCCTTGGTTACAGCCTTGGAGAGAGCTCCTTATCAGCTTCTTCTTGCTTCTCAGCTTCTTCTCGCTCCTTTAGATAACAGGGCAGCTGTTAGCCCCTTCCACACATCTACACCAATGCAGCAGTGTGGGCACCACAGGAGGAGCTGGAGGCCTTGGTGCAGCAGCAAAGCTCTGAAGTAGTTGCTGTCATGGAACTGTGATGACTCCATGACTGGAATGCTGCAATGGATGGCTCCAAGCTCTTTAGAAGGGACAGGCGAGGCAGGAGAGGTGCTGTGATGACTCTGTACCTTAGGGAGGGTTTTGGCTGTCTGGAGATTAGTAATGAAAAGGATGAGTGGTCGTGGTGAAAATCAAGGGGAAGGCTGGCAAGGCAGATATCCTGTTGGGGGTCTGTTCTAGACCTCCCAACCAGGATGAAGAGGCAGATGAATTATTCTATAAAGTGCTGGCTGATGTTTAGTGGTTACCAGCCCTTGTTTTTGTGGAGGTCTTTAACCTGCTGGATGTCTGCTGGAAGCAGCACAGTGGAGAGGAGACAGTCTGAGAGGCTCCTGGAATGTGTGGAAGAGAACTTCTGGCTCAGTAGCTGAGCAGCCCACCAAGGGTGGGGCCCCGCTGGACCTGCTGTTTGCAGACTGAGAGGGGCTGCTGGAAGATGTGGTGGTTGGAGCCATCTTGGGCACAGTGACCCTGAAATGAAGGAGTTTTCAGTCCTTGGAGAAGTAACAAGGTGCGTCAACAAAACCTCTACACTGTCAGAGGGTGAATTTCAGCCAGTTTGGGACACTGATTGGGATAGTCCCTTGGGAAGCAGCCCTTAAAAACAAAGGGTCCCAGGAAGGCTGGGCATACATCAAGATGGAAACCTTTAAGGTGCAGGAGCACCTTATGTCCCTATGTGCCTAAAAATGAGCTGGTAGGGAAGAAGTGATTGTCCCCCTGAACTTGGCATTGGTGAGGCCACACCTCAAGTCCTGTGTCCAGTTCTGAGACCCTCAGTTCAAGAAGGACATTGAGGGGCTGGAGTGCATCCAGAGAAGGCAACATAGCTGGGGAGGGCCTAGAGGGTGAATCCTCTGAGGAGCAGCTGAGGGAGCTGGAGAGGCTCAGCCTGGAGAAAAGGGGCTCAGGGGAAACCTTCTCACTCTCCAGAACTCCCTGACAGGAGAGCAGAGCCAGGGGAGGCTCAGCCTCCCAGGGAACAAAGGACAGGACAAGAGGGACCGGCCTCAAGTTATGCCAGCAGAGGTTCGGGGTGGACTTCAAGAAAAATTTCTTCATGGAAAGGTGGTCAGGCATTGGAAGGGGCTGCCCCATGGAGTCCCAGTCCCTTGAGGTGTCCAAGAAATTATGGAGGAAAAAATGTTAACCTTCATTTCTCGAGGTATTTAATCAAAGTCAGATGCCTTTCTGAAATGGATGCAAATAAACATTTGTAAAAGGTGAATGTAGGTGAACTAGCAGAGCACTGCTGTTTCACAGTAAGGATCACCACATTTAAAATATTCATTCAGGGTAGGAAGAAGGGTTGACAGGCTGAGAGAGTTATGGCTGGTCAGCCTGGAGAACAGAAGGTTCTAGGGAGACTTTGGTGCCTCTTCCAGTACTTAAAAGGGGCTTAGTAAAAGGCTGGAGGGGTACTTTGGACAAGAGCCTGTAGTGATAGGACACAAGAAAAATGGCCTTGAGCTGAAGGTGGGGAGATTTAGATTAGGTGTTAGGAGGGAATTTCTGACTGTGAGTGTGGGCAGGGCCTGGCACAGAGCAACTGGGGCTGCCCCTGGATCCCTGGCAGTGCCCAAGGCCAGGCTGGACAGGCCTTGGAGCACCCTGGAATAGTGGGAGGTGTCCCTGCCCATGGCAGGGGTGGCACTGGGTAGTCATAAAGTCCCTTCCACCCAGAGCATTCCACGTCTCTATGACTCTGTGCTGCCCCTCCCTGCCATGCCCAGCACTCAGAACCAGCCCCTCTGTGACAGCGGCCCTGGCCCGGGCCCTGTGAGCACCACGAAGGCTGTGGCTGCTGTGGCAGTGGCCGCACTGGAGGTGACACCTCTGCTCTGGCTCTGCCACCTGCTGTGCTGGCACCGATGGCTTTGCTGGGGCTGCTCGTCCTGCTGGCCCTGGCCGGGCCCGTGTGGGGCACCTGGGACACCTGCAGGTCAGTGGTTCCAGGCTCTGGGAGGGAGCTGGAGGAACACTTGGGGACTTCCCTGGCAGAATTGTGGTGAAAAATGCCCCTCGGGGTTGTCTGGCCCTGCTGCTGCTCAGCACCAAGTGGGACATTCAGCCTGAGCAGCAGCAGAGCAGGGCAGTGATGGCTTTGTGCTTCCAGAGGGACCTGCGGGCTCCGGCCCATGGCCTCTGACCACAGCTCTGCTGCTCTTGACTACAACTCCGTGGTTTCTGCTGCTGGCACGTCCCGTGTGGGTGTCACCAGTGTCCAGCCCGGGGCCTGGCCCGGCATCGTCAGCATCCAGGCCACCTGGGAGAACGGCACGTGGCACATGTGCACGGGTGTCCTCCTCAGCTCCCAGTGGGTGCTCACGGTCGCACACTGCTTCGCCAGGGCCGGGTAAGAGACAGCAGGGACAGAGATGTCCCCAGAGCACGGGCAGGCGCCCAGCTCCCAGCACCACGGGCCACTTCCCTGTCCACCTGGGCAAGCAGAAGGCCGGGAAATGCTGGGCTGCTGCAGCCCGTGGCTCTGCTCCCTGTCACCCCTCTGTCCATCTGCTCCCCAGGGGCATCTCCATGTGGGATGTGGTGATTGGGGCCATAGATCTGAGACAGCCAGGCCCTGAGGCTGTGGTGAGACGCATCCAGAGGCTTCTGGTGCACCAGCACTACGTGGCTGCCACGGCCAGGAACGACATTGCCCTGGTGGAGCTGGACCAGCCCGTGGAGTGCAGCGACTACATCCAGCTGGGCTGTGTGCCCGACGCCTCGCTCAGGGTCTCAGAGCTGAAATCCTGCTACATCGCCGGCTGGAACTTTGCCAGAGGTGAGTTCCCCAACAGGATGTGTGCTCTGAGGGTGAGCTGGGCACCTGGGGACACGGGCTGGGCACAGACAGGGCCACGGGCTGGGCACCCGGGGACATGGGCTGGGCACAGACAGGGACACGGGCTGGGCACCTGGGGAGATGGGCTGGGCACAGACAGGGACACGGAGTGGGCACCTGGGGACATGGGCTGGGCACACAGGGACATGGGCTGGGCACAGACAGGGACACAGGCTGGGCACAGACAGGGACACGGACTGGGCACAGACAGGGACACGGGCTGGGCACAGACAGGGACATGGACTGGGCACAGACAGGGACATGGGCTGGGCACAGACAGGGACATGGGCTGGGCACCATGGGGACACGGGCTGGGCACCCTGGGGACATGGGCTGGGCACAGAGAGGGACACGGGCTGGGCACAGACAGGGACACGGGCTGGGCACAGACAGGGACACGGGCTGGGCACCCTGGGGACACGGGCTGGGCACCCTGGGGACATGGGCTGGGCACAGAGAGGGACACGGGCTGGGCACAGAGAGGGTCCGGCGCAGAGAGGACGCCAGTGGGGCCAGGCTCGGAGCAGCCCAGGCTGGGGGAAGGAGTCCCTGCCAAGACAGGGCGTGGAACGGGATGAGCTGTAAGGTCCCTGCTCACCCAAACAATTCCTGCTGGCCCTGTGAAACCTCGGGGAGATGGGTCTGGCCCCTTCCCCAGGCCAACAGCAGGGACACAGCTGGACATTGCTCTGTGGGGAAGGGGCAGGGACACAGCTGGACATCGCTCTGTGGGGAAGGGGCAGGGACACAGCTGGACATCGCTCTGTGGAGAAGGGGCAGAGCCAGGCCTGGGAAGGGAGTTCACCCCAGGCTGGGGAGGGGATGGGTACCGAGCTGCTGGGGCTCATTCCCCTCTGTGCCCACAGCTCAGGGACCAAACATGGTGCTGCAGGAGTCCAAGGTCCACCTCATGGACACGGAGCTCTGCAACAGCAGCCCTTGGTATGCAGGGGCTGTTCATGCTGACAACCTGTGTGCTGGGTACCCGCAGGGCGGCATTGACACCTGCCAGGTAGGAGCGTGTGATGAGTCCCTCAGCCCCCAGCAGCACAGGGACCCCCTCATCCCCCACACGCAGCCCAGCCTGTCCCCTGCCCACCCCTCCCTTCCCCACAGCAGCCCCCCACAGTCCCTGAACCATCTCTCCTGGCACAGGGGGACAGCGGGGGTCCCCTCGTCTGCAAGGACAATGAAGCTGACTACTACTGGCTGGTGGGATTGAACAGCTGGGGAAGAGGCTGTGACAGAGCCAGGCACCCCGGGATCTACACCTCCACTCAGCACTTCTACAACTGGATCCTGCTCCAGACGGGACTGAGCCCTGCAGAAAGAGCTGGTCCGGCACCGGAGCCAGCTGTCACCTCGGCCCCTGAGGAGGAGCCTGAGGAACCAGAGGAACCAGAGGAACCAGAAGAACCAGAGGAACAGATCAACTTGACCCCTGAGTACAGCCAGAAACCAGCAGTGACATCCTCGGGCACGTCACTGCCCATGGCATTCCCACACCAGATCCTCGTGCAATTCTGGAATCTGGTGCAGGAGTTCCTGCAGTTTTAGAAGGACAAAAAAGCCTGAGCAGCAGCAGGATGAGCAGGATCCAGGGCTACAGTGGATCACGGCAGCTCCAAGGCAGCCTTGGGGCCAGAGGTTTCTGTGTCCTGCCCACGCTGCTGCGCTGCAGCCACAGCGATGCTGACGTGACTGAGGTGTTGAAGTAAAGTTTCTGTGTTCATCATTACCCGTGTTTTCAGCCCTGCTCAGTGCACTCGCAGGCTTGCAGAGTCCCTGCTCTGTCTGTCCATCTGCTGTGCTGTTCACATTCATTCTTCAGCCTGGAGAGGGCTCCAGGGAAACCTCAGTGCCCCTTGCATTGAAGCAGGTTCTAATAGTGGGGGAGAGCGGCTTTTTGCATGGGCAGGCCATGATAAGACAAGGAGGAATGGATTAAATCTAGAGGAGGGGAGATTGAGATGAGGTGCTGGGAAGGAGTTTTTACTCAAGGGGGTGGTGAGGCCCTGGCACAGGGTGCCTGGAGAAGCTGTGGCTGCCCCTGGATCCCTGGAAGTGCCCAAGGACAGCTGGACAGGACTTGGAGCAACCTGAAATAGTGGAAGGTGTCCCTGTCCATGGCAGTGGGTAGAATGAGGGGACCTTTAAGGTCCCTTTCTAACCAAACCATTCCATGTTTCCATGACTGTTTTAAGAGTGTGTGTGTGTATCCAGCTCTCTGGAATGCAGCATCTTGTGCACACATGCACACACAGACAAGAGCCACGGCTACATCCAACAAGCTGGGACAGAACCAGCCCCTCGTGTGAGCTCACCTGTGTCAGCTGTATGGACCAGGAAGGAGAAGCCTCCTGTGCTCAGCAGCCCCTGGGATCTGGCTGTTCTGGGGCAGAACGGAGACAGCAGCCCAGGGATGGCAGCAGAGGTCATGGGTGGACTGAGGCAGCACTGGCTCAGCTGGAAGCAGGCTGGGCTGGCCTGTGGCCTTAAACAACCTGGGACCTGCCTCCTTACAGCAGCAGTGCGGGAAGGATGCCATCATAGCTTTGTAAAAAATATCTTTTAGTGTTTGCTCTCTGCAGCAGGTACCACTACAGTGCCTGGGGGCAGGATCCCTCCTGCAGGTCCAGGATGGCTCACTTCTCCTAGGCAGCTCTGTCCTGAAGGAGCAGTAGGAATGAGCCACCATCCATGTGGAATCATGTGGATCCTCCCATTCCTCTCCTGAGCGAAATGTGCAGCAGCGAGGGCCGAGCCAATGAAGATCCTGCCCAGGTAGGCTCCCACAAGAAGGGAAGAGGCCCAGCTGCCCATCACCACAGCTCTAGGGCATGAGAAGCATCACTGTCCTCCACACAGGCCCCAGAAGTCCAGAGCCAAGGGGAAAACAGGCTCAGTGTCCAGGCCTAGGCAGATGTGGGCTCCTCTTCAGTGCAGCTCTTCTCTTTGTCTGGCAAATCCTTGCTTGTGTTCTGCAGGTCAAAGCTCTGCAAAGGAGCAGGACAAGGAACTGCTGAGAAAAGACACAGACTGCAACAACTGTATCTGCTGTGGCTCTTTTAGACTCTGCCTAGGGCAGTGAGAGCTCTCGGGATGGTTCCCACTTCCCCCCTCCTAGCCCAGACTGAGCAGCACACAAAGCCCATCAGAGGGCAAAGCTTCCCGTGCTGCACAGTTTCCCCCCTTTGCCACAGGGGAAAAAGAGCAGAACTGCTCAGACTGAGCAGGGACAGAGCCTTCCCTACCTCCAGCTCCCGCAGGACCTCGTCCATGAAGTCTCCCGATTGCTGTTTGTAAGCCACGGCCAGTCTGATGGCGTCGTTGAAGAGCTGGTGGGAAGGACAAGGCTGTCACTCACAGGATGGGGCACACGGGCATTGGGTTTCTGTAGCAGATGGAGACTGTTCCCACATCCCAGGGGGAAAAAATCCCTCTGCAGCTCTCCATAGCCACTCACATGGAGCTGAAATGATGGACCATTTCCTACTGTCTGTGCCCACAGCAGGCCCTGTGTCCCTGGGCTGCCAAGGGGCCTCGTGGACACCAAGCCCAGCAGTCAAACGCCCATCTCACCTTCACCACGTTGGTGCCATCAGCAGCAGACACAAAGTAAAAGGGCAAACTGAACTTCCGGGCAAAATTGAAGCTTTTCTGGGTCACCTTCATATCGGCTGAGGCAGACAAAGAAGACATGGTCAGTCAGACATGGCAGGAGGTGCAGAAGGTGGTGTCTTCTGTGTGACACGTCAGCCCTGCTGAGCCAGACGAGCCACAGCCCTGTGACAGCAATCACCAAGGGCTGGCTGGCATTGCCCATGGGAGGGAACCTTCCAGCATCCTGCAGAGCCAGGTGAACAGTTCTGTCAGCAGCTACATTGAGACACTTCAGCACAGAGGAGTCTGTGCAGGCTGAAGGAGCACCAAGGCCATCCCTGACTGATCCAGGGAAGCCACAGAACAGCTTTGGCTTCCTTTTGCTGCCATTTTTGATCAGGTGCTACTCCAATCATTTTTGGGCTCTTGATGGATAGAATAGGCAGTGTGATAAGGACAGAACTAGAAGAAAAACGCTTAAATAAAACTGAAATGGATGAAATTTGCACTTTTAATTGCTGGTGACGCAGGACAAGTACCTGTAAGACAGCAGCTGAGGTCAGCACAGGACCCAGCCCTGGGGGACTGAGGAAATCCTCTGGACCCAACAGACAAGGGACATTGGTTCTCAGTAAGGACAGGAGTGAATCCCAGCATGACCCTGGCAAGCTGGGAGCAGAAGGCACACTCACCATCAATCTTGTTGGCCACTACAATGCACGGAATCTCTGGGCGGAATTCCCTCAGCTCCTTGTACCAGCTGTTCAGGTTCTTGTAGGTGACCTTCCGCTGCACATCAAACACCTTCCAAGAGAGAACCACCTATCCTAGGGCCAGCCCAGCACTGACTGACCCAGGACAGCTCTGACCAACACAAGGACACAATCCAGAATGTTCCCGGGAACACAAGACAAAGGGACCTGGGCGTTAATAGAAAGGGTGAGAGAGAAAAGGACAGTATTGCCAAGCCCAGCCAGCAGGAAACAGCCCTTTGATGTCCTTTACACTGTCCTGTGTCCTGCGCAAGTCCCTGCCACCCACACAGGGAGCTGGCACTGGGAACAGTTTGTGCCAAACAGGATCAGATGTGGCTTCCTCTGTTCTGACAACTAAACCACCATGAAAATCACTGGTGGAACAGTGGAAAGTGAGAGTGACAGGACAAACTAGGAGATCTGAGTAGGAGAGGAGCCAACAAAACTGGCAACAGGGGCAAACACAAGGACACTGAGAAGACAGCAGAGCCAGGGGATAGAGGAAAAGGGTTACCAGGAGAGACAGACCAGAGCTACCCAGGTCCATCTACAGGGGGTTTATCTGGTGAGAGAAGAAAGAACAATCTAGGAAAGTTTTTTAAACCACTGAAGAGACAAGGAACACATGGCAGTGTAACCATCAAAGTAACACAAAGGCCAAGTGTCCCGGAGACCACTGTGCACCCAGGTCCCACGGGTGCAGCTGAGACCCCCTCACCATGATGCAGGCATGGGCCTGGTGGTAGTACGAGGCGTGCATGCTCCGGAACCGCTCCTGGCCCGCTGTGTCCCAGAAGTCTGTAACACAAAAACAGCTCACAATGACACAACTCACCAAGCTCTGTTCTTCTCACAATTTACACCCAGGAGGCAAAGCATAGCCCACCTGCTCAGAGACACAAACTGAGCTTCACCTTACCAATGTGAAACACCTCAGGGTTAAGAAATTGTGCCAAACTGGGACCTTTCCTTACTGGGCTCAGCTGTGGGCTGTGCTGGCACTGGCCAACAACAAAGGAGAAGACACCAGTGACACGACAGTGTCCCTGTGGGACAGCAGGACCAAGACAGGCAGAAGTGCACAGAGCAGTAGCCACATCTGGCACTCTGTCACTAGGGATGACAATGGGAAACTACCTAAAACTCCAGGAGCTGCTGGGCACTGCTGATTTCTGACCCAGCGATGGTCAGCTGGGGCCTTGCCGTGGGAAATGCTCCAGCTCCTCTCACAGACATCTGACTCTGCTCTCCCAGGGGCAGGAATCACTCTGAAGTGCTGAAGGTAAGTCAGCCAGAGGCAAACAGGTCCCAGTCCATGAAGTTCTGTGTACACCAGAAATCATGGGGCAAACCTGGACACAGCCGTGCCTTTAGCTGTTGGTGCAGCTCAGGTGGAGATCCCCCACCTCTCACTGGGTTTGTAGGTTCATATCTGGCTCTGGTTTGCTGTATAAATTGGCACAGCTTCAGTTAAGAACCTCAGTGTAGTCACACCTCTTGTCAGCTGGCACCAAGCATGGTGCTGTACCCAAAGCCAAATGAGCATTTTCCTTAGGAATTCCTTTGCACTGATACTGTGACTGGACTCTGTGTCAGACCTACTGGACAGTGACTTTCTTAAACTGCCCAAATACAGACAGGTCCCCATCAGACCACATTTGCATTCACTGTCCGTGTCACAATGAAGATGTTGAGCAGTGCCAGCCCCAGCCCCACTGAGCCATGACCAGTGACTACATGCAGAGTGCATCCAGAACATTCTTTATCCTCCGACTGTCCATCCAACCCCTGTCTCTCCAGCTCTGAGTCCAGAACATCGTGGGGACAATGCCCTACGCTTTGCCAAACCCAGGAGGATGATGGCAGTCACTCTGCCCCATCCACCGATGCTGCAGCCCCGTCCCAGAAGGGCACCAGATTTGTCATGATGCTGTTGGCTATCAAAACACGTAACCGAGACCTAGACCAAGGGGATCTGCCCTTCCGTGCTGTTCCCTCTGCCATGGCACCCCACGTCCCCGGGCTGGCCCCACTCACCCACGCGGACCTCCTGCCCGCCCACGCGGGCGCGGTGCTGGTACAGCGTCAGGGCGAACGTGGAGAGCTGCTGCGGCTGGCTGCGGCGCGTTAAGGAGCCACCGAGAAGGGCAGAGCCGCTCCGCCGCGCCCACCGTGCCCGCCCCGCTCCCCGCCGCCAAGGATACAAGCCATCGAGCAGGAACCGCTCCAGCAGCCTGCCGAGAGAGCGAGCACGTGTCCCGGTGAGCCGCGGCCACGCCCCCGCGGCCCGGCTCCGCGGGACCCCCGCCCCGACCCGCGGGACGCCCGCGCCCCACGCACTTGGACTTGCCCACGGCGCTGTCGCCCAGGCAGATGATCTTCACCGTCTCCTCGGCGCCGGCCGGGGCCCCATCCCGGGCCCCATCCCGGGCCCCGTCCGGGGCCTCCTCCCGCGCCGCGGCCCGGCCCTGCTCCTCCGCCGCCGTCGCCATGGCAGCGCCTGCGCGTCCCCGCTGCCGCGCGACGCGCCCTGGCCCCGCCCTCGGTCCCGCCCCCGCCCCCGAATCCGGTCCCGCCCTCGACCCCGGCCCCGCCCCCATCCCGGCCCCGATCCCGCCCCCTATCCGGCCCGGCCATGGCGGCCCCCGCGCGGCGCCTGCAGCTGACGCTGGCGCTGCTCAAGCCGGACGCCGTGGCCCATCCGCTCGTGTGCGAGGTGAGAGCCGGGCCGGGCCGGGCCGGGCACGGCACGGCACAGCACAGCACAGCAGGCCTCGCCACGACCCCCCCCAGCGCCGCCTCTTCCCGCAGGCCGTACACGCCGCCATCCTCCGTCACCGCTTTCTCATCGTCCGCGCCAAGGAGGTGCGGTGCGGCGCGGAGCAGAGCCGCCGCTTCTACCGGGAGCACGCAGGTACGAGCGGGGCTCGGGGGGCCGGAGCGGGGTGCTGCCCCGGGCCGGTGCCGACTCGGTCCGTGTCTGTCCGCAGGGCGTTTCTTCTACCAGCGGCTGGTGGAGTTCATGGCCAGGTACGTGCCGTGGCTCTGCGCTGCCGTGACCCGTGTGCGGAGGGGCTCGCCGGCATGTGCGGAGCTGGGAGGCTCTCGGCATCGTAGCCTGCTGTGACAGCAGCGATACCTGGCGGGTGGCACCCCCGGAGGTGCTGGAGGGCATCATGTGGAGTAGGCCAGCAGTGCCAACGCCGTGGGCTCGGTGCCGCGCTGGGACCGTGCCCGTCCCCACGGCGTGGCAGGGCAGGCCAGGGCCCAGCGTGGCAGCCCGTGGCAGCTGTACTGTGCAGGTTTGTAAGGACGAATAACCTGTTTGTAATGAGCTCTTTGTAATCTTTTCTCCTGCTGTTCCCTGGCCCTTGCTGCAGTGGCCCCATGTGGGCTTACATCCTGGCCCATGAGAATGCTGTCCCTCTCTGGAGATCCCTGATGGGACCCACTAAAGTGTTCCGAGCCCGACACAGCGACCCAGACTCCATCCGAGGTGCCTACGGCCTTACGGACACCAGGAACACGACCCATGGCTCAGGTAGGCCTGGCATTCCTGGATGGTTCTTGGGGAGGCAGGAACGATGGTGCTTTGACTGCCTTTGTTTTAGTTCAGGGGCTCTACGTGAGCAATTTGTTCCCTTCTGCAGACCCCACACACACCCGGCCAGGTGCAGCCCAGCCAGGCACCTTTGGAATGCAGCACGTGTTTGTGGTGGCAGACTGGCATCTCATTGCCTTTCCCTCTCTTTTGACAGACTCACCTGCCTCAGCCAGCAGAGAAATTGCCTTTTTCTTCCCCGAGTTTGACGAGCAGCGCTGGTACGAGCAGGAGGAGCCGCGGCTGCGGTGCGGGCAGCTGTTCCACAGCACCCAGGAGCGCCTGCTCGGGGCTCAGCCCGCACAGGTGACCCCAGTGACCGGGCAGGGGGTGCTGTGCTGGCCTGGCAGCCCTGTGGGCACTCTCCTGGGCAGCAGACACAGAGCTGTGCTGCGTGCCGGGGAGCGTGGGCGGGGGAAAGCAGCCTTGTGGGTCAGATTATTGGTGTAACAGGCAGGTGCTGGGGGCTGTAGGAAGAGTTCCCTCAGCAGTGCTCATGCTGACAGTCTGGCCGTGCAGCTCAGTGGCTGCCTGAGTTTTTGGGTGTGAACAGGACAGGTGAGTTGGTCAAGGGCCAGGTGAAGGATGGGTTGCTTGTTCCAGGTGGGATTGGCCTGGGTTTGCTGATGGGAAGCCTCAGATTCTCCCAGCTGGCTGTTCCCACAGCGCCTCAGGGAGAAAAGAAGGAAGAAGAATGTGAAGAAAAACGTCATCAGCAGGGCAAGATGAACTGTCCTGTCCTTGCTCACCTGCAACTGGGCTGGGAAATGAGGAGCTTTGCCAATAGCTCTGCATGTGAGAGCACTTGGAGCCCTCAGTGTCCACGGCCTGACTGGGTGCCGGGGCAGTTCCGTGTCCTTGGGAAATGGGATGAACCACGCCATGGAATTACCCAGATATGTGGTGGAACAATGACAGGGTGGTGCAGGAGGGCTTAGTTGGGAGGTACAGAGCCAGGTCCTGGCGGCTGATTTGTGTTTCTCTCTCTGATGCTGTGTGAGATGTGTTCCTCAACGGGGTTTCAGTCCGTTTATGCTGTCTCCCTATGGGCTCCTTGCAGTGCTGCCATTTTAGTTACAGTGCCCTGTTGGAATTTCCTTTGGGCAGTCCCAAATGCTCGGGCCGGGGAAGGTGTGCTGTGCTGTGCTTGGGGCAGAAGAGCTGAGCTGAGATTCAGCAGAGCTCTGGCACATCACAGAGCCAGGGCAGGGACTCTCCAGGTGCTTCTAGAACCCCGTGAGCTCTTGGGTAGTGACTGACTGACTCTGTGGTGGAAAGCACAGCCCAGACTCGCCCAACTCACGTGTTTGTGCTCTCTCCTCCTCCTGTCTGGGATCAAATGGTCGTTGTTCTGTTCCAGGTACAGATCCAGGGATCTGCAGGACACCACTGCTGTCCCTGTCCTCAGCGGTGTCCAGAGTGGATCTGCTCAGGATCCTGTGTGTCTTCACACAAGTCTGAGAGCTGTTGTCCCCAGTGCTGTTGATACTTCATTGATATTTTGTCATGTTTTTTAATTGATTCCCAGAGGTTTTGCTCAGATCTGTGTGTTTTTCTTTAAACTATTAAACTTTACTATTTTTCACTTTTCTTCTTTTATGTTGTGCTTTCCTTTTGGGATATTCCTTGGTAATATCATTAACTGATAATTCCTGGCTCACTCTTGCCACTTTTGACGTTTCAGTCTTTTTTCCTACTCATTTATAATGGTTACACTTGGGAAAAGGGCCCTTTTGAACATTGCCAGTGCAGAGAACTCTGCCAGCAGGATTGTCACAGTGACACCACCTCACAGCCACCGTGATTCAGGTACCTGCTGGGTGGCACCTTGACACTGCCCTGGCCCTGAGGCTGTACCTGAGCACAGGTGCTCACACTGGGCAGCCCATTGCCCCAGACAGAGGATTTGTTGTGTGAATCTAAAGCTGTCCAGCAGACTTTATCAGAGACCTCAGGCTGAAGCACTTGGTGTTTGATGCAGGAGACAGTGTCAAAACGGATTTTTTCTCTCCAAGGAAGTCTTAAAAAATGTAACTCTGCTTGGAGGGCTCTTATCAAAGTGGGTTTGTTTGCTTTGGGTTTTTTTTTTCTCATTTTCTTTTTCTTTTCCTTGTAAATACCCAGTAAGTGATTTTTTGCTTTTCCAGTGGTGCTTGCCCCATCGCTGGCAGTTTCCTGGGCTGAGCTGGATGGGCCTGGAGCAGCCTGGTGTAGTGGGTGACATCCCTGCTTGTGGCAGGGGCATGGAGCTGGATGAGCTCTATGGTCCCCCCCAGCCCAAGCCATTCCATGCTGATGGGTGTGTGTTACAGCAGTAAATCAGTCTCCCAGTTGGTCTCAAACCCAGACAATGTGGCACCTCAGTGCTGGTTTGAAGGGCAGTTTGAGATCCCTGGAAGCTGCAGGTGCCTGGCCCAGCTGTGGGGTCTGTGCACAGGGCAGGTCACAGCTGTGTGTCTGCAGCAGCTTCTGCCCCAGGTGCTGCTGCAAAGCACTGCCTGGGGCGCCCCTGCAGGGACACCTCAGGTGTGGAGCTGGGACTCCTCCTACCTGTGAGTTTGGGCCTCAACTTGATCTGCTCTTGGAAGAATTGAGCAGGTTTGTGTCAGTGCTAGAGGGGGCAACACGGTTCGGCCTGGGAAGAAGGGAAGGAAAGGCTTCAGAGGGAAATCAGTGCTGCTCCCAGCCCAGGCCTGACCTCAGTCCCTGCCACCGCGGGCAGAACCCTCTCAGCTTGAGGAATTTCATTTGATTTATTGCTGTAACACAAACTTTTAGTTTCAGGTACCAAGGAAAACCCAAGATAATGACTAAAGAAACACCTGGGGAAGCACCTTTCCTCTACTTTCCCAGGTTCAGCTTCAGTCCAGCATCTTTTCTCCCCTCTTTTCCTGCAGGTTCTGCCTCCTTTCTCCCAGTCCCTGGGGGAGGTGACACAGCACAGAGGGCTGGGGCTGGGCTGGGCTTTGCTTTTCTACTTATTTCTTCCTCTTTCCTTCTTGTTTACTCACTCATGGCACACCCACAGGCTTCAGTCCCTCAGGTGTGTACCTGCTCCCTGGGCTGGTCTCTTCAGGGAGAAATGGGCCAGTGGGGATTTCATGAAGTTTCTAGAGGAAAACGCCGTTTCCTGCACCTGGGCAGGGATGTTTCCATTTGCCAACACTCACGTGAGGGACCAGAGAAGCATCTGGCTGTCCTGATGGCCATGAGCCCCCCCTGAGGCAGCAATGCACCTCTGTGGTCTGACAGCATCCTCAGGTGTGGGAGCCAGGGCACTCGCCCACAGGTTACCCCCATCCCCTCCTGGGGCACAGGTAAGGTCACATCTGGAGCACTGGCACCAGGTCTGGACTCCCCAGTGCACGACAGCCTGGTCAGAACTGGAGTCCAGCATGGATTGATTAGGACATCTGAGAATCTGGCAGGTAAGGAGAGGCTGAGGGCTGGGGCTGCTCAGACTCAGGAGCTCGGTGGGGTTTATCAATGGGTGGAAATCCCAGGTGTGAGCAGTGAAGGGAACCTCAGGTATCCCAGGTATGGACATAAGGCAATGGAAACTACCTGAAAACTGGCAATTTCACTGAGACATAAAAAACCCTCCTTTATTATTTTTATACTGCAAGGGTGATAAAATAAGGTCAGGAGCCCCTATGCCAAGGCAGGGCTTTGGTCTCAACACCCCCTGAAGTTCCTTTCTGTGCTCCTGGGCAGGTGTGGGCCCCGGGGTGTTGCTGCAGTGGCAGGAGATGCCCCAGGGCCACGTGGGCACCTGGGCAGCAGGTCAGGCCTCTCCTTCCTCCAGCAAGGCCATGATTCCTACCAGCCCCACCTGGGGGGCTCTGCTGCTGTTCAGTATTTCCCTCTCTGCAGCTGATCTGTGTTGGACCCCTGGATGCTGAGAATTTCAGACTTTCTGTGCTGACATGCACTGATCCCCAAGAGAACACAGCATTTGACCTGAGGCTGTGGAGAAGGCTTCCAGAACTGATTGATAGCACTTGTATAATGGGTGTGTAGCTGGTTAGAAGTGTGTGATATCACAGGGTGGAAAACTTAGAGCTTAAGATTTTAGAATATAGTAATATATGTAGAGCAAGATGGAGGTTTTAGCACGGTAGCTTGTCCTTCTTCACCTTCCTTTTTCTTCATGGGTTTGGGTGATTTTGTGTAATTGAACAGAAAAGTCTGCATTGCAGACTTTGAGTGATTAGTTATTAGGTTAAACATCAAAATAATTTAGGTACCATTTCTTAATTGGATAGTTTAGCCTTAAAAGACCATGTACAGAAAGATTGTTAGCCATTTTGTAGCTTGTTAGTAGAATGCTGTAGAACTCACCACTTGTAATAGAGATAAGAAATAATAAACACCTGAGTCTGGACACAAAACACTGCCTTGAGTGCTTGAATCCCCACCTGAGAGAGGAGCCCCAAAGAGAGAGAGAGAGAGCAAGAGGAAAAGAGAGGCTGAAAGAGAGCAAAGTTCTCGTTACAATACAATAAATCTTCTGTGCTGAACATTCTATTTTTCAATAACCGGTTTAGTACAAGATACAAATCCTTACAGCCTGTAAGAATCATTACATTACCATACTCTGTTACATTTTAAACCCTAAAAACTCCTCTTTGGGCCCCTTCTGCCAAGCTGTAGGGTTTGCTCTGAGCCTTGGGCCTGTCTGCAGGCAGAGGGTGTTGTTCCATCAAAAGGGGATTACCTTCAGCCAGCCACACCATTGTTTTCCAGTTGTTCAGTAACTAAGGTATCTCAAAGCTTGCTTTCATTTCAATCTCGCTTATAGTTTCCATATTCTCAAAATCTTTTGCCAGACAATCACATTTAGAAGGCTTTCCTGTTTCATCTTCCCCAACAGTCTCTCACTTCATGCCCCAGACAGGCCAAGCATGGGCTGGATCTGGACACTGACCAGATGTAACTGAGCTTGATGTGATGCCACAGACCAGGAAAACCCCATGGCAGGCCAGACTCCTGTCTACACAGACAAGCCATCCACCTGGGCTCCTCCTCACCTGCGTCCAGACAGCCACATCTCTGTGATACACTGCCCAAAGCCCTGGCAGGCTCCAGGAAGAACCAGTTTTCATCTCTCCTTCATATCCCGATCCCAATTATCAACACGTCCAGGATCTGATTGGCCCCTCCATTCACACATGGCTATTGAGTGCTTGTATTAGCCAGATTTCCTCATTAACGCTCCCCTGCCTTCCAAAACATTCCAGATAAACAAAATACAGTTCTGTATCTCCCACAGCACCTGGAGAAAGTTAAAAGCCATCAGTTGTGCAAAGCAGCTGCTGCTGGAGCTGAATATTTAAATTTAACATGGGGCTGTGTTGATCCTTTCCAGACAGCAGATGTTTTATGTAAACACGTCAGAAATCCATCCCTCCCCTGAGTACAGGAGAGTTCTGGAAGCAACGGGAGGGATGAGTTTTGGTGACAGCACTGTTCTGGAGCAGCTCCTGCATGCAGCAGCAGCCATGGTTCAGCATTTCCCAGTCCCATCCCTGGGTACCTGCACAGGGACAACAGTCAGGAGAAGTTTAAACACTGGACAGAAGGAAAACACCAGAAAAACAATAGATGTGAGATTGTGGCAGCACCATCCATCACAAAACTAAGCTGAACCAGAATTCAGATTATTATTTTTGTTATTTTGTGACACAAAGTTTGGAGGTCAGATAAAGCAACTGAAAATCTTTGTGACAGAGCATAACAAGCCTGAGGCAAGGCCCAGGTCTCTGGTTCCAGCTTGGTCTGTACCCACAGATCAGGGATGGGAAAGGGGCAGCAAGGAGAGAAAAATTAGATAAATTGTGTTAAATTAAACCCTTTGGAAGTTAAAAATCAGAGGTGACTCAGCATAGGACCAAGAGGCACCAGAATGACTCGAACAAGTCATGCAGGAGGTATGCAATGCTGTAGTAACTGCTCCTACCTACTGTGGGATATACCTGCTGTGGCTGGAGTAGAGCAAGAATTTGGGCAGGAGGTTCATTCAGGATTGCAAATAGCCCTGGAATCTTAACTTTTTTGTTGTTGTTGTTGCAAAACCAGATGTTTTCAAAATGCTTCCTGTCACCCAAATATTTCCCAGAGCCTGTCAAAGCACTGGCCAGTTACTTACTGTTTTCTCTTTTTGTTTTACTTCAGCAGTTCCAGGTGTGTGTCCTGTGCACAGACATTTCAAGCGTGGTAGGTCTGTCCCATCTGGGGCCTTCCAGCTCCAAGTGCCTCTGGGATGTGACTGATTCCAGCAGCTGTGGAGTAAGTGGCTGCCTTGAACCTTTACCAGTCCAGAGCTTTTAACAGCCTGCTATGGGCCTCATTTGCACATTCACAAACATGCAGGTGAGCAGGTGGAGTGCTCTGGGCTTTTGTAATTGGCCCTGGAGCTCCTGCTCCCACAGACAGGAGGCTGTGGGGAATGGGACCAGGCAGGCAGACTGGGAACACAGGAACTTCTGTCTCCAACTTCAGCCTTCTGGTGAAAGTGCACTGATTGGCCTCAGGGGCAGAGCTGGTGCCCACACCGGGATGAGGAACCTGGGGCTGGCCCTGTGCAGCTGGGGACAGAGCAGTGGGGAGAAGGGGACAGGCAGCAGGTGCCACCACGGCCCAGAAGGACCATGAGCAACCACCAGGCAAAAGTGCTGGTCAGTGATGACAGAAGAGACTTTCCTTGGTGCTTTCTGAGCACAAGTCGGCCAGGAAGAGCCAGTGGCCCCAGGGCTGCTGCCGTGACCACACTTTCCATGTCCAGGCCCCTGCAGGTGTTGGACCCCCCTGGGTAAGAGGCACTCGCTTTGTGTTTGTGAGTGCAGTGGTTTGGGCTTCTGCAAACATCAGCACACTGCAAACACCTGCAGATCCACTCAGCTTTGGCCAGTTTTGGTTAGACCATAAAACTGCAACCCCTCTTGCCCAGTCTTCTTAAACACAAGTGTAAATTACACTGGACAAAATCTTGGAACAGTACAATTTTCCTCAGACAAAAATCTCCTTGTCAAGTGTTGGGAGAGGAGTCTGGCAGGAATCTACGACCTCTCCCACAAGATGTGGGGTGATGCTGTTGTCCTGTCTTGGATAGGCCAAAGTGGAAATGCCAAATTTAGCTTATTCTTATTCCTTGCCTGGTTCCAGTAACAGGTGGCCCTGACAATTTAGCTAAAATAATTTGAAAAATCCTGAAGGAAGTGCTTTTCCTGAGGAAATCATTGGGAGAAACGCCAGAAATATTATTATTGGAAAACCTGCTGAGAGTTTGATTCCAGCATCAGACTTGTGCTGGGCAAGGACTGCTGGTCCAAGCCATGCTTTGAGCAGGCCCTTGCAGCAGAGGTGGCTCATCTGTGGCCAGGTGAGTGCTGAGAATCTCCAAGGTCAGAGTCCAGGGCCTCTCAGGGCCTTGATCCAGTGTTCCACGGTTTTTTTCCCTG
Source organism: Camarhynchus parvulus (assembly GCF_901933205.1). Taxonomy (NCBI): domain Eukaryota; kingdom Metazoa; phylum Chordata; class Aves; order Passeriformes; family Thraupidae; genus Camarhynchus; species Camarhynchus parvulus. Next base: position 70,597,019 of record NC_044586.1, read on the forward strand.
AGGTCCAGTGAGGATGTCTCCTGTTCCAGCTTGTCCAAGTTGCCTTTCTGGTCACCATGCAGCTGTGAGCAGTCTGTACCCGTCACCTCTCCCAGTGACATGAGGCAACTGCAGACTGTGGTCAGGGCCCCCTTTTCCTCCCTCCAAAAACAGTGGGACATGAGGAAGTCCTACAGAAGAGTGACCATGGAGAGCACTTTAAAAAGTGGTGCTAGAGTCACAGACTCTCAGATTGATTTAGGTTGAGAGGGACCTTAAAGCTCATCCAGTTCCACCCCCTGTCTGGGGCAGGGACATCTTCCACTAGACCAGGTCACTTCAAGCCATGTTCAGCCTGGTCTTGGACACTTCCAGGGATGTGGAAGCTGAACTGGAGAAGAAAAAGGGAACACAAAAGCACAAGCTCTAGGTTGTATGAAATCTGCTGGAACTGCTGTCTGGGTGATACCTGCAGGACAGGACAGTTTTAGTGCCCTCAGAACTGCATCTGACACAACCAAAACCACTGAGGGGAAAAACCTGAGCATGAAGCTCTTGCAGCCTCAGGGAGAATCATGGCTATCAACACGAGCCAGGTGTGGCTGCAGGCATCCTGGGCAGAGGCTGCCTGGGCAGCAGCAGGGTAAGCAGGAATGAGGGCCAGGAGGGCTCTCAGTGGGCACGTCAGAGCAGCAGCAATGTCAGGGAAAGCACCTGCCCGGGCCACCGGGTCAGAGGGTGTGAAGAGGTCATGCTCTATCTAGAGGGCAGGGACAAGTGGAATGTCACCAGGATCCCTCTTGGCACATGTCCTGTGGAACATCCCATTCAGTTGTAGGAAAGAGGTGACAGAGGGCTGTCCTGTCAGGGTTGTGGGTGACACAAGTCAGGGGGACCAGTGCTCCAGGGCAGGGCCAGAAGGATTTGGACAGGCTGGGAAATGGAGCCAGAAGGAGCTCGTAAAATTCAACAAAGACAAATGCCAGGCCCTGCATCCAGCGCTCCCTGAAAAAATCCACACCACCATCTCAGGAGAGGTCAGTGAGTACCCCCCAAACAGGCTGGGGGTGAAGCCCCATGCTGAGAGCAGGGGCTGGAAGTGCTGAGTGGACTCTGCCCACAGCAGGAATGGCTCTGGAGACACCAAGGAGCTGTTTGTCTGCCAGTCCCTATCAGGAGGTTACCCCAAAACCGGTGCCACACTCACTGCAGGGGGACACGCAGGGAGGAGGAGGAGCAGCAGGCAAAATCCAGACAAAACCCACCACATTCTTGTCCCCATCCTCAAAGGAAGCATTTGTGCCCATGTGGAGACCAGAACCAGCTGAGATACAAGCGATGGTGATTTCTGCTGGAGAAAGAATTCTTGAGCAGGAAGGTGCATCCCTCAGAACAGCCAAGGAAACAGGACTGGGAGAAGCTACTGGGGCTACAACCGTGCCCTTGGCTTTGGGAGATATGACACATGCTTGGAGAAGGTAAGTTAAGAGTCTGATTTTCAGAAGGGACAAGTATTTATAGGCTCTGGGCCCAATCCTGAAGGCTGCACCCCCAATTTGAGGTGTTTGGTTTAAAAAAAGATCTCCCTTAACATTTCACAAGTTCATGGAGATTTGATTTACTGCTGCACACCACTGGCCAGGTTTGATATCCATCAAGAGACCAGAGGGGGACACAAACATGATATTTATTATCCTAAAGGCTGTTCTGAAGACGTGGACTACCAGAACTGAAGTTTCTGGCATCCAGGGAGACTTCAGTATATTTTAATATTTGTGCTAAGTACTGGTGGTCTCAGAAAAGTCTCTTTTCAAATATCAAAGTGGGAGGGGGTTTCTGCAAGTGCTGCCAGGATGTGCCTTCCCTAAAACCTTGGGAAAGTGACCAGGCTGTATTGGAATGCCATGGCACCAAGTTTCTGTGTGAAACAAGGAAATGCTCGTCACTGCCACAAGCAAAAGTTTAATTTTGTAAACTCAAAGCAAATGAGTGAAAAAGTCCCATAACCGTGGCCCCTCTGCCCTGCCAGCTCAGCTGCCCTGCCTGAGAGCTGCTCGAGAAAGGCAGAGCCCAGAGTCAGTGTTCCATGTGCACACAGGACACAGATCCACAGCTACACACACACACAGGGCCACAGCCACAGCTGCTCTTTTTTTACACTTGCTGCTTATCTTTTTCAGCCCCAGACACTCTCTGACCTGCATTTCCCCTCAGTGAGGCTGCCCCTCCCTTGGTATCTGTGCTGGATTTCCACAGAGTGTTCATCCCCATCTGGGGCTGTACCTACACTTTCCCTACTTCCCAGAAGATGTTACTGTTCATCCTCTCATCTCTTGACACTGCAGATCCAGAGTTTATGCATGGACCATCTCCTCTGCCCCACCATCAGGAGCAGAAGCTGCAAGGACACTGAGGCAATAGTGCTTCCCTGCTGCAGAAACATCCCGGCGCTCTCTCGACCTCCAGATTCACTCCCTGCAGCAGCCCTCGTTTCTGGCAATACAGGGTGAACTCCAGCTGAACTCTCCTTTTTCAGGAATAGCTCCAGGCTCTGAGCAGGCAGTGCTCACCCAGCCATTTCACTGAGCTGGAGCCATCTCACTGCTGAGCCCTTCAAACCGCTGGGCACTGCTTGGTGCCTTCTGTGTTCAGCCAGTGCCACTGCTAGCGCTCTGTCCCTCCTGTCCAAGTCCTCTCCCGGCCTCTGGACCACATCAGCTCCCCCAGAGATCTGTGCCTTGGGCTGGGTGGGCACGGTTAGCACAGGCAGTGAGAGCACAGGGAGCGTAGGTGCCATGCAGTCACCTCCTCTGTGCCCCTACAGCCGTGGTGCTGCCAGCCTGGCCAAAGGCCAGCCCATCACTGCTCCTCTCTGCTGACTGGGGCAGGTGCAGGCACCTCACAGCCCTGCAACAGGTAAGATGGGGCTGTAGGAAGGACTTGGCACCCAGGAGCTGCAGCTCCCAGCTCCTCCAGCAGCCTCCCCCCGTGCCCAGGTGCCGAAGAGCTGCAAGGCTGGAGCACGAGTCCGGCACTGCTCGGCACCTGGCACAGCCCGGGCAAGGCTGGAGGTCAGCATGGGGACTGTGTCACAAGGGCTTGGTCCCGTGGGCTCAGCTCCCACTGCTGCAGGCTGCTGGGTGCTGCTCCTCGCTCCTGTCCCTCAGCAGGAGCCACCTCTGGAAGCCACTCCCCAGGGCCCCCTCCGGGTTAAAAGCTTCTGCTGCGCTTACAGCACTGAGGACACATACACGGGCTTCTTCTCACGCAGGTAAGACAAACCAGCCAGCACCTGGGGCATGGCTGCCACATGGAACATAGGACAGCACCTGGGGACAGCTTACTAAGGACTAGGTGCATCCAGTCTCTGCTCTTGGCTGTGGAGGTGAGGAGGGGTGAGAGGGCAGGGCTTCACCAGGACCCTGTGTCGTGCACTGCTGGGAGGAACCTGGTGCTGGCCCCCAGGGCTCTGGGTGGTCTGGGCAGGCTCTGGCTGCTGCTGCTGCCTCCAATAGAAGCATCCAGTCCTTTCCAAGAGAAATGAATCCCGTGTTGTTATCTGCTCCCTCAGTTCAGCTGTGCCCTCGCACTGGGCCACGGCTATGCCCAAGGCTCAGGACCCACCTCCCAGGGCTGAGTGCTCCAGGCTGCCTGCTCTGCTCACCTGAGTGGGTACAGGTGCAGTGGCTTGCTGAGGAGAACCACATCCTCCTGCAGAGCAGCTTCCCTGTGTGGGTACGAAGCACAAATGTGCTCCTGCACCAACAGAGCTGGGTCTCTGGCTGGCTCACATGGCACTGTCACAAAGGTCTCTCCCACCTCCTGAGGGAAGGACAGGAACCTGCCTGGCACTGGTGGCATTTGTGTTCCCTCTCTGCTCCCCATCCAGCCTTTCTGGCCTTGTCTTTTTTTTGCTCACTGCATTTGCCCACTGAAGCACCTTGGCCCTGTCCATGGAGTCCATGGCAGGGGCAGGGTGGGCAGCAGCAGCCCTGGCTGGATGTGCCCAGCGCACGCCACCCCCTTTAGCCCCTGGCTGAAGTTCTGAACCAGAAATGCTTCCTCAGGCCTCCTCCATCTCTTGGACATGGTAGTGAGCAAACCCCTTGTGTCAGGGTGAAAATTGAAATAGGATGATGGAAAAAAGGTGGGGAGTTCCAGGCCAGGAGATCCCTGCTGGCTTAAATTTTCCTGTGGCTCAGCAAACTCCATGTGATGAGTTGCTCTTTGTTGGAACCTGTAAGTGGAACCCCTGCTTTGTGAAAGCTGGTTATTACAGAGCAGGAAACAGGATAAAGAAAAAAAAATTAATTGGTGCAGGGTGATGCCATATTCCCGGGCTGGGGAAGAGCAAGTTCAGTGACAGCATCTAGGAGATGCTGTGACCTGACCAGGGGCAGGGAAACATTTACTCAGAATAAATACATCCAGGAGGGGGAGAGACACATGCTTGAAAAAGTCATCAGGACGAGGGGCTGGGTAGGCAAAGAACTCCAAGAGGTGTGGGTGGATGCCCCCTGGTCTTGGGTTTTTCTGTGTGCTTCTTCTGCAGTCAGGTACCCAACCTGGGACGGCAGCTCTTTGGACTCCAAAATCCCAGCATGTGTGAAATCTGAACTCAGGAAACTTTCACCCACCAGGGAGATGGGATCAGAGCCGTACCATTAGGGACCCCCTTGCCTCACTGGGGGCTGTGCTCTAGTTTCCTGGCTCACAGTCGGGGAGAGAGCCTCCTCAGGGCTTACTTCTGCCCAAAGCCGGACAGCTTGCCCCATGGCAGGTATGAACCAGACACAGGTGACGGAGTTTGTGCTCCTGGGCTTTTCCCATGGCCGGCCCTTCCTCTTTGCTCTTTTCCTGGCCATTTACCTGGCCACGCTGCTGGGCAACTCTGCAATACTCTTGCTCGTGTCCCTGGATCACCACCTCCACAGCCCCATGTACTTCTTCCTCGGTCACCTGTCCTGCCTGGACCTTTGCTACTCCTCAGTGACGGTGCCCAAGATTCTGGCGAACGCTTTGCGCCCGCGGGCCACCATCTCCTACGGGGGGTGCCTGGTGCAGATGTTCCTGCTGATGTGGTGTCGCGGGGGCCGAGTGCGCGCTGCTGGCCCTCATGGCCTACGACCGCTTTGCCGCCGTGTGCCAGCCCCTGCGCTACTGCCAGGCCCTGCGCCGCAGCACCTGTGCCGCCGCCGCCGCCAGCTGCTGGCTCTGGGGGCTGCTGGACTCGGCCGTGCACACGCTCCTGGCGGCCCGGCTCTCCTTCTGCGGGGCTGCCCGGCTCCAGCACATCTTCTGCGATGTGCCGCCACTGCTGGGGGCCGCCTGCAGCGACACCCGCCCCAACCAGCTGGCCCTCCACATCTCCAGCATCTTCGTGGGACTCAGTCCCTTCCTGCTCGTCGTCATCTCCTACCTTTGCATCCTGGCCACCGTCCTTGGCATGCCGCTGGCCACCAGCCGGCACAAGGCCTTCTCCACCTGCTCCACACATCTGATCGTGGTCACCCTGTACTTCGTGGCAGCCAACCTGAACTACAACCGGCCCAGCTCGGGCTACTCCCCGGCAGCCGACACGCTGGTCTCTGTGCTCTACTGCATCATCATCCCCATGCTGAACCCCCTCGTCTACAGCCTCCGCAACCGGGAGGTGTGGGGGGCCCTGCGGAAGGCCGTGCGGGTGGGTGCCACACCAGGCTCCCCAGGCAGCAACGCCTGAGCAGTGCCAGGGCTGCCACAGGCTGCCAACACTGCAAAGTCCATCTGTGGGACGTCTGCGGCAGCACAGCGAGCCTGGGGCTCCCAGCCCAAGCACGTGGCACACTGCTATCGCTCATTTCACCCTCTGCGCATCACTGAGAGCAGAATGGCAAAATAAAGCCAGGAACAAGGCTACAGGTCCAGGATTCCGTCTTTATTTTCCAGATGCCGTGTGCTGAGCTCGGCACAGGATGTGCTGCAGCTGTGCGACTGCCAGGCAGCTCTGCAAAAGGCAAATTCATGTGGAGCCAGACATGTGCTGGCCCTGAGCATAGCCACGAGCTCTGCCTCAGGACTGCCCCAGGTCTTGAGTCAGGCTCTGTGCACAAAAAGGGCAGTGCCTTAGACTGCAAAACCTGGCCTGGGCAAGAGGGGCTGTCCCACCATCCACTGTCCCCATGTGCCTTGGCTTCAAATCTGATGTCTGCTGGGTTTCCCCAGGCTGCCAGGGAGGCTCTGCAGCACTCTGTACATAAGCACAGCGGCTTGCACAGGCCACCCACGGCCTCAGTGCTGCACTCAGACACGGAGGTCTTGGCACTGAGCTGAGAGCTGGTGGCACTGAACTCCTCACCAGAAATGCTTTGCTTTATGGCCAGAAAAATTTCCCTGTGCAGCTGTGGTGTGTGCTGTGGCTCTGGGTGACGCTGGCTGAGGACTGGCTGGGGGCCTGCAGCTGGGTCCAAGCTCAAATGATTCTGTGGCTGTGGGGGCAGCAGCCAAATCTGCAGGTGTGCGCATGAAGCACATGAGCAGAGCCAGGAGCACGGGCTCACTGGGGCAAGGGAGATGACACAGGCAGGTGACACCTGCAGTCACACAACCTGCGTTGGCTGGACCCAAACGCGCTCATCTGTAGCTCAGTTACCAAGAGATACCCAACAGAATCTAATCTGTTCCCAAAGAAACCCACTGGAGAGTCAGAGCTGGGAGTAGGAGGCACACAGCCTTGTTGAGAGAAAGCAGTTTGCCATTTCTTAGTGCACAACACATGCTGATTTTACGCTTCAGGGAAAGAAACGTTTCTGTAACCCGCCTGTTGGGTTGGGCTGTTGCTCCTATCCAGACAGGCTGTGAGCCCCTCAGCCCTCCTCGCTATACACCCCTCTGGATTCTAAAAAGTCCTTGAAGCACCCTCAGTCCAGTGTCATTGGACACATCAGTCTGACCAGTGGACACCTTTCTAAGGAGCCCCTGGAAGGGGACAGCAGGAAACAGCAGAAACCACACAAGGAAAAAGACTGGGGAAGTTGCCTCAGAGAAACAAAACACCCACAGCACTCCAAACAAAAACCCCAAAATCAACCAACCAGAAACCCAAACAAGAAACCTCCAGAAAAGTTACATTAAAATTGATAATTTTTAACCTGAATCCCAATGCACCTTTCCTGTGACAGACAGACAGCACTGGGTGTTCCCAGGATCAAACGCTGAGCAGGAATGCCACACTCCTGCACAGGTAGTGCAGGCTTGGTCAACTGCAGGGTGGTCCAGAACTCACCTGCGAACCACACTGCACTCTAAAGCTTTAGTGCCACAGAGGCAGCCTCTGCACACACTGCTGGCAGTGGCAGTGATGGGGTGTGTTCCCACAGCACCTCAGGTGTTTCTGCAGCCTCTCAGGTGTGTTCCCACAGCCCCTCAGCCCCTCAGGTGTGCTCCCACAGCCCCTCCGTCCCACAGCCCCTCAGGTGCTGTTCTACTCAGCTGTCCCTGGTTTATTCCTGCTGTGATGGTACCTGCATCCCACAGAGGAACAATTCCCACAGCTGAACATCCACCTAAGAGGTACCGGCTTGAGGGAGGGCTTTACTTTTGCATTTCTGAAAACTGTTTTTTAAACATTAGCAATAAAATGTTTCCTCCTGTCCTACTTCCCACATGCCCCCAGCCTTTTCCTCACATCTGTGATGAAGAGTCAGGCTTTTCAGGAGCCTCCAGCAGGCACAGAGGACATGAGCTGTCACAGAATCACTGGGACACAGTTTGAGCCAGGCCAGGGCAGAAGCTGGGAGTGAGGGCACAGCCCCAAGGACAGACACACCTGTGCCCAAAAGGGTCCCACAGACCATGTTCATGTTTCTCTGGTCCACACTGCAAACACGGCTCATCCTAAAAATGGAAACCCTTCCTTGGAATAAACACAAATTTGGCTTTCTCACGGCTCTTTTCCCTGACCCCTGATTAGGATGAGATCCAGGGCCACAACAACTGCCAAAGGTCCCACAGCTCACATCCCTTCTGCCTTGCCTGGGCTAGATTTTGTATTTCTGCTCTGGGAATTGCCCCACTGGGAACAGGAGACTCTCCCACAGGCTTGCTGGCTGACAGGTGGGGCAGCCTAGATAGAAGAGACCTTGCATTGCACTCATATGCTCTTAAACCATCCCACCTTTCCCACCTGGAAGTGGATGGGAATCAAAATCCTCTTGGGCATAAGACAAAACATTCCCTCTGGCACTGCCAATTTGCTCCTTGATATTTCTGTGAATGTGGATATACCAAGCTGAGCCAAATGAAGCTGATAACACAGGAAAGGCTAAAGCAGAGAGAGGCTGCTGTGATTTGACACTGGCCAAATGCCAGGCACCCACAAAAGTCACTCACTCACCTGCCACAGAGGAGAGAAAAATTTAAATGAGAGTTCATGACTTAAGGACTGTGAGAAAACACTTCACGCCATGGTCTCACCATGGCCTGCAGAGGAATCTCAGCTCTGGCACCTGGTGCACCTCCTGCCCTTCCTTCCCCACTGACCTTGCTGTCTTCAGGTTGTTTCCCTCACATGTTCTCACCTCCCCCTCTTCTCTGGCTGGAAAAAACCAAAACAAACTGTGCCCACTTTGTTTTGATCTTCTTCTTCAATATGTGATTCACAAGAGGTGGAATGTGTTGGTTTTGCACAGCCTGGTTTTTGGTAGTGGGGGGCACAGAGGTGGCTTCTGTGGGAAGATGCTGGAAGCTTCCACCATGTCCAGCAGAGCCAACCTCTGGTGGCTCTGAAAATTCCACAGGGAATGCAGAGATCCACCCCCAGCCTGTGGGGATCCACGGAGGATGCAGAGATCCACCCCCAGCCCACGGGATCCATGGGGGATGCAGAGATCCACCCCCAGCCCACGGGATCCACAGAGGATGCAGAGATCCACCCCCAGCCGTGGGGATCCATAGGGGATGCAGAGATCCACCCCCAGCCCACGGGATCCACAGAGGATGCAGAGATCCACCCCCAGCCCATGGGTGAGGTGCCCGTGGCAGAGCAGGTGATGCCTGGAGGAGGCTGTGATCCAGTGGGAGCCCGGTGGAGAGAGGGGCCCTGCTCCCAGGCTGGAGCAGCCTGTCCTTGGAGGGCTGCATCCCGTGGAACAGTGACCCTCACTGCAGCACTTTTGGGAGGACTGCTGCTCATGAGAGTGGACCTGCGTCAGAGAAGTTCACATAGAGCTGTCTCCCGTGGGAGGAACCTCACGATCTCACAGGGGAAGGACTCCTCTCCCAGAGCAGTGGAAGAAAATCTCAGTGATGAAACAACCAAAACTCCCATGCCCTGTCTCCCTGCACTGCTGGTGGGAAGGAGGGAGGAGTAGGGGGAAAAAACGTGTTTTAAGGGCTTCTTTTATTTCTCATTATCCTCCTCTGACTCTGTTAGTAATAATATCACTTTGTACCTCTAAGTCAAGCCTATTTTGCCCTTGGAGTGTTTTCTCCCAGTCCTTAGCTCACAAAGCCTTCAATATATTTTTCTCTCCTCTGCAAAGTTGTGGCAGAGGAGGGTGAATGAGTGACTTTTGCAGGTGTCTGGCATTTGGCCAGTGTCAAACCATGACAGAGGCAAAAGTTGGGAGGGAAGCAGCTTGCACTGTGCTAATTTCATTGCAGAAGCTTCACATAATTTGCTGGGAAGAGGCCGACTCTGCCATGGCACTGTCCCCGCCACCAGCCTTCATCCACCATCTCAATGTGCGTGATTGTGTCATCAGGATCAAAAGAAATCTCATCATCTCCATCTGCAAAAATTTTCAAGAAAAGACAGTCACAATGCAAAGAGAACCCCAGAGAGAGCTGGTTCACATTCTTCTTCCCACCTTCCCCCAGGCAGGAGAAGACAGAACAAGTGCTCTGATAACCCCAAGAGTTCATCTCACCCAACCCCATCCCACAGCACAGATAAAGCAGAGAAAGAGCAAGACCTCACAGATGAAAGATGAAGTTTCTCTGTTCCTGTCCTGCTCTGGGCCAGGACAAGGCTAATTTTTTGCAGTTGTTGGGAGGGGCCATGGCCATGACACGGAGGTTGTCATTCCCACGGTGGGGAAAAGGGACTCTCGATTCCAAGGAACACTGGGTTGAGAAAATGTGGTGGAGGGAGCCACCCAATATTGTCTATTAGTGGGTGTTTTTCCATGTGAAAAATTTCTTTTCTTATATCTTTTGTTATTAACATTGTTGCTGTTACTTTTCACTTTCTTATTGCTGTTTCCAAAATTCTTGTTATCTCAACCTGTGATCTTTGCCTTTTTGCATCTCCAATTGGAGAGAAGTGATGCATGCTGGGAGTTCTAAACTGGACAGGAATACCATTCCTACACCATGATGTTCCCAGGCCAGGTCTCATTCTGCTTCCCAGGAGGAAGAAATGTAAACCACCAGGTCCCATCCTTTCCCCGCTGCAGTGAACCCCCACGCACAGCCCTGCGGGCACAGCGCCGTCCCCAGCGCTGGGGGCAGACCCACCTCCCTGGTAATCATAGAGAGCCACTGCGCACATCCCGGAGCTCTGCCCCTCAGGAGCATGGTCCATGTTCCCTGCAGGACACAGGACACACAGATGAGACAGAGGCTGAAGCATCCACACAGTCCTGGTCAGTGCCACCCTCCAGCCCAGCTCTGGGGAAGCACCTGTCAGCAAGGAGAGGTGCACCACAGCCCAGAGCAAGGACTGACTTCCCTCCCCTCCAGCTGGGTCCTGATGTTCATGCTCCTGTCCCAGGAAAAAGGCTGGGAATAACTCCAACCTCTTCACTTGCCAGCAATGCCAGCTGTGATGGAAGCACTGACAGCAGCCCATGCAGTTTGCTCCTGTGCGTGCAGAAAGGCTCCCTGCACTCCTCACACCAGAGCCTCCACCAGAGCAGGTCGCAGGAACAGCAGCCATATGACAAATGGGCTGAACCAGAGGCACCCCCAAGCCCCAGGGCAGGACTTGCCAGGAAACTGCAGCCAGAGCATTGGTCCACACCCAGCTTCTGCCAGGCCTGTGGCAGCCTCCTGCCTAGACCCTGATCCAGCAGATTCCTGCTGTCCAGTCCAGCATCCCATGCAGCTCATCTGCACCTTAGAGCTGGGCAGGGGAGCGGGACACAGCCAAGTCTCTATCACAGAAGCTGCTATCCTGACCGTAGATTTTATCCTGACAGTAGATTTCAGGATAAAAATTCCCTCTGCAGTTTGTCCCATACATCCAGTGAGGTTAGTGGACAGGTACAAGCTTCCCAAGACATGGGCTATTCCATCAGTACTCACCCAGGTGGGGATGGCTCTGTCTGGGCTCCTGAGGAAGGATCACCTCATAGTCTTCATCTCCATCTCCTCCAAAGTCGTAGGTGGCATCCAGCTTTCCCAGTGGGGCTGGCAGCTCCTCGTACTCAGCACCTCCACTGGTGCTGTCACAGTAGTCAGAGGGCTCTGGCAGCTCCTCATAGTCTCCACCAACATCCAAACTTACATCGTAGGTGGGCTGACCCTGGCTGGGGACCTTGCACAGCTCCACATCCAGATCTGCTGGCCTTGGTGGCAAAGTGGGTGGTACTTCTTCATCCTCCCTTCTGGCCTCCTGCCGTGAGGTTGGAAAGGGACAGCAAAGTCACCTGCAAGGCACCCACCACAGGCAGCTCTTTGGTGACTCCCAGCACCTGACACAAGGGAGCCCCTTTACTGCTGCCAGGGCACAAAAGGAGCACCATTCCCTGCACACCAGGGAAACAGCTGAGCTGCTCGGGCTGTGCTGAACCAGCAGCTGGGATTGTCCCAGAGACCCTTAGGACTCACATGTCTGAACTCTGTTCATACTTCACCACAGCCAGTGGTAGTGCCACTGCACTGACTCGCTCCCAGAGCTTGTCCCATGGGGTCAGCAGTGTCCCATGGGGTCAGGTGCTGTGCAGCCATGGCCCATCCCCAGCCCAGTGCTCCCCCTTATCCTTCCAAAGCCTCCCGCACCCTGTGGCTATGCTCCACCTCCTCCTGCAGGGCTGCACATAAAGCACAGCTCCTGCCAGGTGCAATCCCATCTTCCTGCTCCCCTCCCAGCTCTCCCAGGCTGCCTTGGTACCTGCTCTCCTGGTGACATGGGCTGGTCCCCAGCAGCGCCCCTGGGTCCCCCTGCTGGCACGGCTGCAGGGGCTGCCCCAGTCCCAGCGGGCTCCTTCTCTCTCGGAGGGATTTCCTGCTGGAGAAAAGCCATCAGACTGCTCAGTCCATTTGAACAATGGCTGTTCACGTTCCCAACAGAGCAACTCAGAATGTTCTCCTCCACCTACAAACCTGCTCTGGGCCTGGGCACTCGCAGGTTGGTGACAACAGCTGGGCAGCCCCAAAGAGGAGCAATGTGGAGGGGACAGCTCCACCGTTAACACCCCTCTGTCCTCTGAGTGCAGGAACAGCACCAGGGGGAAGGTAGGTAAACACAGGGGCTGGGGGCCATATCCAGTTTGCTGGGATGCATCCCACATAGACTGCTGGGATAGCAGTGCTGGGGAGCAGTAACCACACTGTTTGCCAGGCACCTGAGGCAAAAGAAGCTGAGGCCAGAGCACAGGTTGAGTGCAGGTATGTCCTTGTACGAGTGTTTGGTGTGCTGAAAAGGAAAGTCCTGTGACAACTGTAAGCTCAGTGGACATTCTTGGCAGATGCAGGGAAGCAGTTCAGGTAGGAGGTTACCCTCAAGAGACCAGACAGAAGGACATGGAGCTGCGAGGCTCCGAAGAAAAGTCTGTGTCACGAGTGTTGGAGGCCACGGCAAGACAGCCCTGGCTCACCTGCTGCTGAGCCCGCCGGTGCTCCCGGGGCTGCCGCCTCAGCCGCTCCTCCTGGGCCTGCCTCCTGCTCTCCTCCTCCGCCGACTGCGCCATGTGCTCAAACCGCAGCCGCAGGCTGCTGGTGCCACTGCAGGCTCCTGTGAGGAGACAGCTGATTGACCCAGCCCTGTGTCCTTCCTTCCACCACCCCAAGCATCCAGGAGAAACCCAGACCTCTGCCTCTTCCAGAGAAACTTGCAGTCAGCCTCCTTCTCCTGCCCTCCAGCACAGGTTAAACCCCTATCCCACCACAGCACACACCTGCCAGCAGGCCGCCACAGAAGGACTGTGAGGCCCACAGCTTCCTAAGCCCAGGGTCAGGTCTCAGGTCTCAGGTCTCACCTGCCTCCAGGGGTCTTGTTTTCTCATAGGAGGAGGCAGGAGCTGCCATCTCATCAAAGCCAGCTGCACTCTGCAAGAGGAAGTGAAGGAACTGTTCAGCCCATTGGGCAATGCCAGTGCTGGCTTTGGGTACTGATGATGGCAGGCTTTGTTCCCAGGTATGTTTGTCCTCACCTGCACACCTGCCCTGGCCCTGTGGGGGCTGTTGGCTGCAGTCCCCCCTTCTGACACCTCCCTGTCCTGGGGATGTGCCTGCTGCCCCCCAGCCAAGGACACAGGTGTCCCTGCCCAAGAGAGCTGGACAGGTGCTGTGGAGCCCAGCGGGGAAGGCTGAGCACTGACACAGGACAGCAGCACTGGGGATACTCCCTGTACCATAGCAAGGAGTTGGGGGGATGCCTGGGGGGATGCCTGGCCATCTGCCTCTTCCCCAGGCCCAGGGACAGTGTGCATCCACCCCGGCACTCCCTGTGGCATGAGGCCTGAAAACACTTCCCTGCTGGACACACAGCTGCTGCCTCACCTGCCACCTGTGTGCAGTGGCACAGGCTGGAAAGCAGCACCTGTGTGCAAATACCTGCGGCACCACCGGCTTCAGGAGGGATGGAGAGAGGCTGGACTGGGAACAGGATTGGTGGGGGAGGGTGCAGGAAGGCCAAAGTGATATATAAAAGGCTTAAGGGTTTATCTGCTTTCATGAGAAAATTATTTCATGCAAAAAGGAACGAGCAGGTAGGACCCACTTCTCAGCCTGACACTTTACAGCAGGTGCTGCCTGCAGGCGTCACAATAGGCTGGTGGCCGACTGTGGCAGCAGCTCTCTGGCCGCAGAGAGCAAGGCACAACTTTCCCAGGCGTTTTCCTGGGGAAGGCTGTGAGAAGATGAGAGAAAAGAATGTTAAACAATTCTTATCTTCATTTATTGTACTTGTTGTTGTGAACATGTAGAATGTGTTACGGAGATTTCTTTAATAAAGGGTGATTTCTTGACAGGCCGCTAGTGATAGTGTTTCGATTCAATTGACCAGTCTGGTCTGTCTGTATTGGACTGTCTGCAAAGGACAATGAGCTTCTTAATAAGCATAGTATAGTATAATAAAGCGATTGATCAGACCTCTAGAATCATGGAGTCAATGCTAATTATTACCTGGGAGGGACCCATGCTACGATAGCTGACTGCAGCCATGGAGCCCAACAGCAGCTCTGCCCTCCCTGCAGAAAATGCACCTGAGCAGGTAAACCAGCCTGCAGGCTCAGAACCAGGTGTCCACAGGTCACAGCAGAAGCCTGGACATGCTGTGTATATGACAGCATTTTTATTTTGTGTGAGCTTTAGTCTGATACTGAGTGTCCAGAACTTAACCAAAGGGGAGTTCAGGCTGCCTGAGAGTCTGTTATGCTCTTCTCTGGTGCAGCAAACTCAGCATTTCTCACTTCCTAAGGACCAGGCAATCTGAAACTTAGTTACTTGCCCAAATAATCCTTATTTTTACCATGTTTGTTTATGCTTCGGTATTCTTAAAATACACAAATTCATGTTCACTTTCAGCCAAACAAGAACTGCTTATCTCCTCTCTGCATCCTGCTTCCCAAAAGAGCCACAACCCTTTTACCCAGCCCTCATGTGCTTTTGCACGTTGTTTTTGACCACATACAAGGTGTGCGTTTTGTCAGTGCACCTCCATTTGCTGCGGTTAAATTCAGAGCTAGCACTAATCTCTTCTGAGGGCAGGACACCATTCCCTCTCTGGGGCAGGCCCAGCCAGCACGCAGCACGGACAGGACCATGGCGGTGCTTTCAGTGTGCTTGCATCCTCCCCTGCTTCCTCGAGCTCCCGAGGACAGTGGCGCTGCTGCTGTACCAAACACAGCCCTGTGCCCCCAGCAAAGGAAGGAGGTTTCAGCGAAGGCACCCTCCCTCCTCTCCCAAATGCCCAAAGCCCCAGGATCTGCATCTTTTAGGCTATCACATGCATGCAGATCACAGCCACTCTGGACCCCCTCTGGGGACCAAGCCCTCCGGGCAGCCTGCCAAGCACAGAACTGGTCTCAGTGCCTCGCTCTGAGATGGGACTGTAGATTTGCCTGGTGTCAGCCCAAACAGAAAACCTGAACCAGCAACTTGGTGACCTCTTCTCATGCACAGCAGATTGATCTATGCCAATCCCATTCCTGCTGGAGTTTGTCAAGGTGCGCAGGAAGATTTAGCACCTGAGCAGACCATGAGGCACTCCTTGATAGGAGTGAAAAACCTGCAGAGGGTAACAAACAGCAGAGCAGTGAGAGGTGACAGAGAGTGCCATGAGGAATTCCTGCATCACAGTCTCCCCAGGCTGCATTCCTCTGCACCCTCTGGTTCCATAGCTCTGCACTGGGATCTCAGTTCCACTGGGGGGAATCTCTTCTCTTTCAGCTGGGCAAAAAGCAGTGGTTACAAGGAAGCAATTGCAGGCTGCAGCAGTCTTACCTTATCCACTCTATCCTTCTGGACCCCATAACGGCCTCCAAACCCCTTGGCATAGTCTACATTGAAAAAAAAAAATGTTATTTTAGAGTATTTTGTATTTTGTGTGCACCTCTGACTTCAGTATGCTGTGACCAGTGAAATGAGTTTGCACGTGTTATCTCTAGTTAATTCCATACGTGATGAGACACAGATAAAGCTAAGTGCTCTGGACAGTAGCTTTTAGGACTAATCCCTCCCTCCTTTCAGCTGAGGGCACAGGCGTGCAGGGCTGTAGCTGCCAACCCGAGCCCAAGGCACCAGGGTGAGGCCAGTCCCCTCAGCTGAGTGCAGCTGGCCCTGTTCAAACATGCTGCACACAAGGCACTCCTGGGATCTGCTCTGCCTCATTCCTCTGTGAGAGCTCATCACTTCAGAGTGTGTCTCGTGTGTGCAAAGAGCAAATCTGTGTGGAATCGGGGCAGGGAGGTTACAATGAGCTCATGGTTAGGAACGTCCCTCGCAGGGAAAGGCAGAGCCTGGGAGTCCTGACTGAGGGACCCACACTGAGTGTCCTCCACTGATCCAAGCTCCCACCGACTCTGCCCTTGTGCTCTGGGGTTCACTGCGTCTGCAACGTGCTGGACACATTCTGCTTTCAGCAGCTGGATCTCTTACTACGAACCACAAGCTCCAGACACAGGTCTGTGTGTGCTCCAAGGAAACTGCTACTACCTCTGGCAATATTGCCTGACCTCTTTGGGATGCATGGGGCTGCACTTCTTCCTGGTGGTCCCAGCCAAGGGCATTCTTGTCCTGACGATCCCTCTGGACCCCAAACTTCCCACCAAAGCCCACAGAATAGTCTTCAGCCACAGGAATCCAGATCAGGGCATGGAAGAGAACACACAAGGGAGGGAAGGAGACAAGTGGCAGCAGTGTGAGCTCAGGCTGTTCTCACAGCAGTGCGAGCTCAGGCTGTTCTCACAGGTTTTCCATGCCCAGAACTTAGAGAAAGACATGGAACAAGCCAGATTTCCCTGCCGGTGTTGCAGCAACCGCCCTCCCTCCTCCCTGGGATATGCCACCCGCTATTAGCACCTGCCTGAGCTTCCCCTTCACCCTTCCTTTGGTGATATGCTGTCCAAGAGATCCCTGTGCCCACAGAACTCTTCTGCTCCTCTTCCTTTAGCCTGAACTCTTTTTAGCAGCCATGCACTGTGCAATGGCTTTCCTCATCTGGCCCTTCCCAACAGCTCCCTGTAGCTCTTCTGCCATTCTTGCAGCAGATTGCAAACGGCCTGCACTGCCCTGCAAGTGTCCATAGTACCAGTGGGCACAGTCCCCAGCTCCAGCCCTGACACTGCCTGCTCCCCCCTCCTCAGCTGGCTCCCCCACCAGCACCCTCAGCCCCTCCAGCTCCCTCAGTTTTCCCCAGCTCACCTGGCTGCCAGGGCTCACCTTTCTGAGAGTCATGCTTCTCTGCCTGGCTCTTGTAGTCAAATCCCACAGCTGCTTTGTCCACCTTATCCCTTTCCACTCCGTAACGGCCACCAAAGCCCTTGGAGTAATCTGAGGTGGAGCATGGAGTCAAATGCTGTCCCCAGCATGAGGCTGGTGAGGAGAGGACAGGGAGCAGCACTGGGGAGGAGCCCCAGGGAGAAGGCAGAGATTATGGAAAACACCACAGAAAGTGAAGGGTTGGAGGGGACAGGGTGGATGGTAGGAAGCACCATGGATGAGAGCCCACAGGAATGGGAGCACAAGGCAAACGGGCAAAGGGCACCAGGAGACACAGCAGGCCAGGAGGAAAGAAGAAAACAGACATGCCAAGGACAGTGGCACATGGGGCCACAAGGGAGACGGACTGGTAACAGAATCTGAAACAAGAGACAGGAGACTGTGCCACAGCCAACAGCACAGGATACTGGGAGCAGAAGAGAAGCTCGGCAAAGAGTCAAGGGGCCACATATGCCCACGGACTTGCCTTTCTGGGACGAGTGTTTCTCCACCTCACTCTTGTATTCAAAGCCCACTGCTGACTGGAACAAGAAGGGGAGGACTGTCAGTCATCCTGAGGGCCAAGATGGGTCTCAGCCTCCCTCCCTTGGGGCCAGGCTGTCACTGGCTGCCTGTCTTATGCTGCAGCACACGAGGGCAAACACCACAGCCCCTGGAGAAACAGTGTTCTGCCTGGGTGGGACAGGCCCACCACAGCAGGGCACACCAGCTACCTCCACAGGTGCCCCACACCGTGGGGCCACTGCCCTCACACCAGCTGAGCTGTGCTTCAGCGAGACCAGGGCACAGGGCACGCCCTGCATGCCCTGAGCTTTGAGAACAGCCCAGGCTGGCCCGTGGCAGTGCTCCAGGGCCAGCACAAGCCACAGGTGTGGATTTCAGTTGCACTGTCCAACACACCTTATCGGCTCGGTCCCGCTGGACTCCGAACTTGCCACCAAAGCCCTGGGCTGCATCTGTCTGCGAGGAGTGCTTCCCAACATCAGCAACGTATTCGTGTCCCACTGCACACTGAGAGGAGAGAATGTGACGTGAGCATCCATGGGGGACAGGCAGAGGCACCACAGCTGCTCCCACACGCTGCTGGCATGCTCGCAGCCACAGGTGGCAGGTCCACGCTGGCTGGGCCATGGTGCCCAGGCTCTCCACGTGGCCTTTGCCAGCAGCAGCTCTGCTCAG
Source organism: Camarhynchus parvulus (assembly GCF_901933205.1). Classification (NCBI taxonomy): domain Eukaryota; kingdom Metazoa; phylum Chordata; class Aves; order Passeriformes; family Thraupidae; genus Camarhynchus; species Camarhynchus parvulus. The sequence continues at coordinate 70,615,322 of NC_044586.1, forward strand.
AGGCCTGGCAGGAGCCTCGAGGGCTGGCATCTCAGAAACGTCCCCACTGCCAGTTCATTAAGCACAGCGTGGGATGCTGAATGCCACCTGCTCTCAAGTGCTGGTGGAGTTGCATGGTGGATAATCACAGGGTAGACCAAGAGAAAAGTGCAGACAGGCACATAGAACCAAGAACTCCAGGCAGAGCTCAGGCATCCATCTCCTGTTTCTGTATCTGACAGTGAGGGCCAGCAAACCTGGCCACAGGCCAAGCCAGGAACCCACTCTCCCTGCTGGAGGTGCCGTGGCCAGGAACCACAGACACTCTATGCCACAATGGAACAGCTGCGCTCAGACTCTGCTGGACCACAGTGAGGGTGCTCCTGTTGAGCAAGTTTTGGCCTTTGTCCAGTTTCACCAGGATGCTGCAAGTGTTCAGCTTCTGCCCCTTTTCCTGAGGAGCGTGTGCAGTTCCTGACTACAACAGCTCTGGCAGGGAGAGCAGGGAATTTTTCAGGACAGTCTTTCTCACCCTGCCATCCTGGTATTGTTCAGTCCCACAGTGACCACACCTATGGAACTCTATCTAAACATCTCACTTCTGAGAAAGACACATTAAATGCTGAAAGGCATAGGAAGAAGCGTGATAATGATTATCACAAAACATAGACCAGATCTGATGTCTAGGGCTTTATCTCAGGGAGATATGAGCCCTCTAATGCAGAATATGAGGAGGGAATTACTACACATCAGTTCTGCAAGAACAAGTAGGGAGGCACCAGATTTAATTTTTAAGCAGCAGGCTTGAACAGCCCCAGAAAGCCTTTCACAGCTAAAGGGAGCATTGCAAAGAAGTTGTAGAGACGAGTTACACAAATGAATTCAAATAGATCCTGGAGACAGACTATGGGCTAGCAGGACATGTGTGAATCCATGCAAACTCTCCATACTCTCCCTTCAGGGTCAGGCCAGAAAACAGAGATACCCCCTCCTTTATGAGAAAAGCACTTTTCCACTGAGGCTCAGGGAAGCCTCGCACAGCTGTTACCTTATCCATTCGGTCTTGCTCCGTTCCAAATTTGCCCCCATAGCCATAGGATGCCTTGGGGCCAGTCTCCAGCTCCTTCTTCTTGATGACCTCGTGTTCCTCTGATACCTTGTTCCTCAGCTGATGGATGCTGGAGACAGAGACAGGGCAGGGAGGTGTGGGATTTTGCAGAGCCAAAGCCCAGCAGGACATACAGGCAGGACCAGCTGTGCTGTGTCCCCGCGGGGCCGCTCCCCCCGGCCCGGTCCCGGTCCCGGTCCCGCTGCACTCACTCGATGTGCCCGGCGCGGCCAGAGCCCTCGATGGTTTTGGCTCCCCAGCGCTGCTCCTGCTCGGAGATGTCGTTCTGCGGACGAACCGCGGCCGTCAGCCCCGGCCCGCACGGGGCTCGCTGCGCTCCGTCGCACCCGGCACGGCCCGGGGGTCCCGCGCCCCATCCCCGCCGGGCCGGGGGCTCCGACCCACCCCGCCGAGCCGGGGCGGTGCCGGCATGTGCGGAATTCACTGTTCGGGAAATCACTCGAGAAACCGCAGTGACCCCAGCCCTCGGGCCTGGCCATCACGGCCTTGTGTTGTAGCTTTGTGGATGCTCTGAACATATATGCGATAAAGTGAAGCATCAATAAAGTATTTACTAATATACAATAAAGCTGAAAATATGTATTGTGAAATAGAATGAAAAAGTTAATACAAAGTCTTATTGTGTTTACACTTAGTTTGAATGCTTCCACAAATAGAAGAAATAAAGTAAGCAAAAAAATTTGACAGTGTAGACTTTTCCTAAAACATTAATAACTTGAAACTATGAGAAAGGAATTTGATTTTCTGCCCCAAACTAGATTTTTTAATGGAAATATTTAGGCAAGACTGAACCTCACAAACACAGGACTCTTGTCCAACAGGAGAGGCTTATTAGGAAAGTAATAGAGAAACAAATGGAAAATGAAAATCATGATCCTGTATGAATGCAGAGGGTTCCCCAGCCTGAACCCTTCTGCTCTCTCACCAGCTCAACTCAGAGTTGAACTAGATAGAAAACAAGAGTATAAGAGGCAGAGAGTTGCACCTGCACAAGCTGACTGTAAGCAGAGTAGGATTTTTCACCTGGAAAAAAGGTAAATGAGGGAAATCCTGCATCCTGTTCAGTAATGAACAGTATGAGAAACAGAAAATTTATTTGCTGTGTCTTGTAACATATGTTGTAGAGAGGACAAGGGAGTTAACCCTTGTAACGAGGGAGTTTCTTAAACTAGCAGGTTTGAGAAACCCTGCATATTCTGTACTCCTAAAGTGTCATTACTTGTGGCCAGACATGGGGTATGCAATGGTGTAGGAAGTTCTGGAAACTAAACCTGGAGATATGTCAGAAGTGGCTGAGACAGGTGAGCTGGCAGTGCCTGCGAAGAGCTGATGGCACTCGGCTGACCCTGCCCTGCCCGCAGAGCTGCAGCCCTGCCGAGCCCCGAGCCCTGCCCCAGCAGCGAGAGCCCAGGGCCAGGAGCTCTCCACACCCCACCATCGGTGGAACAGTTTCCACACCAGACACTCACCACGAAATCAGGGTCCGTGTCCCAGTCGTCTCCCTCGGCCTCCACCTTCACTGACACGTTGTGTCCCACAACTGCTTTCCACATCTGCACAACAAGGACATGCTGTCACCCAGGGTGGCCGCACACGGCCACAGCTGGCTCACATTCAGTCACAGCAGAACCTGGGCTGGAAGGGGCCCTTACAGGCCACCTGTCCTCACACATCTGTCCCTCGTATAGCACAGGACACCCCAAGATAGCTGCTCCTGAGCCCCAGCATGTCTTACAGCAAAGCACACAAGGAATATAGGTGTAAACCATGGACTTGGTGCACCCTGACTGCAGTGGGAACACACACATTATAATGCAAACGAATGCTGGCATCCAGTTACCAGAATCTGCTTTTCCAACACACATTAATTTCTGTGCTGTGGGAGGCTGTTCCCTGAGTTATCCCTGCTATTAGTTCCGTTGCACACACCATGGCATGCTCCAACACCATGACACTGTGCTGTTGGAACTGAGGTGGATTCCTCAAGCCTCCGTCTGCTTTTCAACGTTTTAATCCCTGTCCGTAGACTAGAGAGGGGTCAGAGCAAGGCTGGACAGTGGTGTGACAGAGCCGGTGCTGTGTGGGGTTCATGTCTGTCATGTGGAGAAAATGGGAAATGGGGCTAAAAGCACTCAAGATGTAGGGCTAAACTGGCTGAGGCTGTGGTGGAACTGCTTCTGCAGGCCTGGAGGAAGTGATGGGCCCAGGAAGAGGAAGTTAAAAGTAATGTGAAATCTAAAACTGCTACATTTCATTTTCAAGGTGACAGTGAAAAAAACAAGATGAAAAAGCCCCCCCGCCCCCGAAACTACTGAGTTTTTCCAAAATGAGAGACAGAGAGGAAAGATTAGTTTGCTGCCCCTACACCCCAGAGCAATCACTCTCATCAGAGCTCCATCCCTTCATATCTCACCCCTTTTTCTGCCTGCAGTATAGAGAAACTGCAAGTTCTCTGTGTCACCCAAAGCAGCTTTTTTGTGGGGCAGAGAGAAAGATGGAAGAGAATGTGCAGGAAAGACTGAGCTGAGCCCTGTTCTCCATCACACCAAACTGTGACCAAATCAGCAGGAAGGAACAGAGCTCCTGTGTGCTGGATCTTCAGTTAACAGCAGCTTTTACCATGTGCTCAGCTATGCTAACCCCTCACTCCCATGGCTGTGTGGAAGCCTCAGACAGCCCTGAGCTCTTGGGGCAGTTGCCCTCCGTGAAAGCAAATTGCTTATGCTGAATAATTAATAATTCTCTGTTTATGCTAAGTAATTAACTGTCCCACATCAAAATGGGACTGCTTAAGTGAGTAACCTTCCGGTTTAGTGAGTGCACTGCTCAGTTCCAAGCTGTCCTTTCCAGAGAACCAGCGCTGTAAGATCAGGGAGCGAAGAGAACAGAAACCAAATAAGCACAGCAGTGATGATTCTTTCTTTTGTTAAACGAAGGCCAGGTAGTCAGCTAAGAGAGAAGATGAAGGGCTAAGGCAGACACACAGCGCAGACCCGGTTTTAGGCCTTCTCCAGATGCCTCAGGATCACAGCCAGTCTGTAACATTGCCCACTGACAGCAATCCAGTGCCAAACTGGATACAGTTAATTGCAATTAGAAGCAGGGGCTGTGGAAACGCTCATGTGGACAACACAGCCCCTTCTAACACCTTTCTTCTCCTTTTCCTGTCTCTCATTTTTTGGCATCTCTCGCACCAAAGATTTTTAAAGTTTGTTGCTCATTTTTGTAAAGCATAAACCGGCAATAATAACCAGCTAGCACAGGGCTGCTCATCATCAGGGCAGCTGATTTGAGCTCAAATAAGATGGTGCAAGGTTTTAAATACTGCTGTAAATGGTTCTTGACCACCCATTCTCCAAAGCCACTTGCCATGCATTGTGGGAACCATAACAAACCACAGGCTGTCATCTCATCACAGGGCTCTGTCATATGAGAAATATCAGCCAGGGTAGCATATCAATCCTTTTTTGTTCCATTTTCCCCTAGGAAAACATCCACTACAGCACAAATATAGGGCTACCACACAGCACAGTCGTGCTGGTAGATTTGGAAATGTGGTTTTTTAGAGCCTCAAACACAAGAACCACAATGATGACAGGACAACAGCCTGAGAAGCAAATGTCGAGCATTGTCCACTTAAACATGCTCTTAGCCCACCAAAAACTACACTTTTTTGTAGTAATTTCTCACTTTCTACTCCCAAAACCCCCTCAAGTTTTCTTACCTTTAAAGGCTCACCAGTTCCTGCTGGCAAACTTGCTGCTTTTTGCTCAGGCACCTGCTGCCAGTGTCAGCTTTGGGCCTGTGTCTGCTCTGAGTTCCTGTTTTAACTTCAGCACTTTTCACTTCCTGCACCCCAGCCCCCAGCTCTGCTCAAGTCGTGAGTCCCAGAGCTGGCCCCAGGGCTGCAGTTCCCCTGCAGGCTGCCTCTGCCCTGAAACACCAATGCAGTGCAGACACACGGTTCCCCCATCAGCACACTGGAGCCCATCAGATCCCAGCACACTTGTGTTTTAAAGAAGAGTCTCAGATGGGTATAAAAACCTGGTGGAGGCACAAATTCTGGAGCCACGTCTTGAGCATGCCTTTTATTTTCAATATCTCTCGCCACTACTTGGGGGCTTGAGGAGAATACTAACTGTGCTCCTGAACCTTTTCCCATTCTGCCCCGGGGCCTGAAAACTGCTTTGATCAAACTTGGGCTTCTTGTAGCAGCAACACCAGTACCCACATGAGAAAACCAGAGTGCGCACAGTCCAAAGGCTGCACTGAACTGAAGTCAGCTGTCCAGTGACATCTGTGTCTCGGGCTCCTGGGGGGCAGCAAGCACGCCTGAAAAGAGTCTAGCACAGGGGTGCTTTCATTGTGCTCAGGAGCAACTTACCTGTGATTGCACCCTCTGTTGTTTCTCCTCAGCACTGGCCTTAATGCAGCTCTCATTATCAGGGGTGGGTTGATCTGCCCAGGGTGAGGGCACCTGCACAGGTTCCTCACACCTCATCATGAGCTTTGTCTGCCATTCCCAGATCCTCACAGCTGTCCTGTAAAGGGAGCCGAGAGGATCAGGAGGGACCCCTTTAGAGTTCCATGCAGTAACTTGTACCCAGCCCTCCCTACACCCCTGATGCTGCCTTCTTCCTGGCACATAACCAGACCTGTCCCAGCCTCAGTGGTGCTGCTGAACTGGCGTGGGTGTCCGAGGATGACAGAGCACAGCTTTGTTGGCTGACCTTCCTTCTCAGCCTTTATTGAAGATAGATCAAAAATCAAGGCAGGGCAGGTCTATTGGACAAGAAACAAAGTGTTGAAATGTTTGAGACAGGAACCATCAGCTAAAAGGCCCCATCTTTCATCAGGTCAAACCACAAAGCTGTTCAGTCAGACTATGCTTAACAGACCACAAGATCCTTTTGAGGTTTTATTCCTATATTTAATCTAAGCTATAACTCTTCTGTCTGTAGGTACAAAACATTTAAATGTATCCAAGGCATCAGAATCATGCCTTTCTTTGGTTCAGGAAAAAATGCATGGGCTTTAAGGAAACATACTTTGCTTACAATCCTTGCTCCTGTTAAACACAGTGGAAACATTATCTACAGCCTTACAACAGCCCACTGCTGGCTTTTGTTCCAGCAGTGGTAGGGGACTGTAGAAGTGACTATGAACAAGGGTACCTGTTTTTGGCTACAGAAAGTTGGGGCAGTTGAACTGTCCCATCTGAATGACCAGCATGTTCGAGCTCACTGTTGCCAACTTCTCTATCTGTCCTGGGGTACAACTCTAACAAGGTGCAGCGTTCAGGCTAATGTGGAAACACAAACCCAAGTAGGTATTGTTTTACTGGAATCGCTTTCACGATGCATGCAATGGTCTGGGTTGGAAGGGATCTTAAAATCATTAGTTCCACACATCCCTGCCATGAGACATTGCCCATTCAGGTGCTATTTCCTTATTCTGTCAGCCAAAAAAGGCTGAACAAGAGGTGAGATAGGGAAGAAAGGTCATCACCTAGGCATTCACATTGTATAAAGAAACAGCTTCTGCAACAATCACACAAGGCAGTGCACACAAAGGAGACCTGCAGTCCCACCGTGCCCCACACAAGGTGTGCTGATACAGCAGCACTACAGCCTCCACTTGCAGTTACACGGCAATGTTACAAAAACTCCATCTGAAAAATAAACTTTATTATACATACAGGAGTTCATATCCCAGGAAGCTATAGACAAACTATTCGGTCATTGAATTTGACATAGTTAGAGGAAGTTCACACTGATAATCACAGACAGTCCACAAGAGGATATCTAGTGCCAGTGCTCTGGACCTGCCAGAGATCCAGCTGGTTTAGCTACCAGTGAAATCAATCCACCCTCAAATAGGCATTCTGCACTGGCTAGAGCAGCTTAGTTTACTACCAATATCTAAAAGAACTACCTCTTTCCCATAGGAAAAATGCGACTGTTAATGCTCTACTGAGAGGCAGATAGGATTCTCCTGGTCAGTACTCTGAATGAAACGACCACTCAGGATCTGGCAGCGAACGCCACTGAACTTCCTTTGCATTCAACATCCTCCTTTTGGAAGAGGGCAGTCTCAAATTCAGGAGGTTTTTAGAAAACAAATGGAAATATATCCATATTTCCATACATCATAAAAGATTCAGTCCATTTGCATCATTTGATTTGGGTCCAAACATGCCCAAACACGCCCAAACACCAGCACCAGCTTTCTACACCAGAGGGTTCTAAAACCAGGTTTTAGAACTCTGGCTCCTTCCTCAGCACAAGGGAGAGAGTTTATTTCTGGAGTTTTTGCGTTTGCTTTGGGCCCACACAGCATATTATGGACCCCTTCAACACAGCCTGTGCAGGTTCAGTCTCGTGACGAGTATTTAGTGGATGAGAAGGCAGGAGCAGGGCTGCTCTACAAGAGGTAAGGCAGCACCTTCCATCATAAGAGGTGCACAAATGCTATAAATAGGAGGATTTTTAACTTAAGAGCTAAAAGGTTTCATGTTTCCTATTCATTTGAAATAACTAAACTACTGGCATTATTTTACAGACTTGTCAGGGCAGACATATGACTGATTTTAAATGGAATGCTCACGAGGGCCAGATATACTAATTTTGGCCCGTCTTCAACAGGAGATGCAACTGAGCAGGAAACATGATTTTAAAATTCACATTCCTTAAAGTGCCCATAACTTCCTTAGGATATGCATTTCAGACAGCTCTGAGCCATGGAGCAAATCTAAGGGGTGGAAGAAAGGGAAGACAATTCTTTTATATCCAGCTACAATGTTCCCCCAACCCCACTTATGGATTCAGCCTAAGAGAGGGAAGATTGTGCAGTTTTAGACGTGCTGAAGTACTGCAGCAACTCAAGAGTGTTTTTCTTATTCCTACTGCAGCACAATACTATCTAAAATGAGTGGTACTGCTCCCAGGTACAGGAACAGATGCTGTCCTTGAGGCTTGCAGCACAACCCTGGCTCAGAAAACGAACCGCTCACATAGAAACACCAAGGGAAGGGCAGATCTCCTGGGAGCAGTTCCCCACCACCAGCACTGACAGCAGGGGCTGGGTGCAGCTGCTGCTTCAGGGCTGGTTTGGGAAAGGCTGCAGCTGGGACAAGTGCTGTCCTTCTGCGAGGTCGTGCAGGCCCTCAGCATGCACAGGGCTGAGGCTGAGGAAAAGCTGTCACTCCTATTCACAGGTGGCCTGTGAAGCACAGGAAGAGCAGGACATGGAGAGCAAGCAGATACGTGGCCACCAGCAGGGGCAAGTGGGCCCGGGAGCGGAAGAGAGAGCGTAACAGGCGTCGCAGTCCAGGAGTACACCGGCTCTGGAAGAGAAAAGAGAGAGCAGTCACTACAAGGAATGGCTGTGGCCCCAGCTGCCTTTGTTCAGAACTCTACAGACCATGGAGATAGGTTTGTTTAAGTTAATGAGCATAAACTTTCCCCAAATGGCTCCACTGTCAGATCCTAACACCAGGGCAATCCTCATGAAATGTTCCCCTTCCCCTGCTCTCTGCAGGCTGTCCATGAACCAGCCCCAGCCAGTTTTGTTTCCAGCATGGTGAGAGCAGAAAACTACACAGTCCCTGACTGATTTATGTGTGTCTACAGAGGAACTGAAGTGCTGTAGGTTCACAGTTTCTTTCTGGGGCTCACATAATTGACAGCTGTGAATGTTAAATTCTTACTCTGCTGGAATTATTATCCGTGGAGTCGATCAGCAAGGACTGCTCGTGACCTGGAGTCATATCAATGCTGGCACTTAAGGAAGATGACCACTCACTTGACTGCAACCTGCCATAACAAATATGAAATTAAATTCAGTTTTTTATTATGATGTCCCAAATCAACACTGTAACCAAGCTTAGGAAAGAAGGTATTTCTCAAAAAATGAAACAACCCCTGCAAGCAAACCCTGGTTTCACTTGCCAAGAGCTGGTTCCATTTGAACAGGTCTCATGCCTCCTGAGCTCACACTGAGCAAAAGAACAGGGTGGCCCAGCTAGCAGGAGTCTTTCTTCCTTTCAAGTGAAATTTTATAGTGTGACTTGAAAGAAGCCAGGGCAGATAATAAACCTGTATGCTTTAAATTCTATGAAATTATTTTGGAAGCTAGCTCTGGCTGCAATAGTGCTGGTTCTTCCTATTTTCTAGTGATAGAGGCAGTAGTCACATCCTCGGGCTATGGTTTATTAGTGAGATCAGCTGCAGAAGGCTTTTATAGACTTTAATGCCAGAAGGAGCTATAGGTGTCCAAACCTTGTAGCAATTACCAGGGAACTTCATCCAGAGTTCTTCCATACAGACCATTATTTTTTGGCTAAATCAGCAAGTGTGTCACAAGAAAGGCATTGCTTTCCTGTAAAAGACTCCACTAGTCCATAACTCCAGTTATTTGAACTACCAGGAAATGCACAGCACATGTGCCTACAATCAGGTCATGTGCTAAAACGCCCTCCATCGTCAATGAGGAGAATCAAGCATTTTGAACCTGCTGCTCACTGCATCCTAATCCCAACATCTAGTCCAGATCAGCTGCCTTTGCTCTGCTGAGTCTCAGGGCATCTATGCAGTGCCCTGAGATGGGCAGAGCCCTGTGCAGTGCAGACTGCAGTGCTGCATAGTGGGCACGGGGCAGGACAGGGGGCTAGGCTGAAACTAAGCCTGGGAAAAGTGGACAAAAGTCCTTTCTCCTAAGTATTTAATTGTTTCTCAATAACCAAATTAATGAAAAGTTTATGTTAATTGGCAACACATTAAAAATGAGTGACATTCTTCAAGTCAAAACTGTTTTAGCCATGACAGATGGGTGCTTACTGAGCAGACAAATCCCCTGGAAGTATGAGAACCCCTCTTCAGCCTGCACCCAATTCTCAGCCTCCAAATTGTATTTTCCAGTAGTTAATTTAACTAATCGAGCAAGTTGGCATCTAATTTCTAGACAGAAGTTGTCTTCATGTCTAATCATTTGTCTCATCCTATCTGCCTACAATTGAAGGAACAGTAGCCCAGGGAGGTTGTGATGTCTTCCTCTTTGGAGATATTCAACAGCCATCTGGACATGGTCCTGGGCAACTGGATCTAGGCTGAGCAGGGGCTGGGTCACATGGTCTTTGGAGGCCCCTCAACCCCTCTGGACCCCCATCCTCAACCTTTCTGTGACTCTGCCACAGACACAGTAGCTGTCTCTGTGCCACCAGTGCCATTTGACAGAGGGATATGATGAAGTGCATATGAAAAACAGATAGAACCAGCACACTTCTGTGGTGATAGTGTTCCTTTGCTCAAGCTGTCTCACCTCCTGATCTGATCCTGTGCTGCAAAAAGCGCCTCCTCTGCAGCAAGACGACGGTCCCGCTCTTCCTCCAGCTGCTCCTCCAAATACTTCATATCCTGCTTTGTGCTGCTATGCAAGTGTTCTGTTTCAGACAACCTGTCAGAAAGTAACAGAGCATATGCCAAAAAGGCCCAAATCATGGACCATTGTGTTTCTATTGTATTCACTGATGCAGTGTGTGAACAGACTCAAATTACCTCCCAGCTCACAGAGGAGACTTAGTCACCTTTACTATATATAAACTATTTGGAAAACATGAGAGAAGATAAATCTCTTGAAGCTTCAGTTTCACATCAGGAAGGAGTTCCTTGACTCTGTCACCATGGCTCCACCTTCTGAAAATTATTTTGAAAGGGTTTGAGGAATCATGTGCTAGATCTTAGTTTCAGAAGGTTACAAGGAATCCTGTGCTACATCTCAATTCCAGACACAATCTCAGGCTACAACTCTGAGACCAGGACCATTTATATACTTCAGCAGCTACTGAGGATGCAGCCTACCAGATCGAAGATGCTGGTTTGGCTGACATTGCTGCTGTATGTTATCTTTGTGGTTCTTGAAGCTCTAATCCAAAGAGATAACTAATGACAGGTAGTAAGTGCATACAACAGCTCCTCCAAGTCCACAAGATCCTAGTGTGGGACTGAGTTTTCTCAACACTCTGGTGCAGAGTAAAGGCATCAGGCTCATCACTAGCCTCAAGGCCTCCATCAGGACCAACATCCCCACCCCCGTTTTCTCACACTTTCTTTACCTCAGCTGCAGCTCCTGCAGTTCAGGTGTGTAAGTGCCTCTCTGTGACTCATTCTTTTCTTGGGGTGCTCCTGGAGCTGCGTCTGTTGCAAACAGCTCCTGAAAGAACACAGGAACATACTGCAAACTGCACTGAATCAAGAGGACACACAGCCACTACAATGCTGGACAGTTCACAGAGCCACTTGAAGTGAGCTTTCCCTGCTGTGCAGCAAGCCCAGCGCCCTTACCATGCTCTTGTCTGCAGCCTGCAGCTCCTGGAGCTGCCTCTCGAGCACCAGGCAGCGGTTCAGGACCTCGCTGTAGTGCTGGTGGCTCTCACAGGTGCTCCGACTGCTCCCTCGGAGCTGGAGGGAGAGGGCATTTTTCTCCTCAAAAACCTGAGATAGCTGAGAAGAGAATACAATCAGCAAGCAAAGAAATTGATTTTGTGAAAGCAAAATTGTTCTCTGTCTAAATGAGGGTAAGAGATCTCTTGAGAACATATAACTGCCACGCTGCCCATCACTAATGTCAAAAGATCAGTGACAATCTCCAAGAGTAGCCTGTGGCAAAGGTTTCTGCAACAGGAGTCTCAAAACATCAAAGAGATGTACAGAATACTACATATCCAGAAAAAGATTTCTGAAGTGCTGATATTGACCTAAACCTTTCAGAAATATCATCAGTGAATTATTATTTTATATTCTCACTTTCTCCTTGAACACAGCTCACTTTCTGAAGATGAATAAATTCTGAGTCTTCCATTTCAGTGTGGGAATTGGCCGATTGTGATTCTGTACTGAAATACAGGAAGTGTTTCAAGCTGGCAGGCAGAAGTGAAGATGACAAGCTTGCCTTCCCAAGGAGGGACTTCCTTCAGCAGCCCAGAAAGCAGGAGACTAGAAAGTGCTCCTGACAACAGACATGGAACCTGTAAACAACTTTCTTCATACGGTCTCGCTCTCTGGTCCCTTTGGCCTTCATCTCCCCCATTCAACTTCTTTCCCCCACTGTCCTCTCCATCTGTCCTCCATCTGTCCTCTCTCCTCCCCTCTCCCCTTCTGTCACCTCTTTTTTTCCTCCCCTGCCTTCTTCTCTCCTCCCTTCTCCCTTTGGTCTCCTGGGAGAAAGGGCACTAAACAGCAGTGGCAGAGAAGCTGCTGGTTCAGACCCTGTCCCTGAGCCTGCTGGATGGGATCTGCCTGGGGCCTGGATGTCCTCCTGGTCCATCCAGAACAGCTGTCCCCCTCACGGCTTCTCTGCAGAGCTCTGGCTCTCACTGCTGCTCACTGAGGAGAGCAGTGCGGGACGTGGGCCATGGGCTCTGCTGCAGTGCCAGCCCTGTTCAGCAGCAGTGAATCCAGCACTGTGATTCTAACACTGCTTTTCTGAGAGATGTATTTCTGATTTTGTGTTACTTCATTGAATGCCTGCAGGGACAGATTAATTCCTGCTTCCTGAGCCCTATTCCAGCCAAACCCTCCCCACATTCCTTGTCCCTGACTGCAAGCAAGTATAAGACATATCAGTACCTTGCTGTTTAACTGCTGAATTCTGAGCTCTTTCTGGTGCAGTTCTTTCAGACTGTCACTTAGCTGGGCCTGGAGGTGTTTCATCTCTGCTTCTAAGCTTGAAAAGTCCCCTTTCAGGAGTTCTGGAGAAATCTGCCAAGGAAAGAACAATGAAAAATATATTGCTGATGTGACAACTCACTCTTGTGTTTCTCCTCTCTTTTCAGTATTCCAAGGTCAAACCTAACATTATTCCTAGACCTGGAACTTGATCTGCTCAGGCAAAAGAGCAAATGGGGAATAAACAGAAATATCCTAAAAGCCATCTGAAAACACAAACAGTCAGGAAAGATCACCAAACTTGCACATATGATGGGTCCTGCTCAAAAGTTGTCTTAAAGCTGTTTGCAACACAGGAAGAAAAAAAAAAGGCACATGAATGAGAAAAGAAAAAACAAACAAAAACCTAAAGTAATGTCCCCACTGATCTAATCAACAAAGACCAGAAGGCCAGCACTGAAGAATCCTCCTGGAAAGCCTCACATGAACATTGTTCAAGCTTTTTCTTTGCATATATGCATGGGTGTATCAAAGGGATAAAGGAGATTTGCTGCCCCCTCCACTGACATAAACCACTGGGACATTGCAGACATGGGTGGGAGAGTTCTGTCTTGGCTCTGATGCACTGCACTGTGCATGCAGCCTTCCCTACACAAACAAAATACCAAACACATTCCACTCCACTTTTAGGACTGTATACAGGGGGAATAAGAGAGAAGGTGCAGTGTTCAAGCCTCAGCCTCTCTGGGCTTGAACCAGGATTGTAGATCACTGTTACAGTAAAAACAGCAAGAAAAATTCAATGGAAAACTTAAAAATGAAGATCCGACATTAAAATGAGAACTAAGACAGAAAATCTTAGATTCAAAGACAGTGTAAGAGGGCAATTCTAAACCAGTCAGAATACACATCTGAGAAGTTCCATGCTGCTCCAAAGGACCCAAGGTGCCTAGGAAGCCCTGTCTCTTTTATCCTCTTTCTTGAAACACTGGAAACCAGGAACTTAAATGAAGAGCACTTAAGGGTATGCCATAATTTCTACAACTTTCAGTGATGCAAGTTAGACTATTGGTATTATCTTTGGAGGCCTCACAACCACATCCAGTGTTGCAGTCTGCAGGAGCTGGATACAGGCAACACATGCTCTTCTGGTTAAGTTTCAAGCTTCACATTTCCAGTAAAGAATCTGTATCTTTCCACCCACCTTGCTTTGGTGCTGTTCCTCTATGGCTTGAGCCTTGCTGAAGGGCAGCCTCATTTCCTGTGTGATCCTTTGTAAATGGCTCAGCTCCTTGTCCTTCTCTGCAATGGCCATCAGGTACTGCTCCTTCATGCTGCTGCTCTGCTTTTCCCAGGTGTTCTTCTCCTGTCTGCCCAGCATAAACAAGGGAAGTTACAAGGAAGTTGCCAGTACGATGACCAGGTATCCAGCTAAGAATGAGCCAAGGGTGATTCAACCATCACCTCATGCTAAACACTAAGTTTTATAACCAAGTCAAGCCAAAACAACACACTTAAGTACAGGAACCTTAAAAGCAGGTTTAAGGAAGTTTTCTGTATTTGGTTGAACCCTTTGGATTGTTCCATGCTGTCCTAGGGTGACTTTTTCACATTTTCTGTGTTTCTGGACATTGTTTTGATCTCACTGTACAGTGTTTTGTCAAGGAAGTCACTACCAATGCCACTTGTCCCCATAATAACGTCGCTGCACGGTCATATGTGCACCAGACCCACAGTACGACACCAACCTGAGGCCAGCACTTCATGTACAGTGTAAAAGCTGCACAGGAAATAAACCTCCTGTTCTTTTGTCAGGATAAATAAAATTTGTAAGATGCTTCAAACTTTATGAGATCTGCAGTGTTAATTTGAGGGTCAGAGTGGGGGTAGGGGGGAGGGAGAGAACTACAAGTTTTTATATCACTCTGGACAAAGATAAGCCATAGACCTTTTCACAAAGAAAATCCCACCCTTTTCATTCCAGCCTCAGGCATTCTTAAATGGATCTCTGAAATATCTGAAAGCATTTCCCCCTGTTTTCAGAACAGAGCATATTTGTCTGACTAGTTTTAGTCCAGTTGGAGAAGACAATTTTACTAGACTCGAATTACAGAGTTAAGAAGAACAAACTAGAAGACATAGAACAAGTGAAATATAGGATTAGACAGCCATACAAAATTAGTATGCTCTAAACTATGCTAGTGGGATAATAAAGGGTGTTCAGCAGCAGCCTGGAATGGAGAGTACTGTGATCATATACTTAAGTTCCAATACAAGAAACAGCCTCAGTTTCCTCTCCAACAGATGATACTGACCACTGCTGGATGAAGGAAATAAAAACAAAAACATTCCTGATCTATTTCACACAGGCATTGACCTCCAAGCTGCTGGGCTGTAATTCTGAGGCAGAAGCTGGGCGAGGGAATCCTTTGTCCTCTCCTGGCCAGGGCAGGGTGCTCAGTGTCACCTGTGTCAGGTGAGGCTCTCAGCATTCCCTCCACCCCGGCCCACAACCACTCTTTGAGAGAAACAAACACATCTGCAACCTGGCCAAGGCAGGAAGCAGACAGACAGCTCACCTGAGCTGCTGGAGCTCCTGCTGGTACACAGCTCCTTCCTGCCTCAGCTGCTCTTGCAGACGAATCTGTTTGTCTGCCTCTTGCTCCCACTGCTGCAGCTGTGCCTTTAAGCGAGAATTCTCAGCAGCTTCCACCCCAACAAGGATGTATTGCTGCTGCAGGTTCTCCAGCTCTCTTACCTGGAATTCAAGAGAAACATCATTATGTGACAGCTGAGCAAGCATCAGGTTTATTACTTAGAACTGTTTAAGAGCATTTCTTACTGTGGTGTCTGAAGGGAGAAAAGGGTCACATTTGGATGACAGAGGAACTAAAAACGGAATCATCAAATACAGCAGTGTACTAAAAACTGCTCAGAAAAATGCACTCAGACAATTCTATTGGTAATGAGGACAGTGAGTTTTGAGCCCTCCCGTGAAGATGTAAAATACATTAACAAAAATACTCCAGACTACAGTAATAATCATCTTGTTCAGAGGAAAACTAAGTGACACAGAAGGAGCTGGTTTAGCGTAACTCCTGAAGTTGGTATTTACTGTAAACCAGGAAACTGATAAGTAAAATCCTTTTGGCTCTCCAATTCCAGTCAGGCTATAATTAGAAATAAGTTGTTGTTACACATGCATCACTGCAATTGTTTTTGAAGACAAGAAGACATGGCTGACTCTGGAGACAGGACAGCGCTCAATGAGTGGCACTGGGACATGACTGTCAAAGTTTGTCTTCTGACTAGCAAGGAGAACTCTGGAACTTGCTGGGCTGCACTGTGCCAGAGACTATACAAACACAGACACATCCAGTGTGCAGGCAAGAATGTCAAAAGGAATCTGCAATGGCTTGCACCTGCTTTAAAAGTCAGCTGCCAAGAGGAGGAGGAAACTCAAGCCTTTGTTCTAGTCTCTTAGAAATCGAAGGCAAATCAAATGAGCTGACACAGATGTGAATTATGCAGGTTAACAGGGACCTTATTTCCATGATTTCATATTTTAAACCAAGCTAACAGAGAAACCACCCTTGGAAGTTAACAATGGAATCACAGCCTCCATGCCAGAGAAAATAATACAGATGGCCCATACCAGATTCATGGGGTCTGATGGAGCATGCCCACAAATGCTAAGGTCATTGGGAGGTGACTCCATTACCTTTGAAAGGTCACGGTGACCCAAGAGGTTCCTGAAGACTGTAAGAAAGCAAATGTCATCCCTACCTACAAGAAGGGCAAGAAAGGAGAATTGTGAACCTGCAGTCTGGTCAGCCTCATCTCCATCCCTGGGAATGTGAGGGAGAAACTAATTCTGGAAACCATTTCCAGATACATGAAAAAACAGGTTGGTCAGAGAAGCTGTGGAATGTCTACTGATGGAGATATTCAAAATCCAACAGGACATTGTACAAGCAACCTATTCCAGCAAGCCTTGTTTGTGCATGGGGGTTGGACTAGAAGATCTCTAGAAGATCTCCAGAAGACCCTTTGAATCTCAACTATTCTGTGATTCCATGAAGATGCAGCCTGATCTATGCATCACATTGCAATTATCAGACCTAAGTGTGCTGAATTTTAAGACTTGAAGATCCAAACCTCCTCTGGTGCTTAAAGTAAGAGCAGGAAGAGAGACCATGGACTTACTACTCTGTCTCTGTCACCCTGTAAGGAGGCCAGTGCCTTCTTCAGACTCTGCACTTCCAAAGCAGTGGTGGAGATGCTCCCTTCTGCTTGTTGTTTCACTTCTTCGATCTTACGTGTTTTGTCCAATTCATTCAGCAGACGGTCTCGGTCATTCTGCAGGCTTGCCATAGCCTTGGAGAAAGATTTGACTTGGTTGGAAGAGCCTTCCAATTCCAAAGACAAGTGGAGAAGCTCATCATCTTTAGCTCTGAGCTGCTGATTAAGTTCCTCAATCTGGGCCAAGAGACCTCTTTCATCAATAGCCTTCTGCAGTTCTGTCAGCTCAGACCTGACCATATCTCGGTCCCTGACAGTGGAACGTTGCTCCTCTTGTAGTTGACCCATCTGTTTCTGAAGAGTCTGCACTAGACTCTTTTGTTCCTCTAAGTCTGTAGAATATTTCTGTTTCAAAAGATGAAGCTCTTCATTGGCCTGGTCTCGGCTATCCTGAAGAGAGCTCATGGACCTCCCAAAAGACTGAATTTGAGCTCTGAGATCTTTGTTTTCATCTGTGACTTCAAGCAATTTCTGTTCCATTTCCATCAAGTCCCGTGCCAACTCTGCTACTCTCTCTTCAGCTGTCTCAGTTTCGTTCCTCATTATCCCTGCATCATGATGCAGATGCTTCAGTTCCTTCCGAAGCCTGTCCTCAGCCTCTCCCACTCTCTTGGCTGCATCCCTCTGAACACATTCTAGTTCCCCCTCAAGTTCTCTTATTCTTTTCTGGGAGAGGGAAAGCTCATGACTCAGTTGTTGTACCTCTTTCTCTCGAGCCTTCAGTTCTGCTTGACACTCCACGATGGGACTCCCCTCATGTAATGCTGCCATCTCACTCTGCACCCGCGACAGAGAGGACATGAGAGTGTCAATCTCTTGAGACATACTGACTTTATCCTCTCTTAAGGCTTCCATGCACTTCCTGAGATCATCCTGAGTATGCTCTGACTCTTTCAGCTGTGTTTCCATGGTTGCCTTCTCATTTTCCAGAGTCTGGATCCGCTGAAGCTGTGTTTTGAGAAGTTGCTTCTGTTGAGAGTCCTTTATTGAAATCACTTGGTTAAGGTCTTCTCTGTAGCGCACCAACTCTGCATTCAGCTTGGCATTCTCAGAGTTGAGGTCATCCATCTGGCTATGGAAACTTCTAATTTCTTCCCTGAGCTTGTTGTTTTCAGCAGCAGCCTCTTGAATTAGCTGGTCTTTTTCCAGGATTATACCAAGATGCCGTTCCTCGAGCTGCTTATAGTCCCTCAGGATGCGGTCTCGGTCGTCCTGCAGAGATGACATGGACTTGGTGAAGGAGTCCAGCTGTGCCTTCTGCTGCTTACTTTCTTCTCTGATTGTCTTCATCTTTTCGGTGAGATGACTGAGTTTGTCAAGAAGTTTGTTCTTCTCATTTTCCAAGGCTTTTTTATTATCTTCCTCCTTATTTAGCCTACACTCCAACTCTTTCATCTCTTCAGAATGTTGCTGTTGTAATTCAGCTAGAGCAGCCATCACTGCTTCTTCTTTAGCAGACAGCAAACTCATGATCTTTTGCTCTTTGGCACTAATTTCTTCATGCAGCTTATTTGTTAGGTCCTTGGAAGCCTGCAGGTCAGCTTGAAGCTGCTCACCGTTGAGTTTAAAATTCTGGATACTCATCTCTTGTTGCTTGACCACAGTCCCCAGCTCTTCCCTGGCCAGCTCACATTTGGTGAAGGAATTCTGTAAGTCAGCAAGCTGGTCTCTTAGGCTGCTGATTTCAGACTCCAGTTCCTGCTGTTCATTCTGAGACTTGCCATACAGTTCCTGAGACCCTTCAAGCTGAGCCAAAAGCTCTTTTTTTTCCTCCTGCAACAGTTCACATGTCTTTTGATGATGCTGAATCTCCTTCCTGCAATCAACCTCCCAGTCTTTCTTGTTGCATTCCAGCCTGAAAAGATTAAGTTGGTCAAAAATCCACAAAGTATCTCAGTATCTAAAACCACACTAACTCTGTTCTTATACTAATTTAGAAAAGCCACAGAATTTGTTTTATTTAAAGAAAGCAAGCTAGAAATATCTCTCAATTTAAAATTCAAGATATCTTTTAAAGTTCTGACTGTACTACTGCCTTAAAGGGGTGGTGGCAGGGGAATATATTCTTTTAAAGTTGTTCATGTCAAAACTGAAAAAAGTATTCACTTAAACACTGAATGTTATCACCTCCCAGTCATTACATTACTTCTCTCGTCCATTGTAGCTAACAATAAAAGCAACTCCATGCCGCCCCACAATGAAATTGCTGTTCTGGTACCTTTGATGTCCATTTAATGCTTCATCATACAAAGATGTATACAGCGTGTATATATATATATATACATATATAAAAATAAAACAATTTTACTCATGTAAGAATGGTTCGGTTTTGAATTTTGGAAATACACAGCTGTACACACATTTTGATAGGTTTCCACAGCTCCATCTTCCCCTCAAAATTTATTTTGGGACTAAACTGGAACTATGTATCCCAATGCTCTCTTGACTTCTCAGTGCAAAAACTCCATGCAAAATACTCTTTAATTAATCTGAAATTTGAAATACTCTGGAGAGTAATCAGATGGTGAGTGCTTGTCACAGAGAACAGATTTAACACAGGTATCCTAAGGACGTGAAGAAGGACTATTCCAGAGTGACCACCTCATGTCCTTGTGCAGATAACAACTGCAAAGTAACCTTTTCCTGACAAACCTCCCCTGACACAGCTTATTTACCTGGATATCTGAGTCTGAAGTTCCTCTACACGCATGGTCATTTGTTTCACCTGTTCCTGTAGCATATTACAAGCTTCCTCTTTCCAATGTATTTCTTCTTCCTTCTTTTGAATAGTTTCAGTGAATTTCTTCTCCCATGTTTTTGATTCATCTATCACTCTATCCCTATCATCCTGAAGGGAAGACATGCTCCTGGTGAAGGCTGCAAGCTGGGCTAGTGTTTTGTTTAGACTGCCTTCCAGTTGCTTGGCTTCTTGATCCTTTGTCTTCAAGGAGTCCTGCAGACCACCAACTGTTGTTTCCATATGGTCCTTCTCTCTCTGCAATCTTGCCAGCTTTGCTTCCATGTTTTTGATCTCCTTTGAGTGCTTGTCTTTTTCCTGTTCCAGTCTTCTCTCAAAGTCTTCATCCTTTTCCTTAATTTGAATTTTAATTTGCTCTTTGTTTGCTTGTAACTCTTCCTTCACTTTGATACTCTCAGCTAAAACCCTTGCTGCCTCACTCTGAGTGTCATCCAACACTACTCTGCAGTGAGCAAGCTCTGCCTGGGCTTTCTTGGTGTCTTCAACTGCTTTAGCTGAAGTTTCTTTGGCTGCTTCCACCTCTTTCTGAGTCTCACTCTGCAGAAATTCCAGAGCTTTAATAGTTCTTTCTAAACTACTGTTCTTTTCCTGGCTTTTGATACAGTCCTTCTGCAGCTGCTTAATCTCCTGCTGTTTCTGTTTCAGCAGTTCTTGAAGCTCCTTTATATGTGTGCTGCTTTCTCCTCTCCAATTGTATTTTAGCTTTCCCACAAATTCCTTTTGCTCTTCTGAATTTGCTTTGCTTTTCTCCCTTACCATCTGACTTTTCTCCTCCTCCAGTTCGTGCATCATTCTCTGCAAAGTCTGAAGCTCATGTCTCAGTTGATCATTTTTGATTTGTAAGTCTGTTGCATCTTGCTGATAGTTTCCAATACTTCCATTAAGTTCTGCCAGCTGATTCATGAGCCTTTCTTCCAAGTCATCCTTTTCAGCCTCTAGAGCATCCTTCAGTGCTGTCATTCTGACGAGGTCGTCTCTGGCTTCTTGGACCTTTTGCTCCATCTCTGCTACCGTAGCCTGCAAATCATTCACTTCATGGACTTTCTCTCCCATTTGGTGCTCTAAAGCCCTTCTATTATCTTCCATCTCTGTGATTCGCTTGGTGAGCTCAGCTATTTGCTGTCTGTAGAGACCAGGATCCTCACAAGGTCTCTCACTTTCAAATGCCTCTTGTTCCAGCTCTGCAGCACAAGGCTCTGGTTGAAAAGATACATCCACTTGATTTTCAGACTCTTCTGTTGGTGATGGTGTGGCAACTGCCTTATCAGTTTCTTCCCCCGCTGTCTGCTGGGCAACATACCTGTCTGCAAGTTCTCTGCTTTCCTTCAGCTCAGACTCTGTTACCTGCAAAAGGCACTTCAAGTCCACAATCTCTTGATTCAGAGACTCCTTTTCAGCCATTACTGTCTCAAGCTGAGTAGAAAGAGACTGGCACTCCCTCCTAGAGCACTCCAGGTCTTCTTTCAGACTAGTGTTTGTAAAGCTCTCTCCAGTCCTGTGCAGCTCTCCATTTGTAAAATGCATCTCTGCTCTAAGCTTCTCATTCTCCTCCTCTAGTTCCAGGATCTTTTGTTGCTTTGATTTTGCAAATTTCCTCATTTTCTCCTTCATTTCATCAATCTCCTGTTCAGCTTCTTGTAGCTGCTTATCTGTTTCCTGTTTTTTTGCTTCAGCCCCTTTTAGCTGAATGAAAATTTCCTGCTTTTCCTGCCTAACAGTTTCCAACACACGCTGAATTCGCTCAGCTTCATTACTCACATTCTCATATGACTGCAGCAGAGTTTCATATTCTCCTTGAAGCTCCTTGTGTTTCTCCTGCCACTCAGAACTCTCAGTGGCTTGAAAGCTCTTCAATGATTCCACCTCCTTCTCCAGCTTCTCCTTCTCTAGAACAACTCTATCCAGAGTAAGTGTAAGGTTTTTACAGCATCCATCAAGATTCTGATTTTCTCCAAGTAGTTTATCAATTTCTGCAGTAAGTTTTTCTCGCTCTCGAGTGATGCACGCTAACTTTTCTGTTAAGGTATCTGTTTCTTTAACATGGCCACATACTTGGCTTTCCATATTTGTCAGCTTGACAGAAAGACTGTCAATAGTAATTTTAGCATTATCCAGCTCTTCTTTTAGAGATTTGCTCTCCTTTAGTGCCTCTTTTCTGGAGATAAGTGCTGCTTGCAACTTTCTCTGCATTTGATTCTTCTGCTTAGCTGCTTCTGCATTGTCCTCTTGCTTCTCCTGAATTTCAAGCATCTCTGTTTGTAGTCGCTTGCTTTGCTCCTCATGCAGCTTTGCCTGAGCCTCCAACTGACTACATAGTCTTTGGACTGATTCCTCTTTTTCCAGCAACTGTGCATGCACATTATTGAGAGTGTCACTTTTCTCCTTTAACTGCTGGCTAAGAAATTCTATTTCTTCATCCTTTTGATGCACAAGAATTTTCAAGTCTTCCAGACTGGCCACTCCAGAATTTTTTCCTTGATTCTCCTCCAATTCTGTCTGAAGACTTGCTCCCTTAGCTTCAGCTTGGTCAGAGGTTCTCTTCAGCCCTTCTATCTCTACAAACAACTGTGCTATGTGCTGTTGCAAATCAAAGATTAATTCTGATTTGTGAGCAAGCTCCCTTTGCATATGGCTGACACTACATTCCAATTTCCCTTTCTCCATCTGTAATTTGTCAAGGTGTTTTTTCCACTCTTCCTCAGAAATATCTGCAACTTGTACAAGCTTGTTATTTGTTGTATCTTCTGCTTCTATGCATGAAGAATCCAACCCACCTTGACTCCTAAAAATACTCTCTGCTGATCCTTTCTGCTCTTGGAGCTGTCTGAGCTGAGCCTGGATACTGTCTTTCTCTTTGCTTTGCTGATCAAATTGTTCTTGCAGGATGTTGTAATCATCTTTTTGCTGTTTCAATTGTTCTCTGTGATGCCTGTCTTTTTCTTGAGCCTTTTTTATAGTGTCTTTGCGAGATATGAGAGCTTCTTGAAGTTTTTTTTGAAGTTGTTCTTTTTCTTGTTCAAGAACTGAAATCTTTTCTTCAAGAGCAGACTTCTGTTTTTTTTCCAGATTTGTACCTGCTGAACTATGTTTCTCATTTTCTTCATCATCTTCTGGGCTTTCATTGGTTTCAGTTACTTTGTCAGGAATTGTCTGATGCTCCATGACTTCATCTTTAACTGAAGCAGTGTTTGCCCTATCTTGCAAGCTTTGCCTCATTTCCTCAATCACTGCCTGCAGTCGTGCTTCAGTAGTTTCTTTTTCCTCCCGGATGCTCTGCAGCTCAGATTCCTTTTCAGAAAGCAGCTGAATTAGATAGTCCTCATGGGGCTGGTTTTCAAGACCCATTTCTTTGCTGATCATGCTTCTCAGGTCTTCCTCCCCTGCAGCTGCCTGAGCCACTGAGGTTTCTGATTTTTGTTCTCTACTCAGTTGTTCTAATTCATTCTCCAATCTGGTTACCTTCTTCAGAAGCTCCTTCCTGTTCACAAATACTGCTTGCAGCTTCCGCTTTACTTGCTCATTTTCTTTTCTCAGAAGTTCAACTTGATTTACTAATTCCTCATTTTCTTTACTCACTGCTTCTGCCTCATTCTGCTGCTTGGATACCCCACACTTCAGACATGTATCTTTTGCTCCTATGTTCTGTTCTTTTTCTTCCTGGGATTTTAATAACAGACTTGTCTGCTCCTTAAGACTCTTCAGCTCGTTTCCTAGAGCAAATTTCTCTTCATTCAGCAGGACCATTTTCTCAGACATGCTGACACTGATCTCTGCCATCTGTTGGTCCTTTTGCTGCAAGGCTTGTTGCAGGCTCTCTATAGACCTGGTGTGCTCAGCAACAAGCTGTTCCAGGCTTGCTGCCTCGCGTCCCTTTAAGGTTAACTTGCGGCAAAGCTCTTCCATCTCTGCTGTATTCTTCTTCAAAAGTTGTCCTAGATCAAGTACTTCACATTCCTTTGTCTCAACCTGGCTTCTCAGATCCTTTAGTTGCATGTCCTGGTCAGAAAGCTGAAGTTGTGCTTCATCCAAGTCCCTTTGCAAAGCTTCAATTTTTATATCCTTGGATTTAAATTCATTTTTAAGGCTCTGGATTTGCTCTCTTAGAAGGCTGCTTTGACTGTCTGACAGTCTCTGCTTTTCTGAAAGAGCTAGCTCTTCCTCCAGTTGCTTCACTTGCTCCTTCAGTTCTGTTATGGTAGAAAGTTCTTTGGCCTGACACAAGAGCTGATCTTGTTCATCAGTCAAAACACAAAATGTACTGTCAGGATCCTCTCCTTTTTTCCTGTATTCCTCAGCCAACTGGTTTAGCCTATTTATTTCTGCACATTTTTCTCCTAGTTCTTTCCTAAAGGATTCTTCTGATTTCTGCAGAATTATTTGCAGTTCTGTAATTTGGTTTTGTAGCTTGATCAGCTCTTGAGATTGAGAGGTGCCAGGGCTTCCCCGAGGCTCATCTTGGAAGCTGATTCCATTTTCCTGAAGAAAGCAAATTTTCTGCTTTTCCGTTTCTTTTCGGTAATAAGACACTCTGTGTATCTGAAGCCTTCTGCTCCTCCCTGTCCAGACACTGCATCTGTGAACTCTCTTCCAGCTGGTTAGCTTCTGTTTGGCTGCCTGTAGAAGTTTGGCCACTGGGGCCCTTGAGCTGGCTTTTCAGAAGAGTTATTTCTTCTTGGGCTTCTTTCAGTTCCAGCAGCAAAACTGACAGCTCCTTCTGTTTCTCCGCAGCAATATAGTCCAGAATTCCAGGTGGACAACCTTCCTCAGTAAGCTGCTTGCTTCTATTGGTAAAGCCATCTGTTCTTGCCTAAAAGAAAATAGTAGGCATCATTTTTCCTTTGAATCTTGTGAAAGGGCCACTTCTGGAAGTATCTGCTTTCCATACTCTGTAACCGTCTCGAGCTGGCCTCTGCAATAAATGGAAGTCCTGCTAATAACAGGGGACTCTGTCTTGGCAGTGGGGGGTGGACTCGGTGACCTCCAGAGGTCCCTTCCAACCCCAACTATTCTGTGATTCTATGACTTCCCAGGTCACTTCTGCTAATTTCAGTTTCTGAAGTTGCAGCATGATTCTGGCTGCAGGATCAGCCCATAACAACTTCCTATTCCCTTTTTTCCCTCTTCTCTCTTGATTGCAAGATAGTCTAACTCTGAACTGTTTAAGTTCTCCTGTGATTCTAACAAGACCTCTAGTGTACTTAACCATTCACATTTTCATGCCTTCCTATTCATAGCCTCTGAATAAGGAGGTTTTTGTCCCCTATTCAATCTGTCCATTTAACATGGCAAAGAAGCAGGAGAGAAACTCATATTCCAATCTGCGTCCAAAGTGAAAGCACTAGACAAAGCACCTGGAACAAATGCTTGGCTTTTTCCAAATTACTGTTTTTAAGTTTCTTCCCATCCCCCAAACCAGATTACAAAAGAAAAGCACTCACAAATCCTCCCCAGACAGCTTGGATCAACAGCCCACCAATAAGTCAATGTGCTGCACTGTAAAGACTTGGAGGGCAGAAACAGTTTATGGGGAACCATGAAAGGAGACCTGCTCTTAAAAAGTCTGCTGTCATAATGAAACAACCACTTTAAGTCACAGGAGATTAAAAAGATACAACTCTTTGAGGCTTGTAAACTAAATTAAAGTTTTTGTATCTGCAAATGCATACAATACTGAGACCAAAAGGGTTTTGGACTACGTTTGTACCTCAGAGAGCACAGAAGTGTCACCAAAAGGCCTTTGCATTTCAGAATTCACCAGCTCTCCTAACACACCTAGTAAGAAAAGGAACACTTGTCACCATCAGTGCAACAATTTGCAGGTAAAGTCAGTAGGTAGAGTGAAGGGACAAAAAAATGGGACCAGAGCTTCTATAGAAGGTGAGAAAAGACAAAAAAAAATTAAAAAAAAAAAGGGCAGCAAACCAAGTACAGAAGAAAACAACCCAGAGTTTGAGTCTATGCAGTGCACAGACATCCTGTTTTGGTTTAAGTCCAACCAGTAATTCAGACACTGCAGCTGTAGCATGGCTCTGTGCAATCCCGTGTTTGCTGCATCACCTGCACACAGCACTCTGATCTCTGAAGAAGGATGAAGAGCAAAGAGACAAGAGAACCAGTAACAGATTTTTTTTGACTGCTTTTTTTTTTCCATGTGGGATGTGGCATGGAATTCCAGACACAAAAAGACATTTACTGGCTTGCAGAGAAACACACAGTTCTTAAATCCTCTTCTGTGCCTTACACATCAATCTTTGCATCTACAAACACACTCTTTCAAACCCTTCTCTCTTTCTAACATTAGCAACCACTTTTTTCTTCCCTTCTGGTATATCCTACCCATCCCACATTAGAATGTTCTCTTCTACCTCATGTAAATATTTTCTGCCTCTGTAGATTATAATCTTTAGATTCTGACCTCAGAGTACCTCCTTCTAAATAATCTTCAAATTTGTCCCTGAAACTCCTCAAATTTTCACAATTTTCTTGTCACATGCCTTATTCTGTGTCCTTACCTGTAGAAGAAGAGCAGTCTGCATAAGAGGCTGGAGCCTCCACAGTCCACAGGTCTTGCAATTTTGCCTCAGCACCAATATTCTTATTCTGTGGGATGAAGAGAAAACACTGAGCTTTGAGCCAGGATCCTGGTATGAGGAGACAGCTCTCTTAGCTGTCTACTGCTCTGCCAGCTCTAAGTAAAACCTATTGGAGTTTGGACACAACTCTGAAGCCTAATGAAAATAAATAAATAAATAAATAATGAAAAAGAGATTGATTTTGATGTTAAGCAATAGACTAAGACATATCTCAGCAGATCAACGGATGCAATGATCTAAACAACTTCCTTCCCACCTTGAGATGGTTTCTCTTCCATCTTCACTCCCTCAAAGGCACTAACCACAGCATCATAACCTTTCACTGAGCACCCAGGCAGAGAAGGTGAGAAGTCACGTGCCTATGCCTCACGGCTCCAGCAGATAAAGAACCTGGAGCTTTCCCAATAAAGTTATGCTATGCTCTACCATACAAACAAACCAACAACCCCACAAGAACCTTTTAACTGTTAGATGCCTTAAGCTCGGTTTGGGTAACTATATTACTTGGCCTAAAGCCATGGGTCAGGTGCACAAATGATAGGAATAGCTGTCCAAATGCAAAAACTTAGATGCAAGCTATTTAGCTGGACTCTTTTTGTAATGAAGACATGGAAATGGACAATTCCAGGGTTGTTTTCAGTGACCCATTTTCAACATTCACCTTGTTGCAGGTGAGTCATATGCTAAGGAACCTGTTTTTTCCACTGTCTATAAAGGGGCAGTAGAAAACAGTTCAAATGCTTATATGTGCCTTTGAAAAGCCTGTGTGTGTGGGTGTGTGTGCATTCCCACTGATCTACCAGCTCACAGCTTGCAGGCACTTGGAAGGTGGATGAATGACTCAAAATGCTTCTCTGGTTCCAAATAGCAACTTTTACCTTAATACTTCACAGTAATATACAAACCCTCTGATAGAGAGGAATGTATTAGATAAAACACAGCATTAATCTTCCCCCTGTGGACAGGATGGGCCAATAGAGCAGGCTGCAGAGAGCCAGACCTGGCTCTCAGCTAACAACCAGTTTCACAGCAAAGCCTCAGTACAGACACACAGAGGCTGTCATCTCCCCATGCTGAACAGAAGGCCAAGCAGCAGGCTCCTAACCCTGCATTCTGCCCAACAACAGGCTGACTGCACTGGCACCTGCAGCAGGACGCTGCAGCAGCACAAGGACAGTGCCCACCCATCCCCACTGACAGAGCAGCACAAGGACAGTGCCCACCCGTCCCACTGACAGAGCAGCACAATGACAGTGCCCACCCATCCCCACTGACAGAGCAGCACAAGGACAGTGCCCACCCGCCCCACTGACAGAGCACACAGCTCCCCAGGCAGTCAGCAAGTGCCCATTAGGGTAGTGGGAATGGTTTGAAAGGCATCTTATATAATGACAGCCGAGCCTTTGGAATTTTATTTCCAGAGACCCATAGTTCTGCTGAAAAACTAACTCACAACAGGTAGAAAATAGCACAAATGTGCTATTATTAACTATTATTTAACAAATAGTTAAAGTAGCACAAATGCGGACCGGATGGATGAAGGACACAAGAAATGCACACAGTTGGCAAAGGGAAACACAGTCTGTTACTAACACAGCACAAGCTGTATTTGGAAGTTATTTCTGTCTTTCACCATTAATCCAGTTAATAATAACCTTCAAAGAGGATTGGTACAAAAGACCACGACAGCTTAGCTGTTTTAAGGCCAGTCCTTGACCTATTTTATTTCAGCTGCTTTATCATTACCTGTTCTGCATCTTCTGTGACCAGCACAGCTTCCTGCTGAGACTCCCGGAGAACAAGTTGCAAATGTGGTATTTCTGAAACATTCAAACACAAAAAATTTCTTTGACACCTAAGAGTTTGCTTTAGACAGCAACAGAATATTCTTCCAGGAGCTTTTGAGAAAGGACATATGGCTGTTAATAACACTTATGTAGTGGAGATATGTACTGTCATGGGATAATGCGGATTTGGTTTTTTTTAGAGGCAACCACACAACCAACATGGTCTTTTAAGCATCTTTTAGAAAAGAACAATTGTTGTTATACAGACATACTGAAAGACAGGTAATAGAGATTCAAGTTTTAAGAAACATTTTTATAAAGGAGAGGAAAGGAAGAACTATTGTAGAAAAATGTTTCAAATTTCATTTGGAAAAAATAAAATGAGAAATTGTTATAAATGTACAAGAAAAATACATTCTAATTGATCTCAGTTCTAATTAATGTATTAGGTGATGGCTCAGCTTTTTAGCATAGGAGCCATTCGTAAAGCAACAAATACCGTGTCTTCCCAGAAATACCAATTTAGAAGCATTAAAAAACAGGCCCCATTTTTGTGAACACTTTAACTAGCAATGATGGTATGAAAAATAGGTTAATATATATGCAAAATAAAACTCAGGACCAAGTTAAACAGTTTTCTAAGGGGTACGAATTTCTGTACTTTTCACTTCTGAGCATGCAGTAAGGACACACATACCATCAACATACAGTACAACGTTTTCCTCTGTTCTCCTTTACACACTTTTCTACATACAATTGATTATACAAAACTGTATTGGCTAAGTACTATGGAAGCTGAGGAAGCTCAAATGAACATTTTGTGAATTCTAACAATTGGAAGGCAGTCTGTGTTTTCTGTGATAATGGCTTTCCTTTATTGATCCCTACTCTGCTTTAGTCTTTCCACCAAGTGAACTCCGGACAGCCTCAGACAATGTTCCTTTACACAGCAGAAAGAGAGACCTTCAATCCCTCCAAGAGCTGCCTCAAGAGAAGTTCAAGGAATCCATACAGATGTAAAGAGAGTTACAGATATTCTGGTTTAATGCACTGCTAAGCCCATGGAAATTAGGGATTTCAAGAATCTTTATATTTCAAACAACAACAGCTTGAAATTTGAAGGGATTTGTTGAGGTCTGCTTGAAAAGCACCAGAAATTACAAAATATAAGGTAACTATAAATCCTTCTTTCATTCTACCAAAGTTAGGAATGGATTATGGTGGCAATTTTTGGCATCCCACTTTAATTAAGACTGACAATTTCACGACACAAAAAAGGAGCAAGAAAGTACTCAGAACCTATAAAGCAGACTTAAAAGATTTTTTATGTTTCATTTAATATTTTGATAGTTTTAAAAAAAGAAATTACATCTCCCAGCATTTTAAGACCAAAAAAAAAGTAATCAAGCATTCAACACACCCACTGGAAACAGAATTACAAAAACAAAAGCTTGTTTTGAAGTAAACATGCAGCTAACCATGCATTGGGAAAAGGTGCTTTAAGTAACATGACAGTAAAGCTCTGAGTCACCACAGTTTTTGGGTGGAATTCCTTTCAGTAGAGAGAGGGAGGAGCAGCTTTTTAAGAAAGCTGATGGAAGTTTTCCAGGTGCATTTTGGATGTACTCAGTTGTGGCTTGGGGCTCAATTCGAGATTGAAAGCTGTATTTCTGTGAGGCCTTTCACATGGTCTTCCCAATACCCTTGCTACTAAATTGCTGATACGGGTTTGACAGGTGGGCTGTTAGCTGGGGTAAGGAACTGGCTGTGCGCAAAGAGCTGCAGTTGATGCCTCAACATCCACGTGGGAACCAGCACCCACAGAGGTCCATCCTGGGACTGGCCCTGTTCAGCGTCCCGACTGCTGACAGACAGCTGGGGAGTGCACCCAAGGACACCTGCGGGTCACCCAGGCTGAGCAGCTGATTCTTTGCTGGGGGGATGTGATGCCATCCAGAGGGACCTGGACAAGCTCGAGGAATGCAGCTATGCAGCCCTCGTGCACAGTGAGGTTTAGCAAAGCCATGTGCAAGGCCCTGCACCTGGGCTGGGGCAATCCCCAGTACCAGCACAGACTGTGGGCTGAATGGATTGAAAATAGGCTACAGAGAAAGACTCTGGGATTCTGGGAAACTAAAAACTGGACAGGAGCTGGCAATGTGTGCCTGCAGCCCAGAAAGCCAATCATACCCTGGGCTGCACCAAAAGAGGTGTGGGCAGCAGGCTGAAGGAGATAATTCTCACCCTCCTCCCTGCTTTTGTTAGACCCCACTCAGAGCACTGTGTCCAGTTCTGGGGTTCCCCTGTACAAGACAGATGTGAATCTGCTGGAGTGAGTCCAGAAGAAATGACAAAAATGATCAGAAGGCTGGAACATATCTCCCATGAAGAAAGGCTGAGAGACTCGTGGTTGCTCAGCCTGGAGAAGAAAGGCTTCAGAGAGGCCTTAC
Organism: Camarhynchus parvulus; assembly: GCF_901933205.1. Taxonomy (NCBI): domain Eukaryota; kingdom Metazoa; phylum Chordata; class Aves; order Passeriformes; family Thraupidae; genus Camarhynchus; species Camarhynchus parvulus. The sequence continues at coordinate 70,645,983 of NC_044586.1, forward strand.
TGCAGCTTTTCAAGAGTGCTGCTTCACCCTGGATTGCCCAGAGAAGCTGTCAGCTGCCCCATCATTGGACATATCCAAGGTCAAGTTGGATGGGGCTCTGAGCAACCTGACCTGGTGAAGGATGTCCCTGCTCAGGGCAGGGGGGATGGAACAGATGATCTTTATGAGTTCCTTCCAACCCAAACCATGCTGTGATTCTAAACAATGTCTTGAATGTCATTAAAGACCTGCATCTCTGAGATCTTGGAACAAAAAAGAGAAAGATGATGTTCTAGGACTGTAGGAATCTGGTTTATTGGTGATTATTCCCTATCTTTGAATGACAGGAAGAAAAATTAATCTATTTCTTAAAAATCAAGACAGCCTACTGTCATAGTGCACCAGACCCTGAAGTAAACACGTGAGGGAATGCACTGTTTTATAGTAAAATTCCAAGAGAGCTGTGCTATTGCTGCCAGCAGTCTACATGACCAGACACTCAAAATCAATGTAATTGTCTGGGGCTTTTTATGTGTGGCATATATATGGGTCCCTTACTGTTTCAGCAAAACCTATCAAAAATATCCTTCCCAGAAGTACCACCTGCAGATTGTCAGTGTTTTGTACTGGGGAAAGCTACCACTTTAGGTCTATCTTTTGTAGAAACTAATTCTAGAATGATTCTTAAGTATATTAAGAATATTAAAATAGGTAAGGTAATCATACAACCTTCTGTCTTCTGTCTTTCCAAGTTTTCTGTGGGTAGGAATGAAGTCTCATTCTGGTCTTCCTGGTCTACTATTTTTTTCTGTGATGCTGATTCATCCTGTTTAAACAGGATGGAAGGGAGAAAGACAAATTTTAATACAATTTATAAAAACATATTAGTCTTTGATCATTTGGTTAACTTCAAAAAAAAAATCAATTGGCAACTTTTAAATTACTCGAATTGAATTCTACTTCTTTCCAGGCTTCTGTAGTCATAACATGACTGCCCATCAACTGAGAGAACTAACAAAAGCCTTTCTGAAGCAATGCATGATAAAAAAAGGAATTCTAGACATTTAATTTAGCTTCAGTTCCTAAATATACCAGAAAAGTTAATGAGAATAATTTGAAAATATCAAACCTGCTGCCCCAGTTCAGAGAGCTGCACTTGTGGCTGAGATTTCAGCTCGTCCTGACAGCAGACAAATTCTTCAAACTTCTGTAGACATTCATCTGACAGAGGGGAAAGAGGGGAGTTAAGGTCTGTTCTTTCTTTTTTGCCACACTATGTCCATTTTACACACATGCACAATAGTTTATGAAATCTCTTCTCTCTTAGTCACTGCTTCAGCTTTGGGCCATAAAGAAGCTGGAAGAAAATCTGAAATAAGAGTTTGAGGCAAGATCAGTGTCGTTATTTTTAACACAGGTCTATGGGGAAAATGGTACAGTTTGCTTTTCTTGGTTGTTTTACTTATAATTTCAGTAGAAATTCAGACTGTGAAGAACAAGGCACATATAAAAAGGACTTGCGTAAGTTGATGGAAAAAATCAAACAAATCAATAAAATCAACTAAAACAATACATCCAGCTCAAGAAATCTCCATAAGCCCCAAAAGACAAGAGGCTAGAACAGTACACAAGCAAAGCACCATATATGCTACCCCACACTTCTGCTCCTCTTGCAGCTGCCAAAGACAGAACAGTGGGATCGAACTAGCCCCCCTTAGTTTGAGAGACCACCACCATTCCTTCGTCCCTGTACAATTAGGAATTGTTACATCAAGCCACTCTTATGAACTGTTATAAAAGCAAAGCCAAAGAGAAGGCAACCCAATGATCCTCAGGCTCCTGAGGAGCTGCTCCACCTAACTGCTGTGCCTGCTCACCCCGTGCTCCGAGTCCCACAGCTGGCACTGAGGGCTGGCCAGCGTCCTGCTCCTGCTGCTCAGCCCCAGGGACAGCACGGCCACGTGGCAGCTCCTCTTCAGCCACCATGAGACGACTGAGCAGCCGCTTCTTCTCTGCCACCTCCAGCCTGCGTTCCTGCTCCAGGTCTTTATACTTCACCTCTAGCTCAGCTTGTGCTCTTCTGGCCTCCTCCAGCTGTTCTGAGAGACACTGCACCTCCTCCAGCAGGCGATGGGAAGACAGCTTCCTCTCAGCCAGCTCCAGCTCCATCTTCTCCCTGAGATCCTGAGCCCCTCGTCTCTCTGCATCTAACACATCCCTCATGTAGCTTAGTTCCACTTCCATCTTCTGGCACTGATCCAGGAGCATCTGTAAAATGATACAGAAATTAATTTCTCTCTCAACTAGTTAAATACCTTGACAAAGCAAAGTACCTGAATTAGATTTTAAGGTTCTCATTAAATCCTTTTAAGATATCTGATTAGCAGAAGGGAGGAAACAAACATGTCAGAAATTTCAATTTGTTAGAAAGAAACTGCCCCACAATTTGGAAATTGCGAGAAAGCAATGCTGGGAGAAACAACTCCTCATCACTGTGGTAAAGAAAAGGTAAGTCTTGATTTAGAGGAGGGGAATTTAGAGAAAAGAAGCAATAGAACAGTGGCCAGGAGCTCTCTTTTAGAGGAAAGCAAACTTCCTAAAAAGAGGAGGAAGAGCTACAACAAATGAGGGAGAACTCAACAATTACAGAGTAGAATTTAAAAAAACAAACCAGAGCAAAAGTGTGTATGTGAAAGGGGAATGCTGAAATATGAATCTGGAGGTAACAGAAGGCTCCACACTTAAAGCAGTACCCACTGCTTTAAGAAAGATCTCAGAAGCCTCCCGTCAACACTGACCAGAGACTTAAGGTGACCAAGAGACAGAAACAAACCTTACACTTGCCCAAACTCCTGTTGTCAAACTTCCTCCTACCGGAGCTGTGGATGGTCAGCACAGCTAATTTCAGGAGGAATCTGACGAGGAACTCCTTTTACTTTATGAGTAGGTTTCAGCCTCATGGCCTCGAGTTTGTACCTATACCAGGTCTCCTTCAGACCACAGAATGTATGAGGGAAGTCAAAGACACCGAGAAGCCAAGGGAGCTTCCCCAGCCAGGAGTCAACAACCATGTCATGAAGACATCCATGCCAGCACCCCATGCTACACCCTGCTGAGTAACGCAGCCAGTAGTGAGCACAAGTCAGCTCACTAAGGTTCTTTACCATCATGGGCCTGGCTGGGACACAGAGCGAAAGAAAGTATGTGGGGCATAAGTGTATAAAAATTATCAAAATGAGGTTCAGCATTAGACTGGCTGGAGATCATGCAGCCAGTGAATGTGAGACTGATTCAGTGTAAGCCTCTTCTACAGGGATGAATAATTTTCAGAAGTTCAGATATTGGAAAAACGAAAAATACACTCATCCTCTATCTGCAAACCAACCCTTTAAGAGGCTGTGTTCTTAATTCTGTCTCAAGGAGCCTGTGTCTATATAGTCATATATGCACAGACTTGATCTCATTCTCTTCACACTCCAAACTGATGAAGCGAGAGTCAATCCCACTCCACAAGTTGTGTCACCATATAAACAAGTTCTCAGCAAGACATACCAAAGAATAGCTGTTTCTGCTCTGATCTGGCCTTGACACTGCAGTCCAGAAACACTGAGGCTCCAGCAGCACTGTGTTAGGCATTTCTGCTTTTGGGGAAGGTTTGTGTATTTGGCTTTGAAAGTACAGTCAGCAGCATGGGTATGGATAGATGTACACCCTGTCCACCTGCCCTGGATCATTAGAGCTGGCAACTGCAGCACCCACTGTGTGGCTGTACCTGCTGTGAGTTGTGCACACAGACCTGCAGCTCTAATGCCTGACCCAGGGAGGGCAGCCCCAGCTGATTTCATGATGGAAAGATGGTTCCAAAAAAAACCTAATCTGGTAACTTCTGAGCCACTGACAAAGGCCCCATCTACCACACACACACACACACACACACACAGAGTAAAGCAATAAAAAGCACGACCAGATACCTGGTTTTGTTTTTCAGCAGTGTGTAACTCCTGCTGCAGCAGTTCTACCATCTGAGTTCGTCCTAACAGAGCTGCTTCCTGCTCCTCGAGCTTTCTCTGAAGTGTGCACAGGTTCTGTGAGAGAGACAAAGCCATTCCAGCACTGGGGAGACCAGGGTAAATTCAGATTCCCGGGTTTCAGCCATATACCTTGTTTTTGTAACACACTTACTGTGATAGCCTGAATTAACTAATTTTTGTTGACACCTATTCTGGAGCCCTGGTGCAGTAGGAGGAGCTTACTTCGCTTCATGAACAATAATGTAACACTTTTTTCAACTGTTCTTTCTCTTTGACTGATAGCAAACCAGCAGATTGAAACTAAGGACTCAAAGTTCCAACTAGCAATCCAAAAAACTCCAAACAATCAAAGCATCTTTCTTCTTATCCCTTCTGAGTTACTTTAATGAGAACTGTTCTTTCAGAGTGTCCTCTGTTTTCCTTCCTCCTCCCATGATATGATTATTATATCAAATATACCTGTTGCTTCTCTACTTCCATATCTGACTGGACCACCATCTTGCGCAATTCAGCTTGATGCTGGTGCACATGCTCTTCCAGGAGAGCTTCCTTCTCCTGAATCACTTCCTGCAGGGAGCTCAGCTGAAAACACAAGCCACAAAATAAAAACAAACCAACAAGCTTATGAAGCTGACAGACACACAGGTTTGCCTTCAACATCCACCAGCACATTGTGCGTGCGATGGAGTTTTCAGCTGGACAATCCTACACATCATCTTGGTCAAACAGTATTTTTACTTGGTGTCTTTATCCTACTATTATGTGCATAACAACTGATAAGATTTCAGATCCCAGAAAGCAAAAAGCATAGAATTTAATCTACAAATACGTAGAATAATAAAATAAATTATTACTATACAATTAACAGTTCATAAAACTTCTGGGCTTTTAACTGTATAGGATGCAGCCCAATTCACAGTTCAAAAGCTAAACCTGCAATTTTGAGTATTAAAAAAATCCTTCCACAAATAACTACAACACATCATTAATGCTGTGACATCCTGTGATAAACAGCTGTCCTGCACACCCACAGAACACAGAGAGGCAATGGCAGGCAGGGAAGAACCCAAATTCTGACTCAGAGGAAGGGACACCCTATCCAGGCCCTTCCAGGGACTGTTTTCCCCCTCCTCAGAGAGCCATCAGTCCCACTGTCCAAGGGTGAAACCCATCTCTTACCCGCAGAGCACCTTTTGCACCAAGGGTGGTTCTGGCCTGGGGCAGAGGATGAAGGGCAGGAGAAGATCATTTGGGGATTGTGAAAGATTTAGGTAATGTTTAGAGGAGGAGCCAATGGCAGTGAAATGGATGGACCTCGGTGGTTTGAGGAGGCACAAGACTGACAAAATTGAGGTAAGGGAATTGAAGACCAGCTGTGTAAGCATTGTTTTATTCTGTCATACTGGTCTAAGCAGTGAGGTGGGAAACACAGACTGATGAATAGAAAAAAATTTCTGTACCTGTGTTGCATACTTGATTTCAGCATCTTTCAGATTCACTTCGGCTACAGCCAGCTGTTTTTTCAGATCCTGAACAGTCTCCTCTTGCTCCCTGAGCTGCTTTTTCAGTACTTCCACTTCCTCTCTGTGCCCTTCACTTGTATTTTCGTTTTTCTGACGTTGCAAGAGGAAAAAAGTAGGAAGAAGATAAACAGAAGAAAGTAAACTTATCAGTATTATTGGTTAATAAATTAAATAAATTAATTTTAAAAAATACGCTATAATGCTACTTTACTCTTGACTCCTAATCAGAATATTATTTTTACTACACTGCTTCATTTCTTAACTTTACATTTGCTTCTTTAAATGAAGTTGTCCTATGTTAAGTAACTATTTTCCCTATTTCTGTGTAGAGATGCACAAGACGGTTTTAATTGGGAAGTGTCAAAGCACTTGGCAGGGCTAACAGTCCATGACTGCTCACTATATAATCTAAGGCAAATTAGATTATTAAATACATTATTTATTCTATGACTTCCCTGATTTCTGAGGCATTTTAACATCACAAATTTCTCTAATAACAGAAATAAAAACATTTGAAAATTAATTATAGAAGAATATTCTCCATGTGACAAAGGAGTAGACATTCTAGACTGCAGAAAATGCCTATGGAAGTCTCTTTAGACTACAGGATTATTAGCAATGAACTTATTAGTTACAAGCAAAGGGAACAGGCAAACAATTATCAGTTCTACTCCACTTAAATCCTCTGTTTACGACCAAGAAATGTAAACAACAGTTCACATAAAATGTGCTTAGGCTGTGTCTACTCAGACAACCCAGCACACTACACCTGCATTCTTCTCTCTGTGTCTCCACCTGGGTGAGGGCAGGTCCCTCCCCACCTGTCCCTGAGCAGACAAAACCTGCTCTGCATTCTTATCTCAGCACTTCCAGCTACTGTCAGCACACAATGCTAGGTATTTTGTACTCAATATATATAAAATACATCTCTTCCATTTTTTAGTTGTGGCAGGTATTGGGTCAAACACCATCAATAACACAGGAATTCTACAGAGTATTTATGTATTTAAACCCAATCTGAAAATACTATGAAGGCTTTTAAAAGTACTTATGCATAACAGTAATAAGAATAAGAGGCTACTGTTCCTCAAAAGCTGTTTCACCTATAGAGAAAGTCATTGGCAGGAGGCAGAACAGACAGACAAAGAAGCTTCAGTTGCACTTACATTTAGAAATAGAACAAGACAGAAAAATAAGGACTAGAGATGCAGAAGCTCTAAGAAGCCAGGATATACATAACTTGTAAGACTGGGGCAGAGGAGCTGCTGGGGGAAGACAGTTGGATTAGTTTGTTCACTTGTAATTGGCTTTCAGGATTGATACTCACAGTTGGATTTTAAAAAGCCTCTTACACTGACCATTACACGGAGTGCCACATGTAAGGACAGTAGCACAGCCACAAAAAGCTCGAGCTTTTAAATACCATGTTTTTCCAAGATGTATAAGCTCTTATATCTGAACATAATTTATCTTTACCCACTTCAAAAGTTTGAGAGGAGCCTCAATTGTTCTGTACACAAATACTATCTAAAAGGAGGAGATAAGATGATATTTCCATTCTTCTCAAAACAAGTCACTCTGCTAAAAGCCCAGGAAGTAACAGTACTAGTTAGGTATTTAAAATACAGTCTTCCCACAGGGCCCACATCACTGAGAGAAAAAACCCAGTCCTTATGCTGAAGTACTGAATATTAGCAAAGATGCAACTCTAACCTAGAATTTTCACCTTCAAATGGCAGAGTAACTGTCTAGGAAATACCCCCATTACTCAGAACAGCATCTACTTGGAGAAATAACTTTAAATAAAGGACTCTGTAACTTCTCAGTAGGTCTAACCTTGCAAGAAAGAAGCTAGTGCTTTCTGGGTCAAATACAAAATATTGCAGGTAACTGCCCTAACATAATTTCACTCAAACTATGTTCTAACCCAAACCAAATAAGGTTGTGGCCCATACCATGTCCACTGGAGACTGTCTCAAGCCCTCATTCCTCTAATTAGGAGGCCATTTTTCTTAATGGCTAATTTACCTTCATCCATTCATCTGCATTATCCTTTAACAGTTTGCCCACTTTCTTGAAGCTCACCTTCCTCATACAACTGTAGAGAGAAATGACATTTCCTCTCTGACTTTGGTTGACTAAACAACCAAGCTGTTTGAATGTCTCCCAAGGGCAGCTACTAACATGATGGGAGGAAAAAAGTCTCTTGCTGCTCTCGGAATTTATCTTTCCTCATTCCAAATGAGTAGAACATGACAACACAAGGCCTTGCGACTCTCAGTAGAACAGCTAGAACGGTATGTAAAAAAGCTAAGGTCTCTTTTTAAAATCTATATTGCACCAATTAACTGATGATCAGCTTTCTCTCATTTTGCCTTCTTCAACTGATAAATTTGAATTTTGAAGCAAGAACACTCACTACTCCTCAACAGGAAGTCTACACAAAGCCATGTACCAGCACATGGATGTTACACACACATGCTGCAGACAGCTAAGCTGAAAAAGAGCCTCAGCACCAGGAGAGGAATGTCAAGTGACACAGCTAAACAGCTCCCGTGGCCTTGACTGGTCTCTACAGCCAGGGAATGCTGTTCATGCTTGATTGTGCACTGGTTAAATTTTGCTTCATTTTTCTATTATGTCAATCCTTGAGATTATCAAATTCTTCATGTATGAAACCAGATGGTGCTTTGCATTGAGAAAGACTCTCAAGTTGGTACTGGGAATTACAGAAGAACATTTCTATGATTTTATGATGCTCTCAATCAAAAATAGTCAGCACAAGTCATAGAACTGATCTTCATTAGTAGTAGCCTCTCATCTGACAGCTCTCACAGGCACCTTTTATTGTTTCCTACAATATTTTTTTTTCAATGTCTGAAATAACTTTTATGTTCTCTGGTTCAATGAACATCATCTGGACCATTCTGGACTTCTATCCCATTTCTCTTCCATAATATTACAAACTTTTTAAAGAAAACATTGTTCTGCTGATCACATAGTCAAGTTTTCAAAAATTACCAGCTCCAGTGGGAGCTTCTAGTTAGTAGCTAACAGCCTCTTCAATGTCTTCATAGAGGATACTTTTCCCCCAGTTTTACCTAGTGTTACACAATTATGGTTTGTCAGCCATAAAACTTTATGGTGGCTCAGGAAGCCACACAACTGGAAAAATATATATTTATATTAAAGTTACTGTCTTCCAGTTTCAATGACCTCCTTACCTCCTTGTTTTTGTACACCAGCCAACCTTTGCTGTACTGACATGACACGCAACATTTTGAAACTCATAGCTCAGACAGACATACAGTTTCTGCAGGAAAGAGTTCAGCTACAATGGATTTCCAAAGTTATGCAGAGGGAAACCAGCCCATGACCTTGAGGAGATCAAGCTGAGCACTCCAAGGGCATCTGCAGCACAAGGAAGCTGGACAGACAGGCTTCCTACAGCACAGGCACAGACGTCCTTGCTGGAATTATGAACATCCTGCTAGTAAGACAAATAGACCCTGCTGGGTCCCTGTGACCTGAAACATCAGGCAGTACCAGGTTATCAGTAGAAGCTACATCTTTTTAATTGCCCCCTTCTCCTAACCTTGGGATCCTCCAGCTCTTCTGCTGAGGCCTGTGTAGGCAGCGGTGCTCCTTTCTCTGTCAGCTCCTCAATGCGTTTGTTCAGAGAGGCCAGTTTGGCTTTGGCTTGAAGTTTAAGTTTCATCAGCTTGGCATCCGCAGCCTCTCGTTCTTTCTGTAAGAGAAGGACACAAACTGACTGCCCTGACTCCAGCGCTGCTACCCAAGAAGCACCACTTTGAGAAAGCTACACAGTTTATCAGCCTGCCATACTCTGTTTAACCCTGCCTTCCCAGTAACAGCACTATCTAAAACACATCTGCAAACCAAATTTGTTCTGAAACACCACACATCCCAACACCGTAGCTTCTACCCCAGCACTTCCTTCCAAGGACAGAGCACTCAGGGACTTCACTCAGCAGTGAATACAAACTCAGTTTGACTTTGTCTGCTACACGCAGTCCCTCAGAGCTATCTCAAGTGACCACATTGCCACCATACCTCAGGGTGGACAACATGTATCTTTGGGAATGCCTCATGAAACCACAGGACCAGTGGACGAGCGCAGCACAGGTTTCTCTGTGTCAAACACTCTGAAGCAGGGGAAGAACAACCTCACACAAGATATTAGTACTTATTAGAGCCACTGGGAATCTGCATGGGCCTCAAAGGGCTCTGAGACAAAATGCTGTGTAACTTGGGTGTAACTTATCTACTGTAGTCTAAATTAACCCAAGCAAACTAACAGACGATATCCTACATCTCTTAGGGTAGTTCATTATTCAAATTCCAATATTCCTCTGGAACTGCTGCCATTCGTCATGCAGGTATCTCACGTTCAAAAGAAACCAGAGACAGGCTTGCACAGAAGACTGAAGCAGCATTTTATTCTTGGTCCTCAGAGAAAGAAATGGTACCTTGAGCACAGTTTCTTTTTCCTGGAGCAGGGCATCCTTTTCTCGAATCAAATCCTTCAGCTGAACAACCAGCTTTTCTGTTTGGGCTAGGCGCTCCAACACCTCCTCAGGTGCTTCCTCCATGCTTTCTGCTTCTGACTGCAAAGCTTCTACCTGAAACAACAAAATCAGTGCTCTGAAGGAAATAAAAAACTATTAACAGCCTGCAGCAGAGCACCCACATGATAGCTTCAGCTCCAGTCCTCAGTGCTGCACTCTGCTCCCTGCAGGCATTTCATGAAGCCTGTAGAAATACACAGTTAGATGAAACCAGGAGGAAACTCAGAGAACTTATAAGCCAACACACAAAAACAAAGAGCACCTTGCTGAACACCACATGAATAAATCTGAAACGAGAGGGACCTTCACACACTATCCACGGTCTCAATACCAAAGGCAAGCACAAAGACGAAGCCTCCCACTATGACCCAACCATGCCGAGCTTCCCCTCCTGTTACACGCAATTACCAGTACTCTTAAAAGTCTTTCTTCACCATAATTCTAGTTTGTTTCCTCGGATCACGTTGAGATGTGGAAACTGAGGAGATTATGGTCTGCCCAACAGAAATGCTGACTTAAGAGGTGAGGAGTAGAAGAAAAGCAGACTGGAATTACAGCTCAGTCTAGTGCTCAGCAAGGAAGAAGCAGGAGACAGTTCTCACTGCAGTCTAACGAACCATGCTCCCCAAAGTAACTGTCAATAAGATCTGAAAGTCTTTAGATAACACTGTACTTACAGCAATAGATGGTTCAGTAACTGCATCTCCATCATCCCCAGACAGCTCTTGTAAAACAGTACTTGCTAAACCTGACAAACGGCTCAGCATCTTGAGCCTATAACAAAACCAAGAGTCAGAATACAAAGCTGCTATGAAGAATAAGCTCCTTTATGCCCATCTCTAATGTTACAGCAGTTGGTGACCACGCTTGTAGGAATTTGTCTCCTACGCTAAGAGAGAAAAGCTGAAGCAAAACCTCAGGAAAAAAGAAATGGTCACGTTAACAGGAGCAGCCAGACCCTCTGAATATTAGAGCAGAGGATGTGCTGGTGTCCAGACACATGAAGATTCCTTCACTGCTCCACACGTATGATTGAAAAATACACTTTTATACCAGATGCCAAATCATCCTCATAGTTCATTCTTGATCTTTCTTAACAATGACATTACAGAACCACAATCTGTTCAGTTTACTGAAAAGAAAGGTGATTGTTAAATGACATCATTTCTCTACAGCCCAAACGTGGCCTGTAACATAAAACCAGCTTTCTGCTAATTAGTAGTGGAAATAATGGACTGGGCCGTGATGTTTGCTAAACAGATACAAATGTGTCACATCAGAGAGATGATGAGACCTCTGCATGTCACATACAGGACAGGACCTCAACATAGGGGAATAGTCTGCAGAGGACATAGATTCACTGGCTGCTGCTTAGCATACCTTTCATTTCCTTGAAGTTCAGGAGCCAAACTAATCCAGCAGGTGGAAGTGAAGAACCAAAAAACATGTGGCAGTACCAGCCAGCAACATATAATTTGTCATTTTGGGGAGAGCAGTAAATTAAATTCTCCATTATTAACTGAGACCTCACTAAATTCACCAAACTCAAATGAGCCTTTGTATAGAGCTGCCAATCAGGAGGATAACAACAGGCTGGAGAAACAGATGGATAGAAACATTGTGAAGCTCAGGAAAGGTAGAATGCCTTTCCTATGCCTGGAATGCGAAAAGCATGAGTGGCACAGGCTGAGGAGCAACTGGCCGTACAAGTGTGTTGCAGAAGACAAGCTCCAAGTGCTGATGGCCAAGCCTGGCACAAGCCACCAGTGTGCTCACAGCCAAGGTCAGGCGTACACTGAGCTGTACTGGGAGGACTGAAGGCAGCAGGTTAAGAAAAGCAATTATTCCTCTCTATTCACACCAGTAAGACTACATTTGAAGTAGAGTGCCTACTTTCAAAACAGTGAATCAAGTACAGCAGAGAGCCCCTAGGATGACTGGGGTTTGCTTTACAAAGCATGTGGAGAGTGTAAGAGTGCTGGGCTTGCTCAGCCCTGAGAACAGCAGGTGAGGAGCAGGATACAATTGCTGTCCTCCCTACAAGCACCCATAAGGTAGCTAAAGACAGTCACGCACCTCTTACAAGGTCCACATAGTATGGACACGAGGCAGAGGACACAAGTCACAGCACAGACAATTTCAATCAGAAAAAATGCACAGGGAAGAAGTTAAAATACTATATTAGGCTCATAGCATTCTGATCTCATTTTTTATGTTAGACATGCTAAGAGCAAAGGATTTGACCAACTGAACTCCCAAAGCCCCTTAAGAATCACAGAATCATCATTCTAATGTTCTATAAAAAGAGGTCACATGTGACTTTTGACATCTCTGAACACAAAGGCCACAGAACTGTCCATGCCTGTAAGTGCCAAAATAATTTGTACAATTACAGAAGCTCCAGTATTGCAAGCTGAAACTATATTAGTCATAAGATCTAGCTTATAAGCAAATTCATATTAGCTATAAGATCGAATTTACATTATTAAAATTATCTCCATCAAATTGAATCTTTTAATATGATGTCTCTGCCTCACTAGAAGCAGGCTCCTGAAGCTGGCTACACAGACCCACTCATTCCTGACCTCCCTTGTCTTACTAAGCAAATCTTTGGTCTTAGATTGCCACTTAAACGTGTGGAAATATTGACACTGGAAAGGAGCAGCACACTACTCATCTGCAACAGTCACCTGATTTTGCAAAAGTAGAAAGCATGACAATGCACATTGTCATGCATCAATAGCAGAAAAGAGCATATGAATACTAACCTGCTTTGTACTCCAAGGAGCTCATGGGTCTCCTGATTCAATAGTAATGTTTCCAAGGTAGAGCAGTCACACACAGGTCTTTCTTGCCATTCCTTATTATCTCTTGAGCACTGACAGGTTGCATGAACCAAGACTTTTGATGGAGAGAGAAGCAAAAAAGAACAAAAACAAACAAAAAAAAATTATCCAATAATAAAGAAATAAACCCATCCTTCATCCTACACAGTACACTCCAGGACTGTTAGTCAGCCACTTGCAATACACATGAAAAGTGAGACGAGTCTGCTCTGTTTGGGAACATGGATTTGCAGACATGCCCTGGTTTCTCACACAGCATACACAGCATGAGCTCAGTCTCTTCAGCCCAGGGAACAGAACGCTCCAGCAACAGTGAGTGTAGCAAAAAGACATGCAGCAAGAGGCCAGGCCTAAGACAGGTTCCTGCAAAGAGCTCAAGGGGATGCAACTCCTCCAGAAGCACAATCCAAATGCCAGGACTGCTCATGTTCTGCAACAACACAGCAGTCACTGAAACAAGTACTGGTGCTTTGCTCACTTCTCAGCTGGCCCTGGGCAAGACGTGAGGCATGCAATTCCAGAGCAGTACAGCTTTACAGTTCCTGCCAGGGAGATTTCTTCTGGCAACATCAACTGCTCACCGATGCGGTAATGAGATACTCATGTGGAGACCTGGAATGTCTGGAATCCATCGTAAGAACAATTAAGTATTTATAGTTTTGTAAACCATCACTCCCACGATGCCCCAGTAAGGAACTGAACCTTCTGTCTTGGCAATGGTGCATTTTAGAAAAGAGCCATCCAAATGCAAGAACGTCTCTTTCTAACTGTCTGCAACACTCGAAGAGGATGGGTCTGACCTTCCAACTGAGCATTAGGCCACAGCCTCTTAAAGTCAGAAATGCAAAATATGAGGCTGGGACCGAGAGAACCAATAGATGAATTATTAGAAGTGGTATTAGAAATACGAAAAAGAAGCAGAATCTAGGCATCTGCATGGGCCTCAGCACATATCTGCTTGCTACAGGCACTACAATTTCAGGCATGCATACCTGGATTGAGAAAATATTTCTTGGCATTTGTCAAGGTTGGCCACGTTAACCTGACACCGCCTTCAAGCTAGTGAGCCTTGCTGGGTTTGGCTCACAACTGACTGCCTTAAAAATGCAAACAGAAGAACCATCTGCACCTATTTGCACGGATGTGGACATAACAACCTGAACTCCAGCCTTAGAGATTTGTGTCTTTTGAATTAATTTTTAATTTACATTCTCAGGTCAGCCAGATATGGCAAGGGATGTGAATGGGAAAAAAACAGTGATTCTACAATTGTGCAAACAGCAACAGGTATGCTGTCTGTGTAGAGGAAACAGGGAAAACACGGGCCTAGGTGGGCCACTGCTCTGGAGAGCATCCTATTCTAATACCCTTGGATCACATCTCTGAAAGCAGCACTGCAGAGAGAGGCTGGGGATTGAAGTGGACAACTGACCTAGGCCATCAATGCACCCTCGTGACAGAGGCCAGCAGCAGCACGCTGGGCTGCAGCAGGAGGAAGGTGATCCTTCCTCTCTACCAGGCACTGGTGAGGCCATGTCTGCAGTAATGTGTCCTGTTCTGGGCATCTCAGAACAAGAGGTGGGAACTTGTTGGAGAAAATTCAGTTGAGGACAACATAAATAAACATAAATGAATAAATAAAAGGCTCGAGGAGAATCTTATCAAAGAACCACGGACTGGCTGAAGGTAGGAGGTCATCTGGTCTAAGCTCCCTGCTCAAACAGAAGCTGTGCAGGCAGCTTCTGAATATCTCCAAGGACAGAGGCTTCACAGCTTCCCTGGACAACCTGTGCCAGCGCTCAGTAAGCCACAGAGTGAAGTATTTTCTGATGATCAAGGTAATCACCCGTGTCTCAGTTCATGCTCACAACCTCTCATGCTTTCACCAGACACCACTGTAAAGAGCCTGGCTCTGCCTTCTCTGAGCCCTCCCTAAGAACAAAACCAGGAACAGGCATAACATGGCTTTAAATCGTCCCAAAGCCAACAGTCTGCACAGGAGGTGGTGGCTGGCCTGTGCATCAGCCTCAAGGACTTGTGGCAAGAATATCCTGGTGTTATACAATGCCAAACATGAAAGGACAGAGGTTTTTCCGTGTTCCGCTGCCTTGCCCCAATAAAGCAAACAGTGCTCTCAGAGACAAGACTGATGCTATCCCAGGCTCACACTGGCATATGGATTCCCACCTCTGTAATGAACAGCAGAACACAAGGAGCCTCGCAGTGCTCAGGGTGTGAGCCAGGATCCTTTACATCCTCTACCTTTGCTCAGTATTCCTGTGACTAATGAACTTTTGCTGGGGAAACTTCACTTTGAACACTGGAACTACGGATCAGCAGTCATCTGGAGGAGGCTCCTTTTCTCTGAAATACACATTGCTGACCCGAATAGTCGAAGCCCACTGCTAGTCTGCACAGCCTGCATTAAGCAGCACATTTCTGTCCCTAGGTATCAGCCACAGCAAAGAAAAACTTGACGATGTTCTTCCCTAATTTATTATACTATAAGTATATTATACAAAAATGAAGTTAATTCCTTGCATTTCCCTTCGTTTAAAATCAAAAACGCATTAAAAGCGCTGCTGCTGTACACAAGCCCTGGGCCAAACTTCTCCCGCTGTGCGGAGGGGTTCCAAGGAAAGTCGGGAGGGACGGGCAGCACTGGGGCGCCGTGCTGCTCGGGGAGCGGCGGCTCCTGCCGCCACGGGGATGGCAGGCAGCGCTGACGGGCCCCGGCAGCCCCGCAGATGTACCGGACCGCACGCCTCCGGCGGGCCCCGCGGAACGCGAACCTCCCCCGGCCGGGCTGCGCTCCCGGTACCTGCGGGCACCGCGGCCAGCGTCCCACCAGCGTGGGGACACGGGGCGGAACGCAAAGCCCAGAGCGAGAAGAGAAGCTCGCCACGACCCACCGCCCCTTACGGCCGGGGCCCCGGGGAGCTGCGAACCCGTCCCGGCCCCGCATGGCCACGAAAGGAGCCCGACCAGCGACTGCCGCCGAGAGCTGGGCGGCAGAGCCCGCGATCCGCACAGGGCAGGCGGAGAGCGCACAGGGCGGGGGGAGGCACTGACCTGCAGCAGGGCAGGGGGTCAGCACCGAGGAGCGGCTCTAACCCGCCAAGGAGCTCCCGCCGCCGCCGGACCGCTCTGCCGCGCCAGCTCAGCACCGGAACGCGCCGCCGCCACTTCCGCCTCTGCGCGGCCCCGCCCCCGGCGCAGAGGGACCAATCAGCTGCGGCGGTTGAAAGATAGACGAGACTGCCAGGCAATCGCGACGGAGCAGCTGCCTCGGCGCCATGGTTATCCTGCAACATGGCACAAAGTGACCAATCCCGAGGACGCTGTGGGTTCCCGCCCAATAACAAGGCAGCGACCAATCAGTTGCGGCGTTTCGGGCCGGACGGGCGGCGTTGGTGAGACGGAGGCTCTCACATGCCGGTGGCCGATGGGAGCGGGGGCGGGGCCGCGGGGAGGCGGGGCCGCGGGGGCGGGGACCGCGGGGAGGCGGGGCCTGCGGGGGGCGGGGCCTGCGGGGGACGTGGCGGGCCCTCTGGAGGGCGGGGTCGCGAGGGGGCGGGGCCGCGGGGATTCTAGCTGCTGCCCGTTGGGGGCGGGCCGCGCCGGAGGTAATGTGCGGTGGTTTGGTCGGAACGTCCCTTTGCGGAGGATGCAGTCCCACCCCCCCTGCCACAGGCACCTCCGGCCGGGCCGGGTTGCTCCAAGCCCCCTTCAACCCGGCCTTGAGAGCTTCCGGAGATGTCCGATCCGAGGCTGCGCTCGTGCAAATGGGCACTGCTGTCCCTTGCTCTGGTACTACAGCTCTTGACATAAAAAATATTTTTACATGCTGATAGGCTGCAGTAAGGTCTCTCCGGAGCCTTCTCTTCTCCAGGCTGAACTCCCCAGCTCTCCCAGCCCATCTCCAGAGCAGAGGGGCTCCAGCCCTTGGAGCAGGTCCGTGGGTTCCTCTGCACCTGCTTCGGCGCCTCCAAACGTGTCTTGTTCTGAGGGTTCCGGGACAGGAGAAAGCTCTGCAAGTGGGGTCTCATCTGAGTGGGGCAGAGGGACAGAATTCTCCCCTCACCTGCTGCCCGTGCTGCTGGGGATGTGCGCACTGCCAGCCCCTGTCCAGTCTTGTTTTCCTTCTCAGAACTCTTGATCCATTCCCTTCCTGGTCTGTACTGGTACCAGAGGTTGCCCCCAGCCAGATTTCAGGGGCCTGAGCAGGGCAGTGTCCTTGCCTCCTGGCCACCCTTACTGTGCATACACATGCACTGTGTTCCTATTTCTGATGGCACCACTAGTGTGCCAATGACCTGCTATGGCCATGGGCTCTGTCCCTACTTCACAAGGCTTCAGGACCAAAGCTTGCCAGGTGTGCTCTGAATTTTTCATTTCATGCCCTGCCTGCAGCTTTGTTCATTTCGTTCACTTCACTTTGCTCACTTCAGCTGTGAGAGCAATCTCTCCAGGTATCTATGGCTAATTCATTTTACTTATCTATCTTTGTATGGTTCAACCATGGGCTTATATTGGTAGTAACACCAAGCAGTTCTTCTAGGTAGAATGAGATATTTGCAATTCTAACACGTACCTTTGTAAGTCTAAGTGGAAGGAAAGAGAAGAGAGGGGAAAAAAAACAAAAAAGAAGGGAGGATGAGAAAACCATTCACAAGAACATCACATTTCTCCCAGTGAAGGACCCAGATGCTGACAACTTCCCATGACTCTCCCCTCCTCCTCTGCAAACATCCAAGTGAACCACAGATCTTTATACCCACAGAAGCAGCAGGCAGGTCAGCGTAACATCGGAGAAAGCACAGAAACAAAGTGCATGTGTTGCAATTTTAATTGGATTATTGCTACTAGTGCAGCTTTTTTCTTGTATATAAGTACTTGGCCTACATTATTTTTCTTTGCTTTTCTGTAATTAGATGTAGATTTATTATGACTCCCAAATCAGACTGTTAAAATTTCTATTATACTAAAAATAAGTTTTGGCTTTAAATGTGTATGTTAAGTGGTGTGACTGATATTCTATTAGGGAAGGGCTTAGGGCATCCAGAAGGATCTGGACAGGCCAGAGAGAAGGGCCCATGCCAACCTCATGAAGTTCAGCAAGGCCAGGTGCAATCCTCAACACGGGTACGGGCTGAGTGATGAGTGAATTGGGAACAGTCCTGTGGAGAAGGACTTGGGAGTCTTGGGGAGTGAAAAACTGGATATGGGCCAGCAATGTGCGCTCCCAGCCAGCTGCAGTCTGAGCTCCATCAAAAGTAGCACAGGCAGCAAGGCAGCCTAGCCTCCAGTTACCTGCTTTGGGGGAAGGTGTTTCTGCTCACGGTGAGGGCTGTAATTAGATGATTTTTAAGAACTCCTCGACCAAAACTATTATGTGATTCTGTGAAGGTCCATCAGTGAGAAGCACAGAGAGTGTGTGGGCTTAGACATCCAGCCTACCCAGCAGCTGCCTGTCGATGCCTGATCTCCCCAGCTGCTGGCACCTGGACATGCCGGGCCCTGCGAGGTGCACAGCCCTGCCCCAGCCACCAGAACAGATTCCATTGCACACAACAACCTGCAGACAGACACGGACACGGGGTGCCCCTCCAGTTCCTGTGATGGGGTGCTCAGGATGCAGAGAAACACAGACAGGTGGGTCACCCTCAACCCTACACCCTCAGTCTAATGGTCAACTACTCCAGTGGTCTCACTAACAGAGATACCTACACCTGTCTCATGAACTGTTTGGCCTATTTGCTGCCTACTCTGGCTTGATATTTACTAGTGATCATAGACTGACATGATCTCACTCAATCCAGTTGTGGGCACTTAAATCCCCATGCATACATTTGCCCAGAGCACAGCGCTGTGCAGCCAAAATAAAAATAAAAAAGGAGGTAGAGGTGTTAGAAGACAAGAAAGACTGTGATGGTCAGGCCCAAGGGATGGATACACATTCATACTGATTAGCACCATTCTACATGCAACCAGACCCTTCTGTTCCCCTTGCTTCCGTTTTCTCATGCTTGTTCATTCCCACACCACTTAGACCCATCCCTTTCCCCACCTTCTTTTCCCCTCCTAAACATCCTGTTGTGAGTCTTGTCCCCAAATGCTCTTGCCCTGGACCACACAGTGTTTTCCATGTCTCTAGGCAGTACACAGTTTGTAGAGTCCTCTGCAGCCTCTCCTGCTGACTCATCATGATGGATGCCACCTCTAGGCCCATGGGACTGGTGGCTCCCCTGCAACAGATTTAGAAGGAGCTGGGACAGGGCCTTTATTTCTCTTACTGGGTAATTTGTGTTCTCCAGCCTGTGGTTGTCTCTCTACTCCTTCCCCTTTCTGCAGTTGAGCCTTTTATGGGTTGGCTGCACTCCATGATGGTTCTTGGATTTGCCAGACCAGGGGATTATTTGTGTCCTCTTGCATTGTTCCTCTGTGCTCCTTTGTGTGCATGGAGGTGAGCTTTTTCCCTCATAGCCTCGCTCTTGTACTGGGCCGTTTCTGTAACACTTTCTGGTCCTACACACTCTGTTATTCAACACGTCTATTTGAGAAAACAGACTCTCAAATCCACTTAGAGGAAAAGATCTTTACTTAACCTCACAGCTCACATCTTATGGGCATTTCCTCTTATCTTCACGTATAATTATATCAAGGTTAAAAATAGGGTAGTCTACCAAACCAATATAGCTCCCAATGCCAGTGTCTGATTAACCTTCTCACCCTTTCTGCTTTAGCTCCTAAAATAGCAGTGATTTGCTAGATTATCTTGCATCTCCTTTCCATTCTAAGAAGACTGTTTGTATCATTGAAACTTTCTGGTTTGTGGATCAGCCTCTAAGAAGATTAACATTTATAATTGGCTTGTGGAAGGTTAGATCCCTCACGTAACTGACATTGGTGTTGAGCATGGACAGGAGCAAACGGGCAGTGCTGTGAGAGCCACAGGAGGAAGAGGATCATTCCTGTAGCATCATCCTTCTGACCACAGATATATATGGGAAACAACAGCAGCTCCACCGTGGATGATCTACAAGCTGTCGAGATCCACCACTGGTACAAGAAATTCATGACGGAGTGTCCTTCTGGACAGCTGACAGAGCATGAATTTAAGCAGTTCTTTGGACTTCGAGGGCTGGATCCAGAGGCCAATAAGTACATTGAGCAGATGTTCCGCACATTTGATATGAACAAGGTGAGTTCTCTGGTGAGGAACTGTGTTGTGCTGCTTAGAAGTGATCCAACTCCTGCACTTTCAGAGTCTTTGTCTTTCTCCTGCAAACATAAAGAACACAAATATTCTCTTGCAAACATTTTCTCTTGCAAACACTGGTGGGGAAAGCTGCCAAGGGATGCTTATGTAAAGTAGCTAAATGTAAGGAACGAATGAATGTGTACAGGTAATAACACAGATGACATAAACATAAGTACACCTGATTATCTAACTACCTTGTGCAAGTTCACATTTGAATTTTGAAAATTCCTTACTGCCAATTATTTGACTTGGCCTTATTTAACCAGCAAAATACTAATTTCATTATTCTTCTTACGTGTTCTTATTATTCAAAAATATAGCTGTATGAGATCATGGAGACCACAGGAATCAGACACAGTAGAAATCATTATAGCATTCACAGAGGAGTAATTTCCAGGTATTTGGCAGCTGAAATTAACACTGCATGGGCAGACAAGGTCTGTGGCTTTCCTTGGTAGGTGCAGCATGAAGCTGGAGTGAGGGGGTGGGCAGTGCTCCTCACTGTGACGTGTGACTGCTGGTAGAAAACAGTAGCCCCCATAATTCCTTTAAGTGTGCAATGGCCCTCACTTTTGCCTGCTTTTTATCCATATGTATTTCAGCCTATCCTTGCAGGCCTGTATTCTTAATGACAAAGAAATCTGGATTTATAGCCTCCTGGGAAAATTCAGCTTTGCTCTCTGCTCCAAGGTTCTGAAATGGAGTCAAGGAGGATCCAGTCACAGAGGCATGACAACCAGGTGGGAAATCACAGAGTTAGTCCTGAAGAGGGAAAGCTTAGGGACCAACAAAAAATGTTATTTTGGACATGTGCTACAGCATAAGGAGTTAAACAATGCTTAGGAATATTATAAAATTCTTAAGCAGAACAGCAGACAGGCTCCATTAGGGTAGTTGAGGTCTTGTGGTGGATGTAATGACTGTAAATAACTGTAGACCTCAAAGAGTATCTTTTCTCATCCCAAAGTCCTGTGTGCCCAGGATGATAATAGTGATGAGAAGCAGTTTCATAAGGTAAAGCCGAATCTTTACAGCTGTGGCACAAGTCTTTCTTTCACTTCATCTCTCTCCCTTCTTGGGATGTTAAAGGAATTTAAAATTTATTCAATGATGTTGTGCATTCTAGAGTCTTCCTGTGAGCCCTGTGTTATTCAGTAAACAATGTTATAAGAAGGTTCTCAAATTCAAATTTGGTCAGAAAAGCTATAATCTAAATAAAGTGGTAGTGATCTCAGGAGGAATGAAGTAAAAGTGTGGCAACTAGTGGCGATGGACCTAGTTAGTCTTAGTCTGTTAACAGTTAATCACTTAATCTAAGATCCTTTTATGAACAAGGGCAAGGAACAAGAGCACCTAGAGGAAAATCCACCCTGTCATAATACAGACATGATGGATGGAATCGTCTGCCCTCTGGACCTTCAGATTTTGAAAACTTGGATGATGACAAAGAGGATAAATTTTCAATATTCTTATTTTATAAATTGCTATTGTAGCATTATAGAATGGTTTGTGTTGGAAGGGACCTTAAGGGTCATCTCATTCTACCCCCTGCCATGGGCAGGGACACCTGCCATTACCCCAGGTTGCTCCAAGCCCTGTCCAACCTGGACACTTCATGGGCCAGGGCCTCATCATCCCCTGAGTAAAAACTCCTTCCCAGCACCTCATCTCAATCTCCCCTCCTCTAGATTTAATCCATTCCTCCTTGTCCTATCATGGCCTGCCCATGCAAAAAGCCGCTCTCCCCCACTATTAGAACCTGCTTCAATGCAAGGGGCACTGAGGTTTCCCTGGAGCCCTCTCCAGGCTGAAGAATGAATGTGAACAGCACAGCAGATGGACAGACAGAGCAGGGACTCTGCAAGCCTGCGAGTGCACTGAGCAGGGCTGAAAACACGGGTAATGATGAACACAGAAACTTTACTTCAACACCTCAGTCACGTCAGCATCGCTGTGGCTGCAGCGCAGCAGCGTGGGCAGGACAGAGAAACCTCTGGCCCCAAGGCTGCCTTGGAGCTGCCGTGATCCACTGTAGCCCTGGATCCTGCTCATCCTGCTGCTGCTCAGGCTTTTTTGTCCTTCTAAAACTGCAGGAACTCCTGCACCAGATTCCAGAATTGCACGAGGATCTGGTGTGGGAATGCCATGGGCAGTGACGTGCCCGAGGATGTCACTGCTGGTTTCTGGCTGCACTCAGGGGTCAAGTTGATCTGTTCCTCTGGTTGCTCTGGTTTCAGAGGCTGCTCAGGGGCCGAGGTGACAGCTGGCTCCGGTGCCGGACCAGCTCTTTCTGCAGGGCTCAGTCCCGTCTGGAGCAGGATCCAGTTGTAGAAGTGCTGAGTGGAGGTGTAGATTCCGGGGTGCCTGGCTCTGTCACAGCCTCTTCCCCAGCTGTTCAATCCCACCAGCCAGTAGTAGTCAGCTTCATTGTCCTTGCAGACGAGGGGACCCCCGCTGTCCCCCTGTGCCAGGAGAGATGGTTCAGGGACTGTGGGGGGCTGCTGTGGGGAAGGGAGGGGTGGGCAGGGGACAGGCTGGGCTGCGTGTGGGGGATGAGGGGGTCCCTGTGCTGCTGGGGGCTGAGGGACTCATCACACGCTCCTACCTGGCAGGTGTCAATGCCGCCCTGTGGGTACCCAGCACACAGGTTGCGGGGGTGGATGGCCCCCGCGTACCACCGGCTGCTGTTGCAGAGCTCTGTGTCCATGAGGTGGACCTTGGCCTCCTGCAGCACCATGCCTGGTCCCTGTGCTGTGGGCACAGAGGGGAATGAGCCCCAGCAGCTCGGTACCCATCCCCTCCCCAGCCTGGGGTGAACTCCCTTCCCAGGCCTGGCTCTGCCCCTTCTCCACAGAGCGATGTCCAGCTGTGTCCCTGCCCCTTCCCCACAGAGCAATGTCCAGCTGTGTCCCTGCCCCTTCCCCATGACTCAATGTTGTCCAGCTGTGTCCCTGCCCCTTCCCCACAGAGCAATGTCCAGCTGTGTCCCTGCCCCTTCCCCATGACTCAATGTTGTCCAGCTGTGTCCCTGCCCCTTCCCCACAGAGCGACATTGTCCAGCTGTGTCTCTGCCCCTTCCCCACAGAGCGATGTTGTCCAGCTGTGTCCCTGCCCCTTCCCCACAGAGCGATGTCCAGCTGTGTCCCTGCCCCTTCCCCACAGAGTGACGTTGTCCAGCTGTGTCCCTGCTGTTGGCCTGGGGAAGGGGCCAGACCCATCTCCCCGAGGTTTCACAGGGCCAGCAGGAATTGTTTGGGTGAGCAGGGACCTTACAGCTCATCCCGTTCCACGCCCTGTCTTGGCAGGGACTCCTTCCCCCAGCCTGGGCTGCTCCGAGCCTGGCCCCACTGGCGTCCTGCGGCCGGACCCTCTCTGTGCCCAGCCCGTGTCCCTCTCTGTGCCCAGCCCGTGTCCCTGTCTGTGCCCAGCCCATGTCCCCAGGGTGCCCAGCCCATGTCCCCCTGTGCCCAGCCCATGTCCCTCTCTGTGCCCAGCCCGTGTCCCCAGGGTGCCCAGCCCGTGTCCCTGTCTGTGCCCAGCCCGTGGCCCCGAGTGCCCAGCCCGTGTCCCTGTCTGTGCCCAGCCCATGTCCCCGGGTGCCCAGCCCGTGGCCCTGTCTGTGCCCAGCCCGTGGCCCCGAGTGCCCAGCCCGTGTCCCTGTCTGTGCCCAGCCCGTGTCCCTGTCTGTGCCCAGCCCATGTCCCCAGGGTGCCCAGCCCATGTCCCTCTCTGTGCCCAGCCCGTGTCCCTGTCTGTGCCCAGCCCGTGTCCCCAGGGTGCCCAGCCCGTGTCCCTGTCTGTGCCCAGCCCATGTCCCCAGGGTGCCCAGCCCGTGGCCCTGTCTGTGCCCAGCCCGTGGCCCCAGGTGCCCAGCTCACCCTCAGAGCACACATCCTGTTGGGGAACTCACCTCTGGCAAAGTTCCAGCCGGCGATGTAGCAGGATTTCAGCTCCGAGACCCTGAGCGAGGCGTCGGGCACACAGCCCAGCTGGATGTAGTCGCTGCACTCCACGGGCTGGTCCAGCTCCACCAGGGCAATGTCGTTCCTGGCCGTGGCAGCCACGTAGTGCTGGTGCACCAGAAGCCTCTGGATGCGTCTCACCACAGCCTCAGGGCCTGGCTGTCTCAGATCTATGGCCCCAATCACCACATCCCACATGGAGATGCCCCTGGGGAGCAGATGGACAGAGGGGTGACAGGGAGCAGAGCCACGGGCTGCAGCAGCCCAGCATTTCCCGGCCTTCTGCTTGCCCAGGTGGACAGGGAAGTGGCCCGTGGTGCTGGGAGCTGGGTGCCTGCCCGTGCTCTGGGGACATCTCTGTCCCTGCTGTCTCTTACCCGGCCCTGGCGAAGCAGTGTGCGACCGTGAGCACCCACTGGGAGCTGAGGAGGACACCCGTGCACATGTGCCACGTGCCGTTCTCCCAGGTGGCCTGGATGCTGACGATGCTGGGCCAGGCCCCGGGCTGGACACTGGTGCCACCCACACGGGACGTGTGGGTAGCACCAGCAGCAGAAGTCACAGAACTGTGGTCAGAGGCCATGGGCCGGAGCCTGCAGGTCCTTCTGTAACACAAAGCCATCACTGCCCTGCTTGGTGGCTGCTGCTGCTCAGGCTGAAAGTCCTCTGTCATCCCTTCCTGCCCAGTGCTGAATGGCAGGAAGACTCAGGACCCCCGAGGGGCACATCTGTCCCCCCGTGCTACTGCAGCCCCACAGACAGGTTATGCCAGTAGCTGGGCACTGGCCAGGAACCAAGGCTCCTCCTGCAGCAAGTGAGGCTGGAACACTGTGGTGTGGGTGTGGGGAACATGTGGGGCTCCTACAGGAAACCTCCTAAGCGGGACCACTGACCTGCAGGTGTCCCAGGTGCCCCCCACGGGCCCGGCCAGGGCCAGCAGGACGAGCAGCCCCAGCAAAGCCATCGGTGCCAGCACAGCAGGTGGCAGAGCCAGAACAGAGGTGTCACCTCCAGTGCGGCCACTGCCACAGCAGCCACAGCCTTCGTGGTGCTCACAGGGCCTGGGCCAGGGCCGCTGTCACAGAGGGGCTGGTTCTGAGTGCTGGGCATGGCAGGGAGGGGCAGCACAGAGTCATAGAGACATGGAATGCTCTGGGTGGAAGGGACTTTATGACTACCCAGTGCCACCCCTGCCATGGGCAGGGACACCTTCCACTATTCCAGGGTGCTCCAAGGCCTGTCCAGCCTGGTCTTGGGCACTGCCAGGGATCCAGGGGCAGCCCCAGTTGCTCTGTGCCAGGCCCTGCCCACACTCACAGTCAGAAATTCCCTCCTAACACCTAATCTAAATCTCCCCACCTTCAGCTCAAGGCCATTTTTCTTGTGTCCTATCACTACAGGCTCTTGTCCAAAGTACCCCTCCAGCCTTTTACTAAGCCCCTTTTAAGTACTGGAAGAGGCACCAAAGTCTCCCTAGAACCTTCTGTTCTCCAGGCTGACCAGCCATAACTCTCTCAGCCTGTCAATCCTTCTTCCTACCCTGAATGAATATTTTAAATGTGGTGATCCTTACTGTGAAACAGCAGTGCTCTGCTAGTTCACCTACATTCACCTTTTACAAATGTTTATTTGCATCCATTTCAGAAAGGCATCTGACTTTGATTACATGCCTTAATAATTGAAAGTTTCATTTTTTTTTGCTCTGTTATTTCTTGAAGAATTATTGTTATTCAGAATCTTTGACCTAGATATGTGTTTTATTTGTAGTTTGTTTTTAACAGCTTCACATTTTAGTCAGCTTTAAATCTAGGGCAATGAACCTTTACTAACTGGCATTTTTCTTGCAGAAGAAACAAGAGCCTTTTGACTTTCTTTGTAGAGTCAAGAAATGAAATATTAAAAACCTAAATACTGAACATTTTTCTTCAGTGATCAAATCACGCTCTGTGTATTTTACAAAATATTCCCAGTCACATTTTTTTCCACATAATTCTTCCAGAATGGAGAAGAGATCTATGGCTTAGTGGAATAGCACAGTTTCCCACAAAGGCAGAATAGACTAGTACAGAAAACCTGCAGCCCATGGGCTGGGCTCAATGTTCTCTCCCAGCAGGCCAAAGGCAGTCAGCTTTGGTGTACAGAGGGGGCTTTGTTTATGCTGACAACCAGGTTCCTTCACTGCAGGTGGTGAGCAGAGGGGAGTCTCTGTGTACTAGATCATAACTTTAGGAACCCAGGTATTTCATAGCTGGAGAAATAACATGTGTCTGTGCATTAAAGATTTTTCCTAAGTCAAAGTCTCTGTGCCACTTGTTGGCCTTTCTCTTTCAGCTGTGAATTTAAAGAGCAATAAGGTGAAACAACTCCAGTGCATTAACTCCCTCTGTTTACTCCTGTCACAATTTGGGGTTTTTTTCTGACAGGATGGATATATTGATTTCATGGAATATGTGGCTGCCCTCAGCCTTGTTCTCCGAGGGAAGATGGAGCAGAAATTGCGGTGGTATTTCAAGCTCTATGATGTAGATGGCAATGGCTGCATTGATCGACACGAACTGCTCAACATCATCAAGGTGAATCTCCAGGGGTCTGTGTTCTTGCCTCTTTCCTTAAAGACAAATCACACAAGTAAGACCTTTGCTGTTTCCCATATGGATGATCATGGATGAGACCTTTAAAAGCATTCCTTCTCTAAGCAGAATTCCCCATCACCATATAATGCAATAAGCAGACTTAGACTCTATCACCACAGCTTATGTTACAACATAGCTAACCATAAAATTGTTATAGCTGCCTGTGACCTAAATTGCACTTTCCAAGGTTTCAGTCAGTTGTTATCTCTGCAATGTGCGCTTCATATGTCCTTTCCCCCATGAGAAGTTGGAGAGCTACTCCCAGTTTGCTTTTTAGAATCAGTTCCTAAATATCAGCATAATAAAACATTTCTGACTCTGGCGAATAGCCTGAAGAGAAAGGATTGAGAATGGAAAGGATTGTATGCAAATAGCTGTTGTGGATGAGGTTGGGATTACGGGCATAAAGATCACTATATATATCTCAGAATTAATTGTGCTGCAAATTCAGACTATTTTGCAGATAATGGGAAATTACCAAGGTAATTGCAGGAAAGATTCAATGACCCTCAATAAATATCATTTTTGAATATGAAATGTCATAAAATTGATTTGATAAAGCACTAATAAGATCTTAATAATGCATTCTCATCTGTATAAGAATTTTAGAGCTGGGTATCAAAGAGACCTGACCAATACCTGTAGTCATATACAGCCTCCTACTCGTAGCTTTAAATAGAAATACTCAGACATTACAGTGAAGCAACAGATAGTAATAGTTAACACAGAGTTCTTGAGAAACAAATTCTGTGGGCAACAACTGGTGGCAAGAAATTTGTTGTCCTTTGTCTTTTTTTGTGCGTAGTTCAGTGTCTTTTTTGGTGACCTTAGGAAATTGCTGAGATGATGTAAGTTTCAGTAAAATAGCATTTGAAAAAGAATGAATAAAATGACCAAATATCAAAGGGTAAAAACTAGAAAATAAATAGTCTTAGAATCAGTATAAGGGCTCTGAAATTACATATTTCATGCATATCCCTAAACAAAGGAAATAATTAGCATTGAAAGAAAAGAGAACCCTGCACTATGTAGTTATGAATAAGAAGAATTGTAGCAAACACAAGTGGATAAAGCTTAAAGTTTCTCAAGATGAAAATGAATTTCCAGTGACCTTTAGGGAGAAGCCAGACACACAGGAAGAAGTATATAAATGGAAATTGTGAAAGTAAGAATAGAAATAAATTACCACAGCATATAACAAAGGAATTTCATAATGTTAATTGTGGAAGGTGTTTGACTGTGTTTCTGAAGCTTGGTGTACCATAGGGTCACAAAGTGGGACAAAGTGGATCAATTAGGTGGATTCTGATTCTGCCATTTCTGCATCACCTAAACTGCACCTAAGCAGAATTAGGCCAATCCTCTGAGTTTTGCTGCTCATTCCATGCTCCAGAGCCACGCTCCCTTTTTGACACCCTTCAGTGCCATCCATAAGGCCTGATTATTTGTGCTTTGTTTTCCTGTGGTACTGGTTCATTTGTATGGAGAAGGTGCCAGGCATGACTGTTTTATTTTGAATCAATGCTGACATGTGGAATCAGTCTGGGAGTCGTCAGGCAGCTGCTTACTCTTGCTCTTTTATTTTAGGCTATTCGAGCTATTAATGGTGGTGACCATGAAACGAGTGCAGAAGAGTTCACCAACCGAGTGTTCAACAGAATTGATGTGAACGGCGATGGTAAGGTTCCTGCCTTTGTCATCCAGCTTAGACAGTCTTTTCTACAGAGTAACATCCTACTTTTCCTTTCTTGGTTGAACTTTAGGCCTCTTCACTTCATATTTTATTTCTATTTGCATTCTCAGCCAGTAATGCGTTCTCCATGGACCAAAAGGATTTTTCTCCTGACATTATACATAATCAGTGTGACAGGATTTGTTTCCTGTACTGGTCTCAGCTTTGTTCTGTCCACAGGAGTTTCGTAGTGGGGTTTTGGAGTGGTGTTTTGTTTTCCTTTTTGTATGTTGCTGTGTAGCTCATGCCAGTTAGAAGTGGGAAATATTATCAAATGGCCCCAGCTGCTCCTAAGTACTTCAGTATGGAAAGGAAGAACTGCAATTTAATGTTGAAGTTCAGAGTTTCTTCACTGGGTCTGCTGCAGGCAGTATAGCAAGAGGATGAAGTGCTCAGTCAAAGGTTGGTCAAGTGTCACTGTGGTCCCTGTATGTCCCCAAGAGGTATCTCTTTCCTTGCAACTTCAGGTGCTCTTTACTTCCTGACAGGCTCCTTTGTTATTCCAGAAACTCTGCTGAGCTGATTCCCTGTACAAGGTATTTTTGGCCTAGGACATTAAAATTTGTTTCTGTCTGTCACAGCCTCCTTCTGTCAGCTCCTTTATCCTTGAAAACCAGCAAGTATAGGTCGGGTTAGTATTATCACAGGTTGAGCCAAAAAGAATGCTATGATCCCACTCCTTAGGTACCCACTTCTATTGTTCTTTCTTATGTACCTCTTCCCTTTTATGGGGAAAAAAAGAAGCAGGCATTGTCTGGATACTGGGGATGTTTCATAAAAGCTTAAGAAGACTCTCTGAGGTCTTTAGGACAGTGCCTTAGAACAGTGGTTCTAAGTATATAGTAAGTGGTCTCCAAAGTTAGATTACTGTACTCCTTTTCCTTTCAGATGTGGATTCTGATGCCCTTTATTTATGTCTGACACAGGTGAACTTTCTCTGGATGAATTTGTGGAGGGAGCAAGGAAAGATGAGGAGTTCATGGAGGTTATGATGAAAAGTTTGGACCTGTCACACATTGTGGCCATGATAAACAACCGTCGGCATAGTGTATAAATCAAGCTGGGAAAAAATGCTGTGCCAATAGACAGAAGGGTGTCACAAGGAAGGAGAGACAGCATTTTTCAAAACAAAATTTCCGTAAACATCAATAGGGAAGAAGGAACAGAAAGACACTGCTATATTTGTGTATCTGAGTGCATGTTCCTGTACAAATACTGAAGCTTAGCCGCATAAATGCAAGGCAGGTTCAGAAAAACTGAATCTGGGTGGCAGTATTTGACTTGTCTTTCTAAAATTTAAAGGCCAAATTTCAGGACACAAATTTCCTTTTTATTCTGTGTCCCATATTATCAGTTTGAAATGGACTAAAAGTAACAGCAAGTTTGTGAAGAGCGCTAGCAGAACTGGGTGGTGGAGTGTAGAGGACATATTATGACATAGAAAAGAATAATTTCAAACTGTTATTAGTGTAGGGAATGAACAAAAGAATGTAACTTGCACTGTTCTTGTCATGGTATTGGTTCATAAACACCAGCATGGTTTACCAGCATGGTCCATATCACATGTGCTTGAATTTAGTAGTCTCTACAGAAGCAGCTTTAGTCATAAGACCACAAGAACTGAAAGAAAAACCAAGCTGGCAGTGACAAATCTGTCCTCAGCTGCAGCTGTTTGAGCTTTCTGTGATCAAAGAACTCTAGCAAACAAGTCAACAGTTTGGAGCAGCTTCTGTAACCAGAGAAAATGTGCTACTCAATTTCCCAAAGTAGAAGAATTACTTGAGAGATCATATCTTTTATATACTCATGGTTCTACTTATTCTCCTCTCATACAACTGAGTCGCTGGGAGTATTCAAGGCCACAATGAACAAGGCTTGGAGTAACCTGATCTAGCCCCATGCCATGGGGCTGAAGCAAGAGGATCTTTGAAGTCCCCTCAAAGCCAAGACATTCTGTGACTCTATAAATGAAGTATTTAAAGATGATCCTAATATTATTGCCTCACACATCCTTCATTGGTCTTTCTTCTTGTTCTTGAGGAGACAATCTAATTGAAAGAAACAACTCACCAAGGTGACTTGTGAATTGTGCTGTTAATGTGAAGGCTGGAGTGAAGCTGATACTCTTGATCAGTGCTGCCATAAATGACTCTGATTTTATACACGATGGGAAGAGTGATGCAGCATGGACAGAAGCTCAGCAAACTGTGTCTTGTTCACTGTTCATTAGGTAAGGTCATGATCAGAAGCTCCTTTGAATCTGGGAAGAGAACCTGAAGGAAAGAAGAATGCAGGAAATGTTCAGTGGAGTGCCTATGCCATAGTTGGCGTGTTTTTCCTTTGCATGAGGAAGAATTTGCAGACCTGTAACAAAACTTTAGATTGGACTTATTCTTGCTTATATTTAGTCTTCTGTGATGTTCATATGTGTATTGGTTTGCACAGCAAGGTCCCGGTAGCAGGGAGGCTACAGGAATGGCTTCTTCTTTGAGAAGCTGATGGAAGCTTACCCCATGTCTGGCAAAGACAATGCCAGCCGGCTCCAGGATGCCACTGGCCAAGCCTGAGACCTTCAGCCATGGCAGTAACATGTCTGGGATAACATATTTAAGAATGAAAAGTTTTGGGCAGAAGCAATTGCAGCCAGAGAAGCGAGGACTGAGAATATGTGAGAGAAACAGCTCTGCAGACACCAAAGTCAGCTAAGGAGAGGGAGGAGGCGTTCCAGGTACTGGAGCTGAGATTTTCCTGCAGCCCATGATGCAGGGCGTAATGAAGCAGATTGTCCTCCTGGAGTGCATGGAGTTCTGCAGGAGGGAAGCACAAATCTACTAGCAGCCTGTGGAAGAGCCCCATGTTGGACCAGGTCCTGGAAGGACCTGTGGGCCTGTGGAGAGAAGAGCAGGTTTCCTGGCAGGACTTGTGACCTCACAGGGGTCTCACTTTAAAGCAGTTCCTGAAGGACTGACTCCAGGTAAGGTACCTCACACAGGAGCAGCTCATGAAGAACCACAGCCCATGAGAAGTACCCATATCGGAGAAATTAATGGGGAACTGCCTCCTGTAGGAGGGATGTCATACTGCAACAGCACAAGGACTCCTCTTCCTGAGGGGGAAGCAGTGGCGTGAACTGACTGTAACTTCTGTTCTCATCTTCTTGCACTACTGGTGGGGAGGAGGTAGAGAATGGGGAATAAAGTTAATCCTGGGAAAGAGAATGGGATGGGGAAAAGGTGTTTTAAAGACTTGTTTTACTTCTCATTACCCTACTCTGATTTTTATTGGTAATAAAGCAATTAATTTTTCCCTCTGATGTCTCCCTGTCCTTATCTCAGCTCATGACCTTTTTTATATTTTATCCAGGTGAGGAGGGAAGTGATTGATAGAGAGGCTCTGGGGGGCACCTGCCATCCAGCCAGGGTCCACCCACCACAGTAGTATTCTAACAAAGTGTCTGGCCTTTCACTGAAGGGAAGATTTAGTAAGGGGCATTTAGTAAATATTGTCATTGGAGTGTGAAAGAGTGA